>NC_064875.1:56704541-56782041 GCF_943734745.1 Anopheles darlingi
GCTGCTGATGCTGCCGTCGTTGCTAGGCCTCCCAGTAGCAGGCATTCAGCTAGATAGTTAGATAGAACTGATACCCTTATCCATTTAGTTGTCCTTCACTGACGTGAACGTGTGCTGGATGCTTCAAGCTAGCAAGTTAGTTTAAACATTTTACGTTTACGAAACGTTTCCATCTACACCAGCCCGGTGCTTCTCGTAGGTATGGCGTAGAAAACAACAGGTAGACGACCGGTGGCACGAAACATTCTGTTACGCTCAGGGAGCAGTAGTGTTTGCAGCTAGTGTTTGTGGTCTCTTAAAAGTGAATCGCGGACAATGCGTCGACACTACTGAACGGGCCTCGCAGCATGCGTGGATACCCTCCAGCTGGAAGCCACAATCGACAAATAATAATAATAGTAATAGTGCTATAGATGGTGGATGAGCACAGTCGTCGCTGTCGTGCATGGCGTGGTAACAGAAGACAAACGAATTATGTGATCTAGTTAATCCTAGGATAAAGTCAAACGCAAAGCTCCTAACTGAGCAGCATCGAAGGAGGTGCCCCTTATCACCCCGAAAGGCGGATCAAGAATTCCTTTTTGCACCGAGATGCTCGGTAGAAAGACAATGACAACGAGAATGGCGTAGAACAGTAGTGAAGAGTCTGCGATAAATGCACGCTGCTAGTCTAGTGGAACCGGAAGGAGCCCTGCCCAGTGTTGAGAGTGGGATTTTAAAGCATAACGTGAAGATTGGTAAATCCGACTGCCCAACGAGTGAGGAGTACGCGAGATACATGAGAAAGGAACAGGAACAGGAAGCGAAGGTGGATGTGCGGGTAGTCTGCTATTCTTGCATCGTAACCCCTAAGAAGGCGTTCTTTCAATCCTCAAACACTTACTTCTTTCCGCTGTTTATAGAATTGTTTCCCCTTGTTGCATTGTCCTGCCGTGGGCTGTGTCATCGGGTTTGGGGGACGCAACAGAATACGGTTTACGAATTCCAATTACACTACTATTAGCGTGTATTTCATGTACTACAGAAAACAATAATTATTTAATGCAAGAAACAAGGTGGAATCTCGTGTCGTCCATACATTTACGATCCGAAGCATACGCGACATGCAAGGAAGCAATCCGAATCATTCTCCCAAGTCAGCAAGCGCAAAGTGATAGCGATAGAAACGAACAAAGCCACCCATGCTATCTTGGAAGTCATCAACATGATAAGAAGGTACGATAAATCGGATTACTTGGTGATCCCACACCAAGTAATCCGATTTATCATGCCATGCCATTGGAGAGGCGCTCAATACTTGCTCAACAACTGCAGTGACCGCTGATGCTGCCTAAACCTTGATCCTCAGTCCACGCCACACATTCCACAGTTAATTATCTGTGGAAGTGTCTCCGGTGACCTCTAGAAAATGCTTACCGGTCATCGCGCGATCGTCGTTAAGGGTAGGGGGGAGGGCACGATCATGTTTTGATTCGATTCGCAACGTGACGACTCGGCGGGGTTCGGGGTGAACATAAAGAAAGGGGTGAAAAGCATGTGCGTGATGTCACGCACACAACGGTGCTACCGCACACCTGCGCATTGCGTCCTGGAATCCCTAAAACATCTGATGAGGACCACTTGGAAAGTGTCGTTTGTTTGGTTTATCTAGACCACGGAACGGGTCCGAGTTCTGATCCAATATTTGCGGTTACTCCGTTGATAAGAGTGCCCCACCATACGGTAGATGAGGTTGCTGTTGGTTGATGATAAACGCATCGGAATCGTTGTTAAAACAGAGTCTCGCGTGGTGTGGTAAGCTCGCGGATGCACACAGTTACATGCTCGATTGGGAGGGGACAGCTGCACTTGAACTCGCTCTCTCGTCGTCGACGACGATGTGATCCTCGTTGTTGGCTGCCTGTGCTTCTGCACACAACGGATTCACAAGTCATTCGGTGACGATCGTCTTGATTGTGAACACGAGCCCAGGTTGAGCACAAATGGCCGCGACTAGTCTGGATACCGGGAGTTTGCTGTTCGAGGAGAAACCCCTGCACATGCCAACGCTGCAGGAGCTACGTGATGGTACGTCTGTCTTCCTGCGCTACCGTGAAAGTGGTCTAACCACTCCTTACCTAATCTTCCTCTCACTTGTGTCTAGTGCTTGCCGATGGTTTAAAATCATGCTTCACGACGGTCGACGTCGAGGTAGTGGAGTGTCCGGATTTGACGCGCGCACCCTTTCACCTGGCCGGTGGGGGGCTATGCGGTTCGGCAACGCTCGTCGAGATTGGTGGTCCACCCTATCTTCTACCGACCGTCGATCGTAGCAAGCTGTACGATGTGATCGAGGTATCGAAACGTGCGCTACCGGATACCGTTGCCTCCAGCAAGTCCTTCATTTCGATCGGTGCCGGTGCTGGACCGTTCCCGCTCGTAGACTCCAACTGCGAGGGTATATTCAACGTGCGTCACAGCCCACCAGGTACGATCGTCAGTGAGAGCCACCTGGCAATCGTGGCACCGGAAACTGGCAAGGCGTCGATTCGTAAGATACCGAACACGGAAACACGGTGCGCACTATTGGCGAACCTGCTCGTATCGGAGGGTAGGCCTGGTCCGGTACTGAAGGTCAGCTGTAAGCGGCGCACCGGAAACAAAGACTTTATAGCGAGCATCCGCACCTGCCTGGCGGATCGGTACGGTGACGAGCAGACGGTCGGATTGGGTGGTGTATTTCTGCTGGTCGCGGGAAAGGCGAAACAACACGTGATGTCTCCGTTCTCGACCACACCGATCCACACCGAGGAGCAGCTGAACGAGTGGCTCAACTTCTACGATATGCCGGCACCACTCATCAACCTTGGCACGCTCGTCACGAACGAATGCGATCTCGATTTGCGGCTCCAGCACTTCCACTCCTTCTCGACGCACGGTCACGGTGGACATTATCATATCGACACGACACCCGATACGGTCGAGTACGAAGGATACTTTGTCGTTGGGGAGCGGATCGTGCGTGTCGATAAACCACTCATCACGCACAAGTTCGGACGGGACTAGAGGGGGCCAAGAATATGGTAATGCAGCAGCATACATCTGCGCGCGGTGGCCCCGAAGAGAAGGATGCATTAATAAACACGGATTGATAAGAACTGGGTCAACGAGTAGCAGCAGCAGCGCATTTCATGTAGGTCATCGTAGGGCGAAGACGTAGTTTTGCACGAAGGCGATAAGGGGTCCGGTCATCAGAACGAATTGTCCGAGTCAGGCTGGTGATAAGAAGAACCAGTGGACAGTAAGTGAGGTTCAGAGGGTCGTGATTTGTTTGACAGCCGAAATTAGTGTTTCGGAACAGGGTGCCGAGTGTTAATTGGATTATTAGACGAGATAATTGTTTAACACTTGGTCAGGATTCAATTGCCATTCTCTTCTACCGTTCAAAGTTGGCATTCGTGAAGCCGCCATTGAAGGTCTGGTAAACCTGTCGCCAGAACGCCATCCGTTCCCGGTGCGGATCCATCGCCATCTGAGGTTCGGCCGTTATCTTAAGATACGGTAAGCGATAGTTCGATGCTTTGGGATCCACCATCGGTACCGGGTCCCAATGGAAGGGTAATGATTCATCGTGCGATGGCGTTGGATTGCCGTATTTGGCAAAGTTGGTCCACAAGCGGCACATGTAGCGCCGGACACGTGCTTCCGCCGAGTGTGCAGCAACGGTTTTCGGTGTCATTCTCATGCTACGGAGAGGAAAAGATATCAGATCAGCAAGGATGGCTCTCAAATCTCGGAGCATCCAGTTCTATACTCACTGGAACAGGTAGCATAGTTCATCCGCATGGAACGCTCCGGGTACGTCAAGGCCAAGATACTGCTTGTATAGATTAAGGGTTCCTTCGAAATCGAAGCGATAAAAATAGAGCGGTGATCTGTGCTGAAAGCGGGCATGCAGTTCTGCCGTAATCTGTGATGAAATGGCGTAGGTATAATCGGTGAGCAGATCTGAACATTCGGCTTTCCGTTTCGGGGAGTAACCAGTCGGTCCGAAGTAGAGCTGCTCCAACTCGTTCGCCAGCTGCCTGGCGGCCGGCGATCGTAAATCGATATTGATCGTGCGTGGTATCACGCGTTGCATACCGGCGCGGTATAGCTCCGGGTACTTCAATATGTGTCCGGTAATGGAGGCACCGTCTCGTGCATTGTAACCCATCATGACGGGAATGTCCTTTATGTGGTTTTTTGTTCGCATCGCAACGGCCGCATGGAGTGGTACGATCGGATCGGAACTATCGGCATCCACAACCGGACGAAAGGGTATGGGAAGTCCACGCTCTCGCTCTTCCTCCGGCACGACACGCTGAACGATTTCTGCCAGTGTTTTTGGCGAAGCCTGCCTTAAACTATCGAGCATTTCAGCATCCGACTCCGCTAGGGGGTTGATCTGCTGGGCAAGCCGCCGGCTATTACCGATCGTGTCATTGGGCAAACCAAATCCCGTCAATGAGTGACCGCTCTGGCAGATCGCTTTATGGAAGTACGGTTGAGACGCAGGCGATAACAAGTGCAGGTGAACCGCTGCCCCTCCTGAGCTTTCGCCACACAACGTTATATTGTTTGCGTCACCATTGAAGCGGCCAATGTTTTCCGATACCCAGCGTAGTGCCAATAACTGATCTTTGAGGCCTGCGTTTCCCTCAATTCCTTGGGTCGGTAGATGCAAAAAGCCCAGCGCGCCAAGGCGATAATTCAAAGTGACTACTATCACACCTTCCTGCAGAAGATACTCCGGTGAGTAGCTGGAAAATAGACGAGAAGGGACATAAGCTACCGCTACTTTATAGTGTTTTGTAGGGTGTTTAGAATTTTTTTTGGGTTTTTTTTTACCAGTCATTGTTGCCACTACCATACATCCAGCCACCTCCATGGATGAAAATAAGCACGGGTAAAGGACTGGGTCTCTGCTGGGTCTCTGGTGCCGGTGTATACACGTTCAGGTGCAGACAATCCTCCGATCCTTGCCATGTTTTATTAAAAGGATTCCTCGCTACCGAGGGGTCTCGTTCGACGCTGCAATCCAGAATGGAAACAGGAAATCGCTCCAGTGGTTCGGCTGCCAAGAAACGGTTCCCACCGATTGGTGCCTTAGCGTAAGGTATTCCACGGAACGCATGAAACACGCCACCGTCCGGAAGCTCCTCCTTTACCCCACTAACCGTACCACTTTTCAGTTCCACATTAATCCGACTATTGCCACTCATCTACACATGCGAATCAGAAAATTGCCGGTTAGAATGATTGCAAAACGGAACACCTGCATGTGTTCCAGTTGATCCACTTACTTTTCGAACCAGATCCGGTATGATCTTCTTGGAGCGATTCCAAACGATGGCGGAACGGCTCGAAAACATTATGAGCTATGATTAGCTGCCGACCGGGCGGTAGAGTATATATTGCACCTCGACCACCTGGTTCGGCCGTACAGCAGAGCAACAATGATCGCATGTTGCAACTGGCTCTGGCGATCTATGCACGATCGCACCGTCTGCACGCGAGAAATATTTGCATTTGTAAAAAACAAGTTCAAGCCGAATTTGGGGTGAATTCGACCGAATTTGTGGCCACGCTGGCCACTGCAACCCATGCTCGACAAGTGCAACCCAAAGCATGCTCCGAGTTTTTGGTTTTTTATTTTTTTTTTCAAAATTCAAATAACCGTCATTTTAAATGCCCGTCAAAAGTCACGTTGACAGTTGTTTGTTTACGTTTTGCGGCTGGTTCGTGGAAAACGCTTTTAAATTTTGTTAAACCTCTTTTTGGACTATTTAACGTGTTGCAAAACCTGAAAACCATAAAAGGACGAAAGGTCGAGTGATGCTACAGGTTTGCCGGAAGTGCCCTCAATATCAGTAACAGCAAAGTGAGACTAATTGAGTATTATGCTTAAGCTAAGCACTCTGGGACTGAGAAACGCACGACTTTTCTCCACGACCGGTTTCTCTTGGGCAAGTATTGGGTGTTTCGATTGGCAAACCCTAGACCTCATGACCCTAGACTCCCCCCCCCCCCTCCCCACTTCCGATACGATCAATCTCCGACACCGACCTTCGGACCTTCTGTGAGCCCTAGAATACCAGTCAAGAGATCTGCCCCCACCCCTTTCGGTGGCATGAAATGGCAAATGTAGCTTTATCACTTACTTTGATAACACGTACAACAACACGCACGCACGCACTTGGGGACAACACATCAGATTACTGTTTGCAGTAGATGCAGGTCATTGTGCGGCCATCATCGTTTGGTATAGAGGTGACCATCAGCCTCCGGAGAAGTGGCAACCTGCATCAGTACCAACCTTCTAATACGCTTTTCATTTTTTGTTTCCCCTATCGTAGATGAGAAACGTCGATCGCGTCAATGTGAAGGTACAGCAGGGTACGGTTAGTGGGGTGAAGGAGGAGCTTCCGGACGGTGGCGTGTTTCATGCGTTCCGTGGCATCCCGTACGCCAAACCGCCCATCGGAGAGCTACGCTTTCGAGCACCGCAACCGTTGGAACGATTCCCGTACCCGGTGTTGGACTGTAGTGTCGAGCGTGATGTGTGCTTTAGCCGGAACATGTTCACGCAGGAACTGGAAGGTTCCGAGGATTGTCTGCATCTGAACGTGTACACACCGGCTCCGGAGGCCACCCAGCAGAGTCCCGGGCCGCTTCCGGTCTTAGTGTTCATTCATGGTGGGGCGTTTCTTTTTGGTAGCGGTAATTCCGACTGGTAAAAAAAGCTTAATTCATTAGAGTTAATTAATTAATTAATTATATTTAGATTTAATTAGCTAGAAATTTAGACAGTAGCGGTAGCTAATGGACCATCTCGTCTATTTTCCAGCTACTCACCGGAGTATCTTCTGCAGGAAGGTGTGATAGTAGTCACTTTGAATTATCGCCTTGGCGCGCTGGGCTTTTTGCATCTACCGACCCAAGGAATTGAGGGAAACGCAGGCCTCAAAGATCAGTTATTGGCACTACGCTGGGTATCGGAAAACATTGGCCGCTTCAATGGTGACGCAAACAATATAACGTTGTTTGGTGAAAGCGCCGGTGGCGCCTCAGTTCATCTGCATCTCCTCTCTTCCGCGTCACAACCGTACTTCCATAAAGCGATCTGCCAGAGTGGTGTCTCCGTGATGGAGTGGGTAATGCAGCGTGATTCCGTGGAACGAACACGCACCCTAGCGCGGCTGATCGATCCTGAGGCGAAAACGGATGAACAGGTGTACCGCACCTTGATGGCGGCCAGTCACGTTGAGCTGATGGGTTTGATGGTAAGTACATTGTCGGCTGATGAGAAGCGTCGCGGACTACCGATGCCCTTCAAACCAGTGGTAGAGGAAACCGTCGGTCCGGATACGATCGTAGCGGTCCATCCAATCGTTGCCATGCAGCAACCGAACCGATTACCGGAAATTCCAATAATAATCGGAAATAATAATGGCGAAGGCATCATAATGATGCTAGATGCATCGAAAAAGTTGGACCTTTACGATAACGATATGGCTCGGATGGTACCACGGTCGGTGAATGTGGCACCGGAGAGTGCCGCCTGCGAGCAGCTGGGCAACGAAATCAAACAGTTTTACTTCGGTACGAAAGGTGTGTGTGAGGCAACGGTCAATCAGCTGGCGGACTTGATGACGGATTATCATTTCGGAATACTGGCCAATACGTGCGCGGAGCTGCACGCCCGCTATCAGCACCGTTCCCCGATGTATTTTTACGACTTTTCATATGATAATGAATTAAATATGTATAAAAGGCTCTTGCAGCTAAAGATTCCGGGTGCGTGTCACGCGGATGAGCTTTCGTATTTGTTTAAGTAAGTCTCCTGGCTCGTTGCCCGGATGCAAAAGGGACGAAACCTTTAACTGTTCTTGTTTTTTTACCTCCCTTTCCGTAGAATGCGATTAGCGAACTATGATGTTGGGCAAGACACCCCTGCTGGTCGTGTGCGTCGTACGATGTGCCGACTGTGGACAAACTTTGCCAAATATGGCAATCCAACGCCAGCCAACGATGGCAATCTGTCGTGCCGCTGGGAACCGGTAGATAAAATAGATCCCCGCGCTCCGGCCGATGCGTTCCAGCTCAAGTATTTAGACATTGGGGCAGAGTTGAAGATGGCTGTTAATCCGGCCAAAGATCGGATCGATTTTTGGCGAAGTGTTTATCGAAAATGGAACGAAACTTTCCTTAAAGTGAAACTATGAGGACTGCACGGGATTGTTAAAGGTATTTGGGTATTTTGTATTTTTAATAAAGACAATTCAATGACGATTAGGGTGAATTTTTAATCCACTTTGGGAAGCAGATGCGATCCATTGAACTGTTGGAACAGGCCGTTCCAGAACTGGAACCGCTCGGCGAAACAATCCTCAATCATTACGTTCTCAATCGGTGCGCTGCTCTTCAATTCCAGAGCCGGTAGCTGGAATCTTGTAACCGAATCGCTCATCCTCGGTACCGTACTCCATTGTTCGACGGTTGCACGCGGAGTGCCGGTGCGTGCGAAGTCGGTCCAGATACGACAGCAAAACGATCGAAATTTTGCCGCATCCGATGCCTCGTCGATGGATTGTGTGTTCATCAGGGAGGAGCTGTGTAGAACAGTGATACGAGGACGGGCCTTAACAGAACAGAAAGTTGATGTAAGATGTTGCCGGCTCACCTGAACAGATAGTAGACTTCATCTCCGTGTGAAGCGGCCGTTTGCTCCGGGGGTATGTTAAGACGATCTCTAAACACGTTCAGCTCGCCCACGTACGAGAACACGAAGCAGTACAATGGTGCACTGGAACGGGGAATATCACATTTTAAATGTTACCTCCGTAGAGTCACTAGATGCAGAGTCAGAGTCCCTTTACCCTTGATAACGTGCGTGCAATTCTGCGGCCAGGAACATAGCATACGTGTTGAAATTGTCACTCAAAACCGGAATCATATCCGCGATAGTGTCGCTTGCGATGGGACGATTCTTGAGGAAGAAAGCCATCGTCATATCGGTAGCAAGTTGGCGGGCTTGCCGATCATCTCGAACGTTCAGTGTCGCCGGTAGCAGTCTACCGGGGTCGTTCTGGAACATTGGGAGCTTCTCTACCACAAAGCTCCACAAACCGATTGCTTCCTCCTGTGTAGTACCCATCATTAGTGGGATCTCCCTCTGGAAGGTTCGTTTGGCTGCCTCGGTCGGATGCTCCGTCAGAATGGCATCCTCGCTTCCGGCATCGGATTGCTGTTCTATGACCGGCGTGAAGGGAAAGCAAAGAAGCCACGATTGTTCGTACTCGGTCATGGCCTGGAACTGCAGGGTGGTCATCTTCTCGGCCGAAGCACCCATCAGCGTCGAGAGAATTGCCTCGTCTGAGTCGCTTTCGGTCGCACCGAGCAGGCGTGCCAGGTTCCGGGCACGAAGTTCCGGGTCTCGCTGCCATACCCACTCGTTAAATGCCGTTCCACTTTGAGCGATCGCCTTGTGGAAGTACTTCCTGTAATGAGGGGGTAAGGGTATTCATCATGTATTCCCCGAAAACAGAGCCTCGTCGGGCCTTAATCCTTACCGTGACCCCTCACTGAGATAATGCAGATGTACTGAGGCCCCGCCTGCGCTTTCGCCCATGATGGTGATATTATTGTGATCCCCTCCGAACCGTTCGATGTTTTCCCGTACCCACCGGAAGCTCATCCGTTGATCTTTCAGCCCCATGTTACCGGTTATGCCGACACTAGGGAGGCAAAGAAACCCTAGCGGTCCAAGGCGATAGTTGATCGTTACGACGATCACACCCTGCTGCACTAGATACTCCGGATCGTACTGAGCTGAATGTCCCGATCCTACAAAGAACCCCCCGCCGTGCACCCAAACTATAACCGGATATAGCTGGTTCGCTGGTTGCAAGTTCGGCGAGAACACGTTCAGATAGAGACAATCCTCCGACTTGTGATCGACGAATGGCATCGGAAAACGGGACTCATCGGCGTAACTACATGGGCCCTCGGTCAGACACTCCAGAGGATCACTCGCGAATGATGCCAACGGAACCGGTGGCTTAAAGCGAAGTTCACCGACCGGAGGCTTGGCGTACGGTATGCCCTTGAACACGAAACAATCGGCGCCATTCGGTAGCGCCAGCTTCTGCCCGATAATGGTGCCAGCGGGTAGCGTGACCGTAACCTTGCGTTCTTCAGCCATCGTGGACGAGTTGCAACTTGATACTGACGATCGCAGGCCATCAGACGACTACGGATGGTCCCTTAAGTGGCTGATGCTGTAGCAGCAGTGATGCTCGCGACTCAACCGCAAACACGACGCTTATCTTGCTTGTGATTAGAGCCGCCGGTGCTGTCGGCAAAGCTGCGGTTCGTCTGATTATTTCAACGAGTTTTATTAGATAATGGGCGGAGACGGAATTCGATTTGAAGATCCGGGCGTGTCATCATCCCGGTGCATTTGGCAAAGAAGGCCAATCGTTGGAGTTTGTCTGGACTCGAAAGTATATTCTGGTGCTGATTGAAATTTTACTTTCGCCTCCGTTTTCGTTCGCAAATTAACGAAATTTAGAGTAGCGCTCCAATGGACCTGCCACCCCACAATCCACTGGATGCGGAAAGCAAGGCACGACGATTGGCGTCGTTTTTCGGATGCAAACCTGCTGCCACTGATGCGGAGGTCTTTGGTAAAAGCAGCAATCGGATGATGATCGGATCTTACAGCATAAGATTGGTTAATGCGTTATTTTGCTCTCTTTGCAGAAATTTTTAACTCAGTCCCACCGGGCCAGTTGGCCAAACATCAGAAAGATGCCCTAACACCGTACGAAAGAACACTGGATTCGGTTTATGCGTTTCGGCCAACGATTGAAGTCGCAAACTCCAATGATCAGTGCAATGCAGTGATGGAAAATGCATTTACTGCACTGACGCGTCCGGAAAGTGCCGAAGGAGTACCGCGGTGCATCGCATGCCGATGATGTGTGCTATTTGTTTAGCTCTTGGTACTTAAAAACCGATCGAGCGATCAGTGTAGATTCGAAGGCATACCATCTGAGGGAGAGTATGTGTCGTATTTGGACTAACTTCGCTAAAACGGGCCTTCCGACGGCGATGGATGAGGGTAGTAAAATCCCTTGGAATCCGGTGAAAGATCCGTACGCCTTCCGTTTCACTACATCCGTACTCTGTATTGGAAAGAACATCGCAATGAAGGAACAGAGTGAGTTAGATGCTCGAATGGAATTTTGGCGGCAACTGTATACCAAATATAATCGTGCCTATTAGTAGACTTCCGGTAGACACACACACGCTATCCGTTGCCGAGCGTAGCATATCTGCTGCTGTGTTACATTCGCGGTGCGCAAAGAGATAGCGGAAGCTGCTTTAATGCTTATCTTTGGTTCCATAAACTTGACACTGATTCACATCGCGTAAGGCATACTTCGGGGAACAGATTGGACGGTCTAGTTGGCTTGCGTTCCCTCGTTTATCTCAAAGATTATCCATCGTCTGCTTTAGTGTTTTGGGCCCCCATTTTGATCACAAATAAAAAAAACAAACTCACTTTTCTTAGTAACTGTTCAGTTAATTCCTTTCGATCCATTTGCCATTTTAAGCGTAACATGAAAACACATCATCCTAAGGCAGTTTGTTTCTTCCATACTCCTTGTATTGCTTGCGCAAGGTCACTGCACCAATCTTATCTCGCTGCTACAGAGATAGGATATAGAAGGCATTAATTTAAGATATCTCGGCCCCCGTGGTTCAGTTGTGAAGGCGTCGATACCCAGAGTTCAGTTTTTCGCGCACTTCCGAGCACAATGGTCATCCACAAGATATACGTACCGCCGTCGGTTGTGAAGCTACCACCGGTAGTGGATACGACACATTTGCCACCGGCCACCGCTTATCAGGTAAGAGGCGTAGTTTTGCACCGGATTGGAGGGATGCATTCCTTTTTCGTGTTATATAACTTCATCGGATCTTTTTCTCTCTCTCTCTGTGTCTTCGCTCGCTAGCCACCAGCGGGCTCGGATTTTCCGTTGATTGTGGATGATGCTGGAGCGCCGATCAGCGTCGGTACGTTGCCACCGTTGGCGGATGACATAGGAACGTTGCCAACGTCCGCGGATGACGCGGTGCTTGAGCTGGGACCGGGGAAGATTGTCGGCCGTAGGAGGGTTCTGCCGAATGGTACGGAGTACTACTCGTACCAAGGCATTCCCTACGCCCATCCGCCCGTCGGTGAGCTACGGTTTAAGCCACCGGTTCCGTTGGAAAAGTTCGCCGAAGAACCGTTGCAGTGTGGAGTGGAGAGAAGCATATGCCTCGCCAGTTTCTATCTACCGGCGAGTCCTCCGGGAACCGAGGATTGTCTCTATCTGAATGTCTACACGACGAACGCACCCGGTAATGTGGGAGTTCCACTTAAACCGACGATGCTATTCATACACGGCGGAGGCTACTATACTGGTAGTGGTAATACTGATTTTTACGGACCGGAGGTACTACTTCAGCATGACGTCATTCTGGTTACGGTCAACTATAGGCTGGGTCCTCTCGGGTTTATGGCGCTTCCGGCAGCTGGTGTGTATGGAAACCAGGGCCTGAAGGACCAGCAGCTGGCGTTGAAGTGGGTTCACGATAATATTGCTCGGTTCGGAGGTGATCCAGAGAACGTGACACTGATGGGAGAGAGCGCCGGCAGTGGTTCCGTTGGCTGGCACTATCTGTCGCCGAAATCACGACAGTTCTTCCACAAGGCCATCTGCCAGTCTGGCTCGGTGTTCTGTCCGTGGGGTATGCAGTATCAGCCGGAGCAGAAGGCGCGTCGATTGGCCGCTCTGCTCGGTTACACCGGAGAGGATGATGCCGGAGTCTTGGGTAAGCTAGCAGGGACCCGATTGCTAGTGTTATCTGGTATCTGTGACTCACACACTCTACTAAACACTCCCCTACAGAGACGCTGCAAAACGCTTCGGCGGAAGACTTGGTGATGAATGCGTCGCGTGCATTCGATGAGACGGATGTTACCACCTACCTGTTGTCTCCGTTCATCCCATCGATCGAGGATGCCGCCTCGGAGGATCCCATTATACCGCAGCGTGGCGAAGAGTTGCTGAAGCAGGCTAATACCATCACCATTCCGCTGATAAGCGGCGTCACCAGCGCCGAGGGTCTGGTGTTCTACGGTACGATGTTGCCGAAGCTGACCGAGCTTGCGGGTAACTTGACGAAGGTACTGCCACTGGATCTGGCAATCCCGCACGATCAGTCCACCGGTGTGGCCGAGGAGGTGCGTCAGTTCTACTTCCAGGATCAACCGATCGATGAGACGAACTATCCGAAGCTGCTGGAGCTGGTGGGTGACGTAGCGTTCAACTTTCCGGTTTATTGTGCCACCGTGCTACAGTCACGCTACCAACCGGAGTAAGTGGCCCGGTGGACGTGCTGCCGAGCGTCGGAAGAAGGCTAATCGCTGAATGGTTTGCCCCATTTTCAGAGCACCCCAGTACTTCTATCGTTTCGGTTACGAGACTGAGTTGAACCAGACGCGCGCCCATTTCAGCGTCCCCGACGGAGTGCCCGGTGCAGCGCATGGCGACGAGCTGGCCTATCTGTTCAACGGATCCGATTTTAAGGTCCAGGTAGAGCGGGACTCGGCCCCAGGCCAGGCACGGGATCTCGTAAGCCGCCTCTGGACGAACTTTGCCAAGTTCGGTAATCCGACACCGGACGATCAGGTTGCAACACTCGGATTCCAGTGGGGACCGGTAGCACCGACGACCGAGGAACCCTTCCGGTTGCCCGCCCTCGACTTCAGCAACGACGCTGTCACGATGGTCGAGAATCCGTTCGCCGAGCGGATCCAGTTCTGGAAGTCGCTGTACGAG
This sequence comes from Anopheles darlingi, assembly GCF_943734745.1. Classification (NCBI taxonomy): domain Eukaryota; kingdom Metazoa; phylum Arthropoda; class Insecta; order Diptera; family Culicidae; genus Anopheles; species Anopheles darlingi. Next base: position 56,718,461 of record NC_064875.1, read on the forward strand.
CGCTACAATCCAACACTGTTGGCCTAAGTCGTCTCCTGGAGGTCTCCTTTCAGGTTTAGTTGAGCGATAAAAAGGGCCGAGACCACTCCCTAATTTCCCATTCACCCCCTTTTCCCGAGAGTGATTCCACACCGTAGCATAGAACCGAATACACACACACACGCACGCACACATGAAGGCGAAAGATAACGACCCCAAGTGAACGGGCGGCGAGCGGTCACGGTCATTACGAACCCCGTCGCCGCGCCGCTTATCTTGCGTCTTCACTTCGACCTATACCTGTCTGTACATTGTCTTATCGAGCGACCAACGGGCTCATTAACACGCGTCCTTTGCGTTTACTTTATCGCTTGCGCCATCGGAGGGTTGCTCGTGTGACATGTTGCCCAAAAGACCGCTATCAGTGGGGAGCAAATTGTTGCAAATCACGGTTCGATGCAAGCGTCGCCACTGGTGCAATAAACCGTTTCTTTCGCAATCGTCTGTCTGTCGCCATTTAATCGGGGAGGGGTTTAACCGTAACCGTGGTGTTCCGAGGGCCGCAGAAGACCGCATTGATTAATTCGAATGCAAATGCCCAGACGCAGTTGAATGAGAAATGAGCGAACGGATTGCGGGGGTTTTCGGTTAAAAACAAATGCATCACGATGCAGCCGGTCAGTGAGTGAGTCAGTCGGTGGGTCAGCAGCAGCAGCAGATTGACCAGTGGTCAAACAGTATACCAGCACAAAACGACAAGATGGTGATGCGCCGCGTACGTCACATTGATCCAGCGATCCAGCTGGCCGCTCAGCAGGGCTGTGTGAGTCATCGCCTACTACTACGAGCACTGCTGGTGGTGGTTCGGCAGCATACATTACGCATACACACACACACACTCCTTTCGGTGTTACAGGCCGCCTCCCGGGTGATGGTGAAGGTAGCCCAAGGGTTCATCTATGGCACCAAGGATCGTCTACCGAATGGCCAGCCGTACTATTGCTTCAAGGGTGTACCATACGCTCAGCCACCGATCGGTCCGTTGCGCTTTGCCTCTCCCGTACCGATCGAGAAGTACTCCGTCACCTACCTGGATTGTAGCAGTGAGCGAAGTGCCTGTCTCGGGCGTGATGTGATTACACGTGAGATTACCGGATCGGAGGATGGCCTGTTTTTGAATGTCTATACTCCACGGATCGGGAAAGATGTGGATCCGGCAGCGGAACCCATCCTTCTTCCCGTGATTGTATTCTTCCATGGTGGAGGTATGACGGGAGGAAACGCTGACAGCGGCCTCTACCTACCGGACTATCTCGTGCAGGAGGGCGTCATCGTCGTTACGGTCAACTATCGGCTTGGAGTGCTCGGATTCCTCTGCCTTCCGCAGGCCGGTATCGAGGGGAATGCAGGGCTGAAGGATCAGGTAAGGTCGCTGCAACGCTACGGAAAAGATGACCACAAAGAGACGACTCTTCACCTGCGATTTGGTTACTACTTGCAGCGAATGGCCTTGCAGTGGGTACAGCAGAACATCCGAGTGTTTGGAGGTGACCGGGAAAATGTAACCCTTGCCGGGGCTAGCTCCGGTGGGACCAACGTCGTGATGCATTGTTTTTCCGACCAGTCCCGTCGGCTGTTCCACAAAGCGATCGCCCAGAGTGGAACCGTGTTTGCGGATTTGGTGTACCAGACGGAACCGGAGGAACGGGCCCGTTCGCTGGCACGTATTTTCGGGTACGAAGGAACGTCGGATGAGGCAGTGCTCAAAACACTGCGCGACGTACCGGCCAGGCGGTTGTGCGAAGCTCAATTCCTCGTGCTATCGCCCCGACAACGAGAGTACGAATCGATCTTTCACTTTCCGTTTACCACCGTCATCGAGCGACCGGAATCGGTGGATGCCGTGCTGCGGCGGACACCGGTGGAGTATCTGCGGGAGCGCGATCACTTCACGATGCCGGTACTGTGCGGGTATAATGATCGGGACGGTATGCTGGAGCTGATCGATATGATGAAGCATCTGGCGGTGTACAATGAGCGACCGGAGAAGCTGATCTGCGCTTCGTTCGATGTGGATTACTTTAGCCCGGAGGCACGGGCCCTTGGGGAGGAGCTGAAGCGCCATTACCTCGGCGGGGAACCCATTGCCCGGGGTAACATTAGCCCGGTGGTGGACCTGCTAACGGATCGGTTTCTGGTCGGATTCTATGTGCTCTGTCAACTGTGGCATCAGCACCAGACGAAGGTACCGATGTACGCGTACCGCTTCGCATACGATGGTTCCCTCAACAAGAGTAAGGATTTGCTCAAGTTTCGCGATTTGGCGGGCGCTTGCCACATCGACGAGGTTTACTATCTGTTTAGCTCGGCCTTGCTACGCACGGAGGTGGCTGCCGGGGATCCGGCCTATCAGATGCGTCGTACGATGGTGCAGATGTGGACGAACTTTGCCAAGTACTCGGATCCAACGCCGTCGCACGATGAACGGCTTACGGTACGGTGGAAGCCGATGGAGGCGATAACGGATGGGGAGGGAAACACGAACTATACGCTTCTGTCGATCGGTAACGGCGGGCTGAAGATGGACACGATGCCCGAGCTGGGCCGCATGGGAAAGTATCTCGAGTTGTTGCGACGCTGTAATGGGGCCATTGATCAGTTTCCCATACCGAAGGCACCAGTGGCGCAACAGGAGCAAAGGGAAGATACTAAAGCAGGCTCTTGATGCTGATGGACCAACCGTTAATGGTATTCCATCGAAACATTCTGACTACTGGTGATGCTCATTAGACATCTAGAAGTCGTGCGTCTTCCATGTTTTTGCTGGTTTTTAGTGAGCGTTCCGTGTAATAACTTATGCTTCTTACTATTAGACTAACATTAGAAGTGTTCTTCCCCAGGCTGCTAAGTGTTAGCAACGTATAGCTTTAAGCATCTAAATAAAGATATTTTTTTGAAGACTCCTTAAACGACATGTTGCCACTTGATTCGAGAACAAAGCGAACGGGTGGACGCACGAGGGCAACTGAATCGGGGCAGAGAATATTAGATCATACTTTCATGATTTTCCATTAGAAGACGGCCACTGCTCGCTGCGACCCGTAACCAGCTGGCCGTTGAGCTGTGATGATGCGAGGATCAAACAAGTCCTGTACCATCCCGGCCCTGGCCCTGGTTGATGAATAATTAAGATGTCAAAGGCAGCAAGCGGCTCGAGTGGTGGTGATGGTGATGTCTGACAGTACAGCGACTGCAAGAAGGAGCGAAATCGCTTGCTGAAAGCTCGTGCAGCTTCTTGCAGCTCCTGTACAGGAATAAACTTGCCGGTTTCCACCCCGGGTTGCCACGGTTTTGCCCGTGGGTGCAGCGGCGTGTTAAATTTTCATTACACCCTTCGCCTCGGAATGTAATTTTGTGAACTCAAAACACAAAACACGCGAAACGCCAGATAAATCAAGATTACGATTTACTGCCAGAGATTGCCGGATTGGCCCGACCGGTATCCATCGTGCCGAATGGCGGGCTCCATCCATTATGAATTTTCATTCGCAAATTACCGGAACCGGAACGTTCGTTTCTTCGTCTGGCGTGGACGAAGTGGAAGTCGATACACGTTCGTTCCCGGTTGCGCTGAACGGAAGCACGATCATCCGCGGCATCCGGGATCCGGCATTTGCAATATTGAGCAGCATTTACCGAACAAACAGAGGCCATGAACCGGGGCTGGACGATTCGACGAAACACAACGCTGCTGCATCCAATTAGATGGAACGAAAAATATTCGTTTTGTAATGAGGACGACGACAGCGAGGGGTGATGATGATGATGATGGTGGTGGTGGAATCGATGAGATGCTTCAATTCCCATCGCTCCCATCCCGGGACCGAGGGAGTGCTCGAGCCGTAATGCTTCTGTGGTGTAGCTCATTAGAGTGCGGTGCGGTTTCCACCTCTAAATCTGATTACCGGTCCAGTGAAGCAGCAAGCAAGTTCCGCTTCCGGTGTAAAGGGATTAGCGGGGTGGGGATGCAGGTGTTAATCAACGCTGGTGGCAAACATTCATCCCTCACTCTTAATCTCTCATCCCGGGGAGCGCTCGGTTTGTGGCGTTTTCCTTTAACTATTTTTTCATTCCTTTTAACCACACCACCGATAAGGGGGTAGCGAAAAGCTATACCAAAGGAGGGGGGAGGGGGAAGAATTAGAAAGTATCCCCGGGGGGAAAGGGACGCATACGTATCCGCACCAGAACGGGTTAAAGAATCCTGGTGGTGGAAATGAACACATTCTGGTCGATTACTTGATGCATAATTCACTAAAACAACGTGTTGCAGAACGGGAACGGGATGGGCGGACGGAAATGAGTTACAAAACTCTCCCTCTCGAGGCACTAACACCCCCACCCCCCCCCCCCGGGAGAACGTGGTGGTTCCGGTATAGTGCGTGAGGCATAAAAAAGGATGACCAAAGTTGGTGAACGACGGCGAGGGCAGTACCACGGGAACCGAATGCACGATTGGATTAATATAACTGGTATGGAAGGTGAGTTCGGCGAGTTACTCTCCTTATCGGTACCGCTACTACTACTGAACCGGTTCAAAATGAGTGAAGAACCGGTTCCGCGCGATCCATAGTTCCGTGGCGTTCATACACGAACGGGGCGCTGTGATGATGAATAATGGATGGAATAATCAAAAGTTGGACGATTGGTGTGTGTGTGTAGGCCGGAGAGACCAGCTGTTCGCGGTCACAGCGCGACGACACCAGGAACGGAACCGATTCGATGATGATGTTTCGGTGAGAAACAGGTGGTGCGTGCGTGCGAGAGAGTATCGCGTCGCGTCAAGTGAGAGTGAGTGTCTCCACCACTGGTGCGCTCGCTTTCTCTCACGAGCAAACCACTACCTGCCGAGGCTCGCTGCAGGCTTGGGGATGACTAGATGCTAGGCGCCTCCATCGAAGGCAGACAAACGAAGTAAACATTTGGAATTATTACTTTTCAACAACAGTTTCAGTGGACCCGAGTTGAGCAGGCATTACTGTTTATGGTTTCACTAAAAGGAATGAGGAATGAGGTTCACTTCATGGCACTGTTGGATGAGAGTTTGAAAACAACTCACTCGCAGACTGCATCTCGTAAGCAGGAAATCAATCCAACAACCGGAATGCATCTACATTAAGCACATTTAATTTGAAGCAATCCTATGAGGAACGCAACAGAAAATCTACAACAAAAAAAATCCACAGAATGGCTCTCAGCTCGGTCGCTCTCACTCTCAACACCGATCACGACGCGGACCGCAACAGCTGAGAAGCGTCTTCGAAGTGGCGTTACTTCGAAGTAAGTGAGAGCGCACCCGAACCCGAACTCACTACTCACGCGCCTCGGCTGTTGTTTGGTTGCTGCCTGCTTCCCTCTCCGCCACCCTGTTAGATGCTCCCTCTTCTACCGATCTCTTGCGACCGAGACACGGTCGGCTGACCGCTGAAGCCGTACCAGCAACAGCAGCAGCAGTAGCAGTTACCTCGACAGCACGACATCGAGCGGCCAGAGTTCAGTTCAGCTTTGGTCGCGCTTCCCGTACCGTGTGTGTCAGCGTGTCTTGGCACGCTGCGTCCGTTTGCTGGTGTACTGTGCCGTGCTGCGTTGTTGCGATCTTCGGTCACCGCGCACCGCGGTTGATGTCGCGGTCGATTAGCGCCGGGGTGTAGCCGGCAGTGGCGTACCGTCTGCCTGATCGTGCTAGTGACCGTGAAGTGGGTGGGTGAGTGCGAGCGTACCGTGCCGTGCCGGGCTGGGCTAACGCTAGAGGCTCGTCGTTAGCTGCCAAGCATGCTTGTAGCAATAGCGGTGGACGGCAGCAAGCAAGTGGTTTCATTTCGATGCCGCTGCATTATAGTGCACTTGGCGTATGACGCTCAGCGCGATGGCTATTCATTAAACAATCGGAGCACAAGTGAAAGAGGAGCCCTCTTCCCCCTGTCCCTTGCGAAGGCTATTCTCGCCCTCTCTCTCTCTCTATTTCCCTCTCTACTGACTCGGCACACCGGTTGATTGGTGCGATTGAAACTGACAAAAAAAAAAGGAAAGTGCAAACGAGCAGCATGTTCCCATAGTCACTCCTGAGAACGTTTCTCATTACTGTCCAGTTCAATTTCTCCCTAACCACTACCCCCTAGTGAGGGGGATGAAGTACTACCCTTTAGGAGGTCAATTAATTACGGGGGTGGAAAAGGCGCTATGCAGCGCCGCGGTCAGCACCGTTCGTCCGTATGCAGACAGCACTTGAGAAGCGGAAGTGATCGTGAAGCGCGCCCGAGAGAGATAGAGAGAGGGTGTGTGTGTGTGTGTTTCTTTCCTCCTTATTTTGTTATTCATTGCTAGTTTCACGGAAACTCACGGCAACCCCCATTATTTTCCACCGAAGTAAGAAGTGAATGCGAGGGTGAAGGGTGAAGGGAGGGGGTGGTCAATATTTTTCAATTCCCCTTGGCCGTACTCGAACGATAAGCCCTATCGATTTGCCACAGATAGGTCAATGAAAATAGACAGAGAAAGAAACAGAAAAAAACAGAGAGAGGAAATAAGGGAGGAAAAACTAAAACAGATAGAGCGAAGGGTAACAAAGAACCAGGAAGCTCATCAAACTACCTTCATTGGGGGAGGGATTTCTACGGTATGTGACGGGTGCGAGATGGTGCACTCGAACCTCCCGACAGAACGACAGAAAGAGCAGCTGACCACGGACCAGGAACGGAGCGTAATAATAAATCAGGTATCCCGATCCGGATCCGGATCCAACCCCCGGAAGATGAGACCCAAGTTTTTAATTAAACCGTTCTGCGACCGTTCAACAATTGATGGCCGACTCCCGTGTGGTTCACGTGTGGCACAGGCCCCTTCTCCCCGCCCCCCTGGGCAGACAGCTTGACGAGTTGGCAAAAGAATTTATATCCTTTTCAAGCCAATCCTCCGGAGGCGGCCGGGGCGTCGGTCGGCGACGTGGGTCCATCCCCTGATGGACGACCATAAAGTGCTGTTTACAGGAGCTTCCTTTTAACAGGGGGTTTTTATCTATTGGAAGGTCTACTCGGTAGTCACGAGAGGAGAGGTGATCCACCTTCCCCCCCGGGGGGGTTGATTCTTGAAGTTTGGCCACTAATGGGGTGGGCTCCGTTTGCACGGTTTGCGAAGCCTTCGGCGAGCGTCAGCATCGTCGTGACATTGTAACTAATAAAGTGTAAGTAGTTCTAATTAATTAAAGTCAACCCCTAACTAGGGAGGGAGGTTGCCACAAACAATATGAATTATGTGGCACCCGAGGCGGACAGGGACTGTTTATGGAAAGTACTGTCGCTGCTGCTGCTGCTGCTGTAGGTGCTGCTGGATGCTTTTCATGCTGAAAGGGAGTTCAGTGTCTGCTTCGCACTATCTCGCATCTCGCGCGATTCACACTCAGACAGTGTAAACGTGGCTGAAGATAGGGAGCACTTTCGCACAAAACTTTAATACCCATTGGCACGCGAAGTGGAGCAAGTGGGACGGAAACGAAGGAGGACGCTCGATGATAATCCTCCCTCCCTTCTGCCCAGCGAGCCTCTCAGCCCGCGGCCCCGGGAGGTTATGATCCGCTTTGCGAGGGGATTATTTGCTCGTTGGGGGTTGCTGTGATTACCGCCGCAGAAACTATTGAAGAAGCATCTTAGCAGGCTCGGTTGTGCGCACAAAGTCGTCTTGATCAAACAGAGAATGCCATCGAGAGGCATTCCCTGTGCCAGGTGCATTCCCTTTTTCCAAACGAAAGAAAAATCCTGAAAATTGTGTCATCGTGAGCGTGAGATTGTTGGAATGCCTTGACACCGGACAGGGCGGACAAATTCCTTCGAACCAGTGCCATCAGATCAGATCAGAGAGAGAAAGCGAAAGAGAGAAAGAAAAAGAGAACGTGTGTGTGTGTGTGTGTCCCGAAGGCATGTCCTGTCGAATGAATCGTTTCTGATTGCTCCGCTCCATCAAAGCAACCGTGGTGCACGTATGCTAACCGTACGTCGTCGTCGTGCGTCGTCTCTGTGACTGTGGCCGGTGCTTCAACTGATGCTGTTCCTGCTGCTGCTATTCAATTTCATCCTGCTCCTCCTCCACGTTGCTGCTGCCACTCGCTGGCTCAAAGGAACGAAAGGTAATCTCGGGATATTTACTTTAGCGGGATTTCCCATTCCCGGTGAGCTCGGGCAGTCGAGGGCAGGGGGCTTTTATCCTTCCCATGGCCTGGGAGAGGGGCCGTTGCGTGTAACGTGAGATCGGTTTTGCGCTCCCATCCCATCCGGACAGCGGATGGTTGTGCCGGTGGTCGACCTAAAAGATTATTTCCATCCCACTCTCCTCTGCCTACCGGCCTGCCTGTCTTGAGCGTGATGAGCGTCGAAGTCGGCGTCGAAGTCATCCACAAGACACGCACATCTATTAATAACCGACGCACTCCCCGAGTGCTGCTACGGGTGGTGGCGGTGTTGGAGGGTTTTTACCGAGACGCTGGCTGGATGCAGTCAACATCATTAAGATATTACTCTAGCCCCCCGTCCCTGGCGAGACTCGTCGGGCTGCACCACACGCGGTCAATGAGCCATAAAATCTAGATTGCGGGCTATTATTGCGACACTTGAACTGGTTGCAGAGGTGACCGGGGAGTGGCGCCGCGGGGGATGGGAGAAAATATAAAGTATTTTAAACCCTCCCCACAACAGTGGGAGTCAGTCCGGGGTCGGTCCTCGAGAGCACAAAGCATCCGCAGCGATGCAGGAATTGGAATTGGAATGCAGGGCAAAGTACGGTTGCCTCGCAGATCAATTGTTTAATAACTTCGGCCACGCGGTCCACTTACTCGAAACGCTTTCATTATGCCTGGCATGTGCGCGCGCTCGCTCGCTCGCGATTCCGATTCCAAACATTCCTTGGAAATTTGTCCGACCTTTGACGCGGGGCGATACGTGGTGTATGCTGGTGTGCGCGTTGGTGGTGGATGAGTTATGAGCTGGCAAGCTGGTTTTTACGGCGAATCTCGGTACCGTTTCGGTTACCGATCGCGCAAATTGGAAACAGCATTATAATGGTTGGAATGCTGCTTGCACAACGTTCGTTCGATCCGGGAGTGAGATTTGAGTCAGAGATGGACAGAATTATATCTCCGTTAATGTTGTAGCTCGTGTCCGCAGTTTTTAAAGATATACGTTTTGATCATTTTATTACAAAACAGTGCAGAGGACACAACAATCCATTCATCCATTTCGTTCCCCCATTTTCGGCCACCGTAAAGGAGCTGCTTCTGGTGAAACTTTATCCATTAGCCCATCCATCCGGGAGTACTCCAAAGCGGGGGCTTATCGCTCTTCTTTCTTAAAGCGCGAATGGCCGCGCCGCGCGATGAATCCCGTTAAACGGTGGCCGCACAGTCATTTCCTGCGCGGAAATGGTTATAAGCTCGGTTCGGCGGCTAGCTGGCTGACCCGGGCTGACAAATCCGTTGTGCAAACACCAGCATCTCCGCTACGCCATCTCAGCTACGCGGGCCACTGACCCCGTTTTCTGGTGCTGGCGTGGCGGCCAGCAACTTTTGCATTCAACTCAAGCCAACGTTCTGCCAACGCGGTGCTCATAAACTCGTAAACCGAATTGGATTCCATTTCAAACACAATAAACTCGTAATCTTTCGCATGTTGTGCGCTCGCGCGCCAGCCGTCAGCCCTCAGTTCCCCACCCCCACCGTGCTATGGTGCATCGCACACCATCACTGGGTCAGGCAGGTGGTCACTTTTTGGTATCCGCCACCGCCCGGCCCCGGTACATCATAATGGCCGTGAGCAACAACAAAAGCGTGGCCTGAAACAACGGCAGATGGGTGGTGGTGGTGGTGGTGGTGGTGGTCGAGAGTGAAAGTAATCTTTTTGCTTTTTGGCGGCTCTCGGCTGGTCGGTTGCCAAGCAGCCGGTGTGGCCCGGCAGTTGGTTTTTATGGATTTGCCTCCGGTAGCAAGCGGTGCTGCTGCTGCTGCTGCTGTTTGGCTTTTTATGTTTCACTTTCACCTCCCGGGGTTGAAGGCCTGAGGCGAAGCGAAAAAAAGAAGCAAAAGAAGAAGACGAAGAAGCGAATCACGTGCCGCTGTGCTCATAATTCAAAATAATACCAATAGAAAATGGTGTCCAGAACGGTTGTTTCCGCCTTTCGGGCATTTGAAGCAACAACGCAACAACGGAACCGGAACACACCACCATGCTTTACAATGGAAGCGCTCGGTGGGTAGTGATGCTGCACTGGTCACTGGCACTCCAGGTACCCCCAGGTTGGCCAGAGAGACCGGTGTGCGTAATGCTATAATGATTCGAATACTACGGGATAATCCATCGGGAGCGCGTTCGACAGGAACGTTCGACGTCCATTGCGTCGCATCATTTCAAACGAGGAACGACAAAAAGGAGGGCGGTGGAAAGGGCGAAGGGGAGGGGGAGATTGATTTTATGAAGGCAATAAAAATGTATTTTCGCACATTTCGGTCACGGCGGTCACGGTGGTGCGTTCTGGTGCGTTGGTGCGTTCTGGTGCGTGCCTCGTCAGGAAGGCAATCGAGCAAAACGTGCTGACCGGTAAGGGTGCCCCTCCCCCCGTGATGCGCTTTTCAGAATGCGAATCCGTGACCGAACGGGTGTTGGTGCACGTTGGCCGAAAATAAATCGCCCTCGCGTGCGTCCCTTTTGTGATTTGCCCCTCGAAGCGCAATCATGTTCACTATTTACCTTTCGCATCGACGGGGAGCCTGGTTGATGACAGGGTGCTGGTGAATCGTTAAAATCATAAAAGCTGACATGATGAGCGACATTAAAAAGCAAACATGCTGCACCTCGGTTTGTTGATTGTTGTTGGCTCATTGCAGGCACCGCAGGCCGCAGCAACAATCAATTCGTGTTGATTAATTGAAATTGTATTCTTCTTGTTATCGTTGAAGCGGAGCTTAACACCGCGACATTTGTTTGTGTCCTGTGTTATGGTGGCTATCGTTAATACGGCGCCAGGAACGGAGTCGGTTTTGTGGAAATTTTGTGATGAACATTGTGGCGACATTATTTACTAATAAAAAATGTCTTATTTAGAGTATAACTTTTGAGAGACTTCTCTCGACGAAGTTTGATCAAAATATAATGAAGAATACAACTATGGCATACATCCTGAAGGCATATTTTTCGTCTTTTTGAGAATGTCCATCGCAGCTTCGTGCTCGAACATTCTAAGGCATAAAAATTTATACTAATGCACTTTAAATTTATGGGATGCACCTATCCAGACATGAGCTGTAATATTTCTGTCGGTTGAATCTTTATAAAAATAAAATAAAACAGATTAGCAATCCCCCCTCCGGAGGAATTCCGGAAGATTATGCAATCCACCATCAAGCGCTCATACCATCGATGGAATAATCTTTTTGCATTTAACCCACATTCAGAGCCGGGCCATGCTCAGTGCCCGGATTATACTCAATGTAGCAAAAAGTGGGGGGATCACATGGTGGGGAGGGGCACAGCAGAAAACAAGCAGCAGTGTATTTACTCATTCGATATCGGGATGCCAATCGCGCGGCGGCGGCCCACGAGCCACAACAAATCGGACGATCCGATCATTGGTGGATTGGATTTGTGCCGTGGCGCCGTTCCGGTCTGTGCGCCAATGTGAATGCTAAATGTGCATCATCATCAACATCATCATCAACATCACGGTGATGGTACGGAGTGCACGATCGCATCGATGCAATCTCGCATCGATACAGGACCATGCAGGATGTTACGGAGGGCAATTCGTTTCACTCTAAGTAAGTGGCTCCGGTGCTTGAGTTGCCAAGCTGCCGAGCATGCAATGTTGTGACACACTGGCGTCGTCGTCGTTGTCGTCGTCGACGTCGACTCCGTCTTTTTTTCCCCTTCTCACAAATGCAGTTTGCTGGAGCAGCAGCAGTAGCTTTGCACTCGTTTATCCAGTTTAGTTCCATCATCCCCGGCGTCGTGACGGAAAAAGGTTCCCACATTATCCACCGTACGATGGCGCGAGACGAGAGCAGCGGGGCTATCACCGCCATCAACATTCAGCCGTCAGCCTGATGGCCGCTCGAAAGGGTGAACCCGGGAAGGCAAACACAGATGGCACCATCGCTGCTGCTGCTGCTGCTGCTACAGTTTCTTGCTGTGATGCCGGGATTTTGTTGCGAGAAACGTTATTCGTCCGCTAAAACTGAACCATCGGTTCGTCGTCGGTTTCCTGTTGCAATGCATCCCAGCGGCTGAATTGCTGCCGCTGCCTGGTAATACCACGAACTGCGATGCGATGGTAAAACGTGGCCGTGGCAAATGAAGTTATGGAAGAAGCAGCCGAGGGGGAAGGCCCCTGAATAGACGAAACAACTTTATTGCGCCTCTGAATCTAGATCGGAACTTGGAGGTGGGGAAGAAAAAAGGAAACGAAAGAAAATTGCTTGGAAAAAGAAAAGTTTTCCTTATTGTCGATTATAAGGACCAAAAACCGGACTCACCACCGCACATTGCGACGTCGTCAGCAATGAAAGATGTGTGAGTGTATCATCGCGATGATGACGATGATAAGTTTTATTGGTTCGGCTAATTGAGTGGAAAGTTTTCCTCCACTGTCATCGCCGCGAGAGCGAGACCGGGCGTACGCAGCGTTCGTCGCCGTTGTGTGTATCTGTGTGCTCGTATTTCAAAACAGCTGCCAACAGATGCGGGAGTAGGGGTCGCCTTCCCTTTCCATAATGGGGGGCCTGTGCTGTGGTCCAGCAGTGTCCGTCGTTGTTGAAGTGTAACGATGCCTCGGCTGCCGTCGCCGCCACCGGATCCGTTTTGTTGGAAATAAAATAAACGTTTGCTGCATCAACACACACACACGCCATCAGACAGCGAATGATACAGAAGTCATGAGATGGCATATGTGAAGGAGCAGGGAAGGGGGGGTTCAGCTAATGGGTTATGAATTTGCTAGCTGCATAATGCAGTGCTCATGTTTAGTGGCTCGCAGGAAGTGTGCAGGAAGGAGATGTGTGTTGGACACCCTCTTTGCTGTGAAGTCTTGCGGCGGAAACGATAAAATTCATTCCCCAGTCAAGGTCAAGGGCTTGGCCATTCTGAACTGCAGTGTTTCGTGAGTGTGTGTATGTGTGTTTGTATGCGCGCGCGCGCTCGCGTGTGTTTAGAAGGGGTGACTAAATTTTACGGGTCACCAGGCGCCTCCATAATTTTTAACGGGCCACCAGGCGCCTCCATCGCGCGTAGCAGCAGCAGCAACAACAACAACAACGATGAAGCCCGCCCTGGTGTTTTATGTAAATTTTGAAAATGATACAACGCTATGACTACGTCACTGTTGAGGCCCTGCTTTACGGCCCTGCTTTCCAAGGGATGCGGTGCAAGATGCGAACATATTTTCATTATTTGCAAAACACCAACACTAACCAGTTACACATGCTTTCTCGCGAAAGGATCGCTTACACAATAGAGGCAGCATACATTGTAAGCTTGGGTCGTATGTGCGGTAGTAGCCAGAAACCATGCGAGGAAAGGGGAGGGAGTTGGTTAGTTGTCAGACCGGAAATTTATGAAGAGTAACGATAGCGCACACGATAGCTGAAGTGCCGAGCAGAGCTTGCCCGTACGATGCTTGACTATCCCAGTTAGGCGCGCTCGTAAAGCAGTTTGAGTAAGGTCTGGCTGCCCTTCTGCTGGCTGCCTAGCTGTCTGCCGGTATCTTGAGAAGATGTTGCCGTACAACACCGTAGCAGTAGCAGAGAGAAGGAGAAAGAGAGAGAGAGAGAGAGAGAGCTTTATCTCCTCGCTCCCATAAGTCTGTTCTGTTAGATTTGTAGTGCATTTCATTACGCACGACGAACTTTGCCTGACAGCGAGTCTAGGGCTCCGAGACGATAAGCATCCAAGACGCTATTTACTTCAAGTAATAAACATCCTACCCCGAAGTGATTTAAACGTTACGCTTTCCCTCGGCGCTCTGATTAATCAGCTGGATGCTGTTGCTGCCCTTGTTGTCGAGCAGTTGTAAGGCATCTTTGCTGTGATATTGTGTGTGTTTGTGCAGTACTGTATGGGAAAGAGAGATAGAGCGAAAGAGTAAGAGAGGGAGAGAATAAATTGAAGCTTTTGAGCCCGAAACATAATCTACTTAAGCATCAATCCGATTAATGACTTCGGCCGGGCAACCGATATCCGATCTCAACTCGTATCGTACAAGTGGCTGCGGCCTGGAGTTGATATTCGGGCAGCACACGATCTACCTACATCACAGTGCCAGGCGCCGGCACGCCGTGTGCATCACTCATCTGGAAGCTAATCCGAAGAGCAAATTTATCGCTTCCAGTAGCAGCAGCAGTAGCAGTGCGCCATCGAAGGACCAGAAATCACTCTGCGGTGCACCCACCCTTTGTATGTGTGTGTGTGTGAGGTATCATAAATCGTTTAATTTTACGACATCTTTAGAAAGTTTTACGACCACCCCCGACGGGGTTCAACCCGTCTATCCAATACGCTGTCAATGGCTGCTGCAGCTGATTTGACTTTAAAACCCCTTTTTCTGGGGAGAGGATTTGGCAGGGGCGAGGGAGCATCTTAAATCCCACTTCCGTGCCCGAACGGTATCGACGCGCTGAAGCAGCGTTGGCGCGTTGGAGCGTGCAATGGCAACTCAAGTGTGTGAGCATATCAATCATACATCAGTAGCGGCATCATCACGGTGGGTTGCTGTGCCACCCCATGACGCAGCACGTCTTGTCGTGATAATAACTTCTGTGTGTATGTGTGTGAGTGTGTGTATGTGTGCCAAGTCTTCATGACCGAGCGAGCATCTTGGCATTCGAGTGCGCTCGCGTTCGCTCGACTATTTTCGCCGACACAGGACAGGACTGTCGCGATGATTTGCGTCGATTCGTGAGTGAGTTCAAATTGATTTGGTATGCAGCGTTGATGCTGACGAGTCTCTTGTCGTTCTCTCGCATCTTGAGAAAAGGGGGAAAAGGGGAACAATGTGTTCAGATAATAAAACGAAGATTGGTGACGATTTGAAACACCTTTCACGAGGAATAGCAACGATGCTCGGGTGTATTTGGGAGTCCCAGAAGGTCTGGAGACCGACGTGAAGCCGGGATAATGATGATGAAAATGAAGCAACCAGCCCCTACTGGCATCCCTTTGTTTGCTGGCACCGAGCATGTATCGAAATAATTGAAATCGACAGCCTGCCCGTATGCCATTACTCACATTACACTCACGCACCTCACGATGGTGCCGGAGATCCCGATGGAAAATGATGAGACATCAAATATTCATCGGAAATATTAAAACAGCATCCCAACCGATAGAGAGAGAGAAAGCGAGAGCGAGAAAAAGGTCATGACGGGACAACAAAGAGGATAAGGGAAGCGCGTGAGTATGTTGGCATACTTTGGCACATTCTTGGCGAGCCACGCAAGTGAAATCAGC
The DNA here is from genome assembly GCF_943734745.1 of Anopheles darlingi. NCBI lineage: Eukaryota > Metazoa > Arthropoda > Insecta > Diptera > Culicidae > Anopheles > Anopheles darlingi. The sequence continues at coordinate 56,733,976 of NC_064875.1, forward strand.
TACCGAGGACCGAGACGGCCGACACGGGGAAACGTAGGCACCGGGCTCCGACACACAATGGATTGTGTGTGTGTGATTGTAGTAAATTGTGATTTTCTTCGGCTTTTCCTTCGGTACCTTCGTATGTGGGCACGTGTGAGTGTGTGTGTGTTTGTGTGCGCAAGGTTGCGAAATCGAAGTCCGGAAGAATGGCGATTATGCTGACGAAGTAGGGTGCGAGGAAGCGTTGCGGAACCGTTCTGGGCAGTTGAGATTGGATGAAATTATGAATTTTGATGCGATGCTGCAGGGCTGAAGCCCAGGATGATATGGGGAGCCAGGGAGCCAGACGTTCGAGGAGCCGGTGGTTGACAATTTGCAATTTGTCAAGATTGCGCTCCGACGGCGCTCCGATGCCTTCGCTTTTGCGTCGTTCGCCAATCGTCGAACGTTTGATACCGAGAACGTCAGCAACGACAACAACAACAACAACAACAACAACAACAACACGGACGCCAAGGACAACATCCTTGTATCCTGCGGTCGGTGCAGGGATATTAAGTTTTCGATTTCGTGCTTTTCCGTATTGGGGAACGCTTTTTGATCGTGTCTTGTCGAGGGTTGCGTCCGTAGGAAGGCTGGATGGTGGTGGCCAGCGGTTTCGGGTTTGGGATCACTTAAACCAGCCGCCCTCCCAGTGCGTTCCACTCAATTGGTTTTCGAGCGGTCTTTTGTTGGCTCTTAATCCGAGTATTTGGAATATGCCGTGCTCCAGAATGGGACGTTGAAAGCAGAAGCTAACTGTATTTTTTTACATTCCATTCTTTTCTAAATGACGAAACGTTCAAGTAAATTATGCAAACAATTTGGATCAACTCAGATGAACAAACATAAAACTATGACCAACATTGAAAAAAGTATTTTTTCTGCAGCTACTCCTTCCCGGAATCGATACTATAGATGCATCTTTGCATATTCTTTCATCGAACTGCGCCCTTATATTCTTGAGAATGTTCTCTATACTATAAAAATTACTTAAACAATATTAGTTCGATGGTTTCATCGCAAAAAATCCCTTAAAGCTGATCTTTTTAAAGCCCGATTGCTACGGTCTCACCTTTAGTATATCCTCTAAAGATGAAGCGCCTTGCAGCATGATGATGGATCCGAACAGAATGCTCATTATTAATCGAACGAACGAAGGATGCCTTCTAGCTTGTAGCTGTTGTAGGTCTCGTTGGAACGTGTGAGTGTCCCGTGGTTGTCGTTATTGATTTTTCATTTCAAAACCAACTGCCAACGGACCGAAAGGGAACCAAGCCCTGGTGCCACGTCAAGGTACCGCTTCTTCCGTGACTCGTGGTCGGCCATACACTGGAGTTCGTTTGGCTCTCACACTCCAGGGAATACCAGCAGCAGCAATAGCGGAAGGTCAAACATGAAGATAATTTTTATAGTGTCATTAGAATAGTTTCCGTCTGTCCATTCGGTGACAGGACTACAGGACAGGACCTCCCTCCAGGCTGCGTGTCCTTTTCACCGTGCCTGGACATTTACCTTTTGCCGTGTTTTCATTTAGTTTTTGCTCTCTCACTCTGGAGGTGGCTCTAGGGGTGTCTTGGGGTGTGTTTGTTCGTCACGAAATTATGATGCCCACGGTAGTGCGCTCACGGTTAAGCGCTCACTCATGCCACGCCACGGACCGAGGGCCCCTCGGAACGGACATTTTATTTGCGTTTCATACCCCCTCCATCGCTTCGGCTGGCCAGCCGTCATACCAGGAGCAATGGGAAATAAAATGTGAGACCAAAGACCATTTAGAAGGTTGCATAATTGAAATGGTCCAATGGTGAAGCACCAAAGCTGAGGCGCCAAAACTGTGGCCGGCAGAAGAATTGCTTTGTATGGCGTTCGAGCCTTCGCACGCTTTATTATTATTTTTTTGTTGTGCTGTAGCTTTGTGGTTTGCGTTCGCTTTACATAATCACCAGAGAAAGAGAGAGAGAGAGAGAGCGGCGAAAGTTGAGGGATGTGGTGGCAGAAATGGCGAATGAACACGAAACACAAACGCACGACACCCCGTCCCTCCGCAGCACCCAGGTATGCGAACCAAAGTTCAAATGGTAATGCCAACCGACGCTGTGTTCTCGAATCGGTTCATGGACGGTTTGTCCCCGAAACCAGTACCGAGGACGTGGGGCCCGGTATCCGGGGAGGTCTTTCTTTTATCAATTAGTCACGCACGGCCGTTTCGGGCGAGGGGAACTGGTTTGGTTTAAAACGTTGCGAGGGTCATAAAACGTCGAACCGGTTCACACACGCACAGAGGGTCCCAACCGGCTCTTTCGTCAATCGATATTAGTTCGGTTCCAAATGAGTGCGGTCTCGTGTGAGTGTGTGTGATGGAATGGGATGGCGTTAAAAGGATAAAATATATAATCTAACGCCAGAGCGGGAGAGGAAGTCCATGCAGAACCAATGCTTCAGTGTGCCATCCGGACCGGAGTGCAGGACCCTTTCGGTCGAAGATTAAGCGAGATTGCGGTCGGTAAATCGGAATGGCTGATTGCTTTTCGATGGCCTTTTTAGGGGGGGATAGAGCCTGCCCAGCCGGTCTCTGGTGTTTCGGAAGATCAAATTGCATTTTGGACATTGATTGAAATCGATCATTAATTGTGTTTCGGGCAACGTGTTGTTGTTCGGTTGTTGTGTATTGGCCGGCTGTTGGTGTGGTTTTCCGTGTTATTTCAAAACTTTATCCAATAACCCTCCTCCTAAAGGAACTGGTCATCATTTTTATTCAAATGTTATCAGAGAAAGCTTCTTAGCTAATTAGGAAAATCGCAATCAGAAGGAGGAACTGTATTGATAGGATAAATCTTTTTTTTTTTAGGGGACTAACGGTAGTTCGAAAAAAAGCGTAATATTTGAGGATTTTTACGTCAAAGCCATTCAGAGTATTTTTTTTTTCTCGTAGCAATAGCTTATGCTCTTAATAGCAATAGCTAGCAGAAAATATACGAAAAATTGTAGCCATCGTATCGATTCCAGGGAGCCATGTCTGCAAAATGGCACATTTTACGGTGTCCATCGTAGCTTCATGCATAATTATTGGAAATCAACGATCATTTACGATCAAAAAGCGAGATTATCAAATGAGAAAAAAATAGACGGAAATACCTTGTTCATATATCTTAACTGTTAAAATGTTCATAACGATCCAAAATTTTCTTTGCTACAATAGACAACTCTTTAGAAAATGATGATTTTTGGCAAAGCGTTTGCAAGTTGTGAGGAGGAAATGTACAACGTATGTATTTTTGTCTGTTTTTGCTCTAATCGTTCAAAAATAACGAAACAGTTTTCCTAAAAGAGTCTTTTTTCGCACAAAATGCAACACAAGGAAATAAATGAAACACAATTCTACAGTTTGGACGACGACAATCGGTACAAATCTCTGCTCGCGACTTGTATTCAAGAAAAAAAACTTCACTCAGACAACATGTAGCCAGCTCATGCTTGTGGTTTCTCCTGAAAAAGGAGTTTGTATGATTTGTCGTTTGAGTGACGGCTCCGTAATAAGCCGCGACGGTATCCGGGTAAAAAAGAATAATGGAGACTAACGTGCGCTTCATGTTCTCTTCTCTTCCTTCCATCTCGGTCGCAGTGTCGCAGTCGGATTGTCTTCTGTATTTCCCATCGTATTAAGATCGTATGTCGTTCTGCTTGAGAGATGCGCCACCGGTTTTTCAAAGCAAATCATCGTCATCATCATCGTTCTACGATCTACTAGAAACTGATTTATGAGCCATCCTCGTCCTCGACCACCCACCACGCTGTGCATCGTATCCATCGGAATGTCCTCTCGTCCGACGGCGTCGTGGCCGTGGTCCATTCCTGACGGACGGCAACAGGATTGTCGTTTTCGTTTTATTTTCCTTTGCGAGTCCAAACTTTGTGCGACTCAAAGTTGTGCCCCGCTCGTTTTTGTTCCCTCGGAGCGCATTTTGAGTGAAATGGATGGATTGAGTGCTGCCGGTTGTTTATCTTATCCTCTACCGGCCTTCCCTTCCCGTTCCTTCCCATCGTAGCATCACATTTTAAGCTTTCTCCGCGTGTGTATCCATCGTCCATCTTGTCTATGTGTCGTCCTACTACTTGGCACTAACTACTGCCAGGCGGTGAGGAAGGGGGAACGCTCTGGATGGTGGAGCTGGCTGGAAACGGGATTGAAAAGTATGAAAATTTGATTCTCGTGCAGGACGGAGCAAAAGCTGTACATAAATTATGATTTATGTAACGCTCGAAGCTATGGCTAGACCGTATCGGAGACGCTGAAGACTGCTGAAGAGATTGTGGTTGGTAGTGGCGTCGGCATCGCATCGACCATCAATCACCGGACGTGGCACGATTTTGTATGCTCGTCCTCGTCCTGGTGGCCTGGCGCTGCTGCTGGTGCATCATCGAGTGACAAAATATGCTGCAGCATTCTTAAAGAGTCCGTTATCTACTTGCCCGTGAAGGGTTCGTCGGCTTCGTCGGAGAAGGTGTTTAACGATCGAACAACATGCATATCGAGTGGCTGCTGCCTTGATTGCAGCACCCAGGGCATACCGGGTTTGATGCGTTGTGTAAAGGTGGCTGGCTCTATTTTTACCTTAACCAGACAACGGCGCCTCCGGGAAATCGATTGTCTTGTGGCCCTTATAAATATAGCCGCCAGTCGGCCAACGCGGTGCAAGAAGAACGTCGTCGTCGTCGTCGTCGTGGTCGCGGTCACCGGTTAGCCAAAAATAGTTGCACCTTGGCCGCACCAGACGGCGGCGTCGAGGGCTGGCTGCATTATGATTCCTTTTTCCACTGCCTCCTCCTCCCATTGGGGAGTATCCGTGATCGATCGTGGAATCGTTTTGTAACTTCCTTAAAAAGTGGAATTGATTGACAGACAGATTGAGGACCACGTAGGCGCGAGTGCGCACACGCGTGCATGTGTGTGTATGTGTGTGTGTTGATGGTGGATCAAAATTGAAGGGCACTGTTACAACCGTACTCCCTACATCGCGGGCACATAAATAGATTAGAAAAATGAAATCATTCCATTCATAATGCACAAAACCAACCAACCAACCAACCGGCCGATGCCGTGTCGTGAAGGAGCATGAAAAATGAATTCCCAATTATTTGAGTGCCAAACTAAACCGAACTGTACCGCCCCAAAAAAAAAACACCGTGATGATCATTAATCATTTGATTGAAAAATATGTTCCACCACCTTTCAACGACACCATCAAGCCCTCGAGAGCCGAGGTGCCTGAGTGCCACCGTTTGTCGCCACTCGCTAAATGATTAAACATCGCGCGCGAGCACAACACAACGAGTTACGAAGCAGCACGATCGTTCTGGTACCGCAAGTCGCGGGAGATGTTGAAATTGGTCGTCGAAAAATAACTCAATCAACCCCAGCACTTGCCTCTCTCCGTGTCTCTCTCTCTCTCTCATGGTCTTCCGCTCCACTATACGATGGATGGTTGCAACAGAAGCTCCTGCGGAAAGCGGAGGAGTTACAATGGCAGCACCATCGGTGCATCGGTGCAGCCGTTGGCCGATTCGTATGGGACGAAAGGTGCATTCGTTTCGTCGTGCATCGGTGGCATGAGGCATAATTTATGTTGGCAATACATGTCTCGTACCGAGCCGAAACCATGGCTGGGGGGTGCTGTGGTGCTGTTGTTAAATTAAATTCCACGAAATTTTAAATGCATCCCCCTCATCACCAGTCGCCACCTCTTCTTGGTCTCATTTCCGTTCCGTTTGACAATTTCACATCCAGCTCGCCTCGACTCTCTGTAACTGATGGTAGGACCTGTCCTGGGACTGTGTCCGTGTGTAATATCATTTACGATGGCTTCTTGGTTTCGTTTTTGCTCCGGGAAACGACACAGAGGAGCAGAGAATGCATGTCAGCAAGCTTGTACCTTGCTTGGTCCTGTTTTCTGCTTTTGGTATTGCACAATTTTGGCATCACCCCAGGAAGTGCCTTTTCGGGACGTTAGCATACCAGCATGCATCTGAGGTATGGAGTTTTGTCCTAAAGTATACGACAAACAATCGTTGTGGTTTTGCAAACTACTGCCCTCGGCGGAGAAATGGATGGTTCTTAATGCTATCATTCGATCTATATTTAGATTAATTTAATTGCTCTCCTGTACAGTCGGAGACGCATTGCTTGTGGTGGTAAACGACTGATGATTGGCGAAAAAAAGGGGCGAAGAAATGGTCCTGTCTTATTCCCGTCATCTAATGCCAGCCCTGATGGCGCATTGATTAATGTTTGCCTGACAAATGATCCATTTCCTGGACCACCTTTACGTCCAATTTCGGTGACCCATGAGTCTCTCACACACACACATCATCCATCACGAAACAGCGAACCCACGAACCGTGTCCAACTTTCGCGAGGAAACGTCATAATTAACGCTGTCAAGACGGCGTGAGGCGAGGCGTGAGGTTATGCTGCAAATGTTTTGACCCCTTCAAATCTGTGTTCACCGTTGGCCTCCTCTGCTTCTTCTGCTTCTTCTTCTTCTCTTCCCGCCGGTCTGCCCGTTAATTGACTTCGTTATGACCATCGGCATTATGGTGTCGGCTTTTGCGGCTCGTTGTTTTGATGTCGAGCTCGAGCGAAAACGGAACAAATCCAGTCGCCCCCCAGTGAGCCCGTGTTTTATGTGACCCGCTTCCCAGTTTTTAGCGTGCGGCAATCCCGATGTCACTAGCAGATGTTGCTGGGTAAGATATGGGTCTGCTGTAAAATCTACTGCTGCTGGCCAGTGGCAGTATCTGGGCAACATATATGCTATGCTCACCACGCGGTGTCTAGTTATGTGAAAACAGGTTCACGAGCATTTCCTGTTCGAGGGGCCGATCGGATGTGTGTGTGTGCTCGCTCTGTGACACAACCAATCAAAGATTTACGATTTTTGCTTCAAGCGCAACGACAACGAAAACTTTAACGAAGTTCCGAATGGAAAAGTCCGACAGTGGTACCGGACGTATGTTTTTGGGCCCGGTGGAAACCGAAACCGAATCGAATGTGTCACGCAAGTGTTCGTCGGTAGAAGCCCCTCATTCCTACCCCATATGGATGGTTATACCGTATGTGCGTGTGTGTGTTTGTGTTGGAGTAAGTCGATAAGTTGGAAATCATGTTGAACTTTTGAACGGTTGTTCTTTCGTTCTTCGTTTCACTTCGGTTTTCTGGCTCGCATTTGTTTGTGCGCGCGTTCGTTACGGTACTTTTTGATTGCTTTGTGTGTGGCATTGAAACACACTGAATTGATTTGTTCGATTGCTTCACTCGCGAACTAGCAGAGAACACCATATGTAGACGTCTGCTAGGCCGGATTGTCACCGCGTGAAACTTTGCTCGAAAGTTTGTTATGAAAAATGGTTTGTAATGATGTTGTTCGACGTTCAGGTCAAAAGAAAAAAGAGACAGCGAGAGAGGGAGAGCGCGAGTCGTGCGCGCAATTTTTCGATTAACGGAATGGAGCGATCGGTCTACAAATATTGAAACGCGCCACAAACGTGAACCTGTAAGTGTGTTTGCACTTGTAAAAAACTTGTTAGAAAAAAAAAAAAACTACCACCCCAGAGTACCGTCTCTATTATATGCGCAAGCGTTACGATTGAATGTTCGTTTGTTCAAGTTCTATCCACCCTGGCAATGACACCGAGTGATGTCCTTGCCGAGGAGACCGCAGAGCATTCACTTGACGTGAGCCAAGCTCAGAGCGCTCTGGTCCGGCAATCGTTACGGTTTGATGGATTCAGTTACATTTACCACTTTGCAAATATTGATCCCCTAATAGGATTAGTCCTAGCCCTGGTAAGCAATCTAGGGACAGGAGCATACAAGCTCCATCGTTACCATCACCACCACCACAAGCACACCGCAGGTACACGGAGTGAAAAAGTAAAAAGTAATATTCCGGTGCGGTGCAATCATGTCATACACACGTGTGTGTGTGTGTGTGTGTGTTTGTGCACTGGCGCTGGTCTGGCTCGCCACTTATCGAATCCTGGCCATCCCGTCCCGGAGGGATTAGACGTGAAGAAGCCTGAGCTACGACGCATGAACCAACAGTCGGGCCCCTTGGCAGGTGAAGAGTAAAGCTGCTTTCACATCGAGCGCGTTTAAACGCCACTAATAGACGCAGCAGGTTTTTTGACGCAGAAAACACGGTTGTATCACATCAAAATATATGGAAGTGTTCACGCAACGCACCGAAAGCTTTTTTTTGAGCTTTTTAAGAGCTTAAAAGTTGGCGTTTTTTTTTCGGATCTGTAAAAATCTACAGATTGTGGCAGGTTCTGAGCCGACTGTAGCAGGCTACGCAAGCAAGTCAGCGTTGCCCTTTGGTTTTGCAATTTGTTTTGGCAGGAATGTGTCGAAATGCGGGTAATAACTGTTTTGCGTGAAGATTAAACTATTTATCATGATTTGATAAGGTGGCGGTAGTGATATGGTGCTATTTTTCGTGTATTTTAAATCGGCCTTCGCGGAATCTAGGTGTGAACAACAAATTAAGCTTTTGCGTCAAAAAACGCCAACTTTGGCGTTTTTAAAAACGCGCTCGATGTGAAAGCAGCTTAAAGCAAAAAGAAAATCATAAAACAAGTGCCCGGCGTTCGGCGTGAGTTTCGTCGATTCGTCGTCCCTCTCCCGCCACGCCGCGAGCTAAGCCAGTTGTCATAAGCGATTACGAGCGACCGTGGAACCGATTTACCGTCCCCCCTTGGTCTGGCCAAGGCCCGTGGAGTCCGGTACCGTGTAGGTGGCAACGGTGACGAAGGTACGATGGATGGATGTGCCTGGTGTGTGTACGCTTGGGCGGTGGTGTCAAGCGATTTGAGCAAACAGGATCAAGTGGTAATTGGGCGAGGAAAATTACGTTCCGGCCTAGGCCACGCAGACCAAGCCGCAGGGCCTCCAGTCTGTCGCCATTCGCCGGGATTCGCTCGGTCGTTCGCTCGCGATCCATTGCGCGCGGTTATTGGTCATTGGTCCTTGGGGCGGGGGGCTTGAGGGAGACGCAGAAAGGAGAGGTTTATCCATCCAGCGTTAACCTGCGGTCGGATTATGCCGCCGGCTTTCTTTGTTTTGGAGTGCGGGCTAATGGGAGTTTGTCACAAACAGAGATTAGAAGGAGTTCAGTCGATCGGTGTACTTAAGCAGCTGGGAGATGGTAATGAGCTTCATGTTAAATACAGTTGCCAGGTGGCACAAAAGGAGGAGCAACGTACTACCAGCCGTTGATTGATGAGTGCCGGAGGTTGCCTGTAATGTGATGACAGTTCGTCTATGACCTCAGGAGGAGAATTAAGTCTTTGATTCAATCTTTTCTGTCAAAAGATACGTCGATCCTAGTAAATCCAAATTGATGTCTCAAGAAGCTAATCTTCCTCATCATTTGTTCCATTATTGCATATTGACGCAAAGCAAAGCATTGGTCCTTTGCTTGTAGAAGTGTTCTACTCTTGACTGAACTAGTATCTTTTATGATGCCAACATGATCAATAAGAATATTCATTACATTTGTTGACACTCAGTACTCTCATCCACAAGCTCAATTGATCGAACGAAAACTTCCATTCCAAGATACGCACTCGATGTTTGGCACAAAAAAGGGCGTTAATTAATTTCAAATAAACATCATCCTCACAATGAGATGGCAGCTGGCGGAAGAGCCCTCAATGAAATTATAATCTGAGCATCCTGCCTCCAAACACACAAAAAAGAGAGCTCATCAAAAACACGGTTCCAACTAATTTCGTATGTAAACAATATACGGACTCAATCTGGAATCGGGACTGGACTGCAACCGTCCGACTGCTACCATAGCAGGGAGCTGCTTTTTCCGTGGTTGAACCTCACACCATTACACCGTCCAACCGGCGTGTCCTTCCGCATCGAAGGGAATCCTTCCTCCCGAACTCGGCCACAAAACCTAAACCGAAATCACACCAGCAGCAGCACCAGCGGGCAAGGGAATCGGAAGTTATGTTAATTGAAATTGTAGCAGAGCGTTACTCGGACCTCTTCTGCTTCGTCGGTCCGAACGGCGAACTTTGAACCCGAACTCGAGCGGACCGTGGACCGTGCCGCCAGCGCGGCTGAGAGTGCGGCTGTTGAGAAATAATTGGCCGAAAACAAATGAATTCGAGCGCGATATCGGGGTGGATTGTTTGGCATGAGCATTGTTTTCCCTTTGTTTTCCCTTCTTTTTTTGCTGTTTCCTCCTGCAACACACATACAGACACGTATGGTCGTCCGGGCGAGGGACCGTAATTTACGTCGTTGGCTTGTGACCTTCACGGGCAACGCTACGATTGTCATCCCGATCTCGGTCAGTGGTCCGCAATGTTCCTTGTATCCCACCCCCAAAAAGGGAAATGCTTGCATAAATTTCCACCATATCTTCTCTCTCCCCCGCATTGGTCATCGTTTGATGCGTAGTTTAGTATATGCGGTGTGCGGTTGTTGCTAGTGTGGCCTCCGCATTTCTTTCCTTTCATTTCTAGTTTGCATTCCCATCCTGCTACACCGGGCGAACGAGAGAGAGAGAGAGAGAGAGAGAAAGAGAGAATCGAGAGCAAGATTAGAACGGTTAGCACCGGTGCTGTTTGTGGCCAGCTCGCCTTTCCAGCGAGCGACCCAACAAATGCCCAACAACGAACGAACATTCGGTGAGATTGGCGAACGAGCTTAAGCAGTCCGACCGATCCTCCGATGTAAACTATCGGATTTCCTTCCCGTAAAAGCGAAAGAGAAGAAAAAAACCCTCAAGTGTGCACAGATGAAGGGGCGAGAGGAGCGATACTGCAACCGTTTGAGTGCTTTTTGATTTCGGAATCAGTTCGCGGACCATGGCACGGTGGCCAGGCATGCGGCACACACACACACAAACACACATCTGCATCGCAGATATCGTCTTGAGGTGGGAACATTTGGGGGGGAAATGAACGATCAAGGTTACCACCGGCCAACCATTCAACCCCGTGGTTCCGTGGGAGATTCCGTGGTTCCCGTTCACCGTTTAGGTCAATAAAAGTGCCAAAATGTGGAGAATTTATGGCCAGTAGCGCCAGTGGCACTCGAAGGATGCCCTCGACGGATCGCTATCGGCATCCACTTCTCCTCCTTTGCCGTCCTTACCTCGATAAAGCTCTCTCTCTCCGAACCGCTGGCGGGTTCGCTTTGATGGCCGAAGCTTAACAAGGCTCCCGGAGAAGGTGCTGAGCTTAAATGTATGAGATCGCTCGCTGGCAATGTTACGGGCTGTCGGTACACTTTGGTCGTTGGTGTGAGTTCGTATGAGAAGTGGATTAACCGGTGGTATCCTAAAAGTGTCAACAATTAAACCATAAAATGGTGTGTTTGTGTGTGCGCACTTTATGCACCATGTGCCTCGAGCGATGATGATACTTGGAGGCTCCATATCGTTGAATGTTGTTCGAAGTAACTTATATTATGATACTCGGGGATTCATAAAAAAAAAAATAGATGACATCGCCCGGCGCCGGTTGATGAAAGTTTTGTAAAAATTCATAAAATTTCCATCAGACACGCTCTCCGCTCCGATGCTGTTCGAAGCGGAACTTTGCCGTAGAATGTTTGTGAGTTGATACACTGTGCGAGAAGTGCGATGAAATCATGAAACGATATTGACTTTTCGCCAAGTTATGTCGCAGCAGTTTCGGCTCCCGTTTCGTCTGACGGTGGCTCGATAGACGATGCAACGATGACTTCTTACCATCTGCAATGTTTCGTGGGTGACATTCGAGCGTAAAAAAAAACACGAAACGAGAGACGAAAAACTTCTCTGACGCATTATGCTTCTGCCATGTTGCTGAAGGGCAAACAGGCAACGAGCGCAACCGTTTGGTGGTGATTGGTAGTGGCTTCTAGTGGAAGAGAGTCATCCGCAGTTGCGGGGCAAAGCACCGCGCACCGTGCTAACAGTGCCTCACGCTGATGATGCTGAAGTAACGAGGCTCGTAAACATTTGCTCCGAAGACAAACTTGTCCAGGATGGGGAGGAAGGGGAAAAAAAGAGTGAAAGAGAGGGGAAGATGTCGAAACTTGCCGTCACAAGCGGGATGCAGTTTTGGAGCACGAAAGGCAAGTATATTTCGAACAAGTTCACAACTAGACCCCGCCATTTCTCGCGGCTCCTTGGTGCTTCTCGCGTATCTTGCCCGTTGCTGGTAGTTATAGCTGCCCATGCACCCTCCAAGCTCATCCTTTAATAGTTGGAAGCGACAACTAATGCAGCTGATACAAGAAGCGCAAGCCCTGCTGCTTCTGTTCGCGAGCTGTTGTAAACAACGTGAGTGTGACTCAATTCGGTGAATTGGGATGGTGTTCGCTTACGAAGGAAGCGCCACGCGAAGCGCAGCTCTATTAGCATTCGAGCAGCAGCAGCAGCAGCCTGCAAAAACGTGCTTCGGTTACTTCCATGAAGTATTCCATTTTACTTCGCTTTAATGCTCGCCCTGAGAAGGCGAGAAGTTCGACCGAATGTTGTTCACAACAGTTTGTGCATACATGATACCCGCGATGTGCGATGCGCGATGTGAAGCTGTTAAAGATGCCATTCCGTGTGGATAGCGGCAGACGCGACCGGAGCTGCTTTAAGGCGAGAGCGTGCGAGTGCCAGTTTTTTTTCGCTGGAAAACGCGCGCTGTGGCTGAGCTGACAGGTGAGAAATGGAGAGTCTGTCAGCCGGGGCCGCGCTTCCTGGAAAATTCCGTGTTCGCATACCTGTTTTCGGTGTCTGAGCGGAAGATGGAGCTTTCCTCGTGATTCGAAGATTCGGAGAAATCATATTTTCCTTTTTTTTTCTTCCAAGTATGGTGCATGGCCAGTGTGCCCGGTGGGAGTGCCATGTGTTCTGTGGAAGAGGAGGAGAGTTTTCTTTAATTTAATTTACCATTCTTCCGCTCCTGTCCGTACGCGTTCCGGTTCTAAGGAAAGTGCTCGGATATGTTACGAGTATATTTTCATTTACGTTGATACCGTGCGCTCGTGGTTGAATTTTAATTATTTAACCGACCCATTTTTAGACATTTGAAAAGGGTATTACTTTCGTTCGGGGTAAAAGGAGATTATTTCAAGTGGTCAAAATTGTTCAACATTATTTTGTGTTTGAAATTCATATTAAACTATTTCGAATCTTAATCGAATCTTTTGTTTAACGAAACGAGTTTTACATAATTATTCTCGATGAAAAATTTCAACTAAATTGACAGATGTTTATGAAAAACTCCAAAAAATATGTCATGAAAAACTGGCTTGGCCCTGGTTTGCCAAGCTGTGACCATTCTTCGTCGCTGTTCAAGCGTCTATTTAACAGATTGAGACGCATCTGCAAAACCTAGATTGAGACGCTTTCGCGCTTTCTTTCGGCTTCTCAATCACACCAAGCCCGGTGCGCGACTCCGAATCAACTTCTCATTTATCATCATTTGTCGGTCGACCGCGCACGACAAACGCGACAAAACCCCGGCAAGCAACAATTTGCGCACAGATTGTGCCCAGTTTGTGGCCGCATTGTGCTGCACTGTGCTCGGCGCGTCCGAAGGAAGTGGAAAACAAATTCGAAACTAAATGGAAATTTCCCACCCCACCTCACACTTTTTGCATTTTGCATTTTCCAACGAGCACCATGCAACGACAAAGCGAGGACAATCGGTCCACAGTTCTCGGGTTTCCTCGGGTGTTGATGGCCGTTGATGCTACTGCTCTAATGGTCCAATTCACGATGCAATTACCGCTGCATCCACGTGCGATTCCGACAAACAATTGATGCTGATGGCACACACACACGCGCTGACACAGCATGATAGAAGAGCCGTGTTGTGTACATAAACACGCCAGTATCATATAGATCAAGGTGATGGACAGAGCGTGTGAAATCGAGGAACACCACAAGGAAGCCGGTACCGGTTACGGTAAAAAAAAATATCGGGACCGAGGTAATCGTTGCCGTTGAATCGTATAAAGTGTGATGCGGAGCGCATAACTCAAATTAGCCCTCCGTGGGGAGGGTCCGCGGCTGTTCCGGCTGTGTTGCATCCGGAGTCCAAAGCAACGGACTGACGGCAACGGCAGCAGCAACAGTGCAGCATAACAAACAACTCAAATGTGAAGCCACCGCTTTCTCTCTCTCTGACTTTCCTTCGTTTCGTTCGTTTCGTGCAGCTGCTGCATTCTTTGTGGCCAGTGGCCTTGGTGAAGGTGTGCTGGGAAGGAGATGCCGGAGGTGGACCCCGGGTCTCGGTTAACCGACGTTGCGGAAAACAAACATGTGGGCGAGTTTTTGGCTTCAACTGACGGCACTCGGCGCAGTGTAAACAGCGTTTGGAAATTCAAAACCCTTCCCTCGAACAGGGGTTCGTCCGGACCTGACCTGGAAGCTGGACCGTGTTTGTGTGTGTGTATGCGAGCGAGGGAAAATGATGGAAATCTGCACATAATGTCGACGGACGTCGAGTCAACTTGAGATAGATTGAATAGAACGAATTGTGGCTTTTGTGAGGTTTAGGGAGCGGAAATGAAAGGGGGTTTTGGATGTTTGTTTGTAACGAGTGGCAGCGACTGCGCTCGTGGTTTACCAGCGTTCGGTTCGGAAGCAACAAAATAGCGTTTAAGGGAGCATCTGCATCATTGTCTATCCAAAGGAAACACACATACACACACGTGTCACGGATCACGGGGCTAGAAATAATGAAGGTAATATGGCGGATCAGGTCTTAAGCCATATCTCGCGCCCGGTAAAAAACACAAACAACAACGTTGTAAGTTGATTTTTGAGCGAGCAACGGTGGATGATTATGTTGTTGCCAATAGGCAATGGCAGCAGCTGGTGCTAGGCGCTTGTTTTGCTTGGTGGTTTTTATGTGCCTTTTATGTGAGTCATGTGCGCGGTGCCGTGCTGTGTTTGTGTGTGTGTGTGTGACCACACATGATTTCCACGAGAACCAAAAACCATGGAAATCCATTTTTTAAATGGAAAATCCCTCCCTTTAGCCCCATAACAGATGACCAACGACCAACGACCTGGTAGAGGGAGCAAGAGAGGCAAGCGGGTTTGCATTGCCGGACGATGACGAGGGGGCTTGATCCGTTTGTTTACAGCGTGTTTTACACGATGTTTACCCATCGCGGGTTGTGGGTGTTGATGGCGTTTTTTTCACTTTCTTTTTCGCCATCTCGGTCTGTATCTCTCTTTCTTTCTCGTCCTATCTCGCAAATAGAGGGGTTTTCGGCTGACCGGAATCCGGTAGCTTTCGCTTTGATGACCACGCACACACATGGGTGTTTATGATGAATTGTTTGTAATGTTTTCTACCTTCCCGTGCGGGAGGGGGTACAGCATGCGGGGGTTTGCTGTTCGGTTTGTTATTTAGGAACGTTGGCGTTTTGAGAATTTGATAGGAAAATTACTGTGGAATGTGTGGGGAAATTACGGTGGAAAGGCAAAGACCAAGGGCAATGCCATGGTTGTTGAAGGGATTGAAGGTTGCAGATCAACTTACAGCAGTGCTGCAGGAATGATTTATTTTTACCTATGTTGGTTTTCGTACAAGTACATGCACGATTCAACTAACTGTTGAATGTTCAGAATGTTGATAGGTAAAAGTACCGATATGAAGCGATATTTCTAACGGTATCGTATTAAGGGGTTTTTATAACTCTTTTTAGGAAGATAATGCAACAAAATAATCCACCAAGGTTTTAATATAAAACTCATGTTTTTCTAAAATCTTTACCCTGACATTGGTGCTTATTTGAATGCTCGTTAAACATTGTTTAAAAAAGAACAAGAACTGTTTTTTTATTATATGCGCCTTAATTATCTCGCTGTTGGTAGTTCAGAAAGTTTTTAATATTTTCAACGAAATAAAGGTTATTGTTTCGGAAAGTTTAAAAACTATTGATAGAAATCGAACTATCAAATAAAACTGAACAAGCTGTCAGCGATAGCTTGAATAGGATAGATTTTCTAACCATATGTCAATTTGGAGTTGATCTGAAAGAGATTGAAGAACGATTGACATTTCTCGACGGATGCCAACCTTTTAAGTAATGTGATTAAGCCAAGATAAATCAAGACGTTCAACTATGCTCAACGTTATCGTTATGCCCGCGCAAATACCTCACCGGATTAAAACTTGTTTCTCTCCTTTTCCTTTTCTCCTACAGGCAGCATTCTTCAGTCCGATCGAACATCAACGATCCTAACTTCAAAGTGGCTGAGCACCTGAAGCAAGGCTAGAGGCAGAAGCAGAAGCAATACCAGGAACCAGCATAACACTTTCCTCTAGAGTGCACCACCAGCACCACCACCACTACCACCTAGCAAGTGTTGTTAGTAAGAGAGAAAGTTTGAACGCCAGCAGACTTACCGGGGACCAGCAGACCGGACGTGAGATCTCAGTTGCCTCGACGAACGAAACGATGCGCTAACCTCTTCACACTGAGCGCTGCAAGGCGCGTTTGTTCTACGCGAACAAAAGAAAGAAAGTTGGGGCGATGATTGTTAAGAGAACGCTGGCCTTGCCTTGCCTGGGCCGCGTGCACCGCGTGGATCAAAAGAATGTTTTAAACAAAGCGGCCAACTGCTGGTGCCTCCCACGTGCTAGTGCCGCAGGTGAAGCGCGCTTAATCAATAGATTGGTTGCCCCTTTCGGTTGCCTACCTGAACCACTGGGTTGTGCTCTTGATCTTGCCTGATTAGGCCTCGCAGCGTAATTAACGGAGTGTGCTTCATAATAATTTTCATTTCAACTACTTTCTCACAAGCATCGTAGCGATCGTAGGAACCCTGGACAGTTCAAGGCAGTGCCAAGTGTCGTCGTGTGCCGTGAGCCGTCAAAAGTGGGCAGTTTTGTGATGTGAAGGAGCACGCCGTAGGAGCACTCCACAACCGAGGATTGTCCGAGGACGGATTTGCAGGCAGCTCCCGGAAGGCAATAGTGTGAAAGGCTGAAAAGGGCGTCAAAAGAGCGCTGTTGTGTGTGTGTGTGTTTGTATGTGTGTCTATTTGTCCATAGAGCTCTTGTGTGCGCCCGTGTATGTGTGTTTAAAGTGTGTGAAAAGGCGTGAAAAATTGTTGAAACAAAACAAATACGGAAAATACACAGTTGCCAGTTGGGCACCGAGCAAGCTCCGGTGAGTGTCTTACTGCGCAGCGCAGCGACGGCGAATCCCTTTGGTGCTTTGAAGTAGTGCTTCGCGAATTCGTGAAGCCAGTGGCCGGTTTCTGAGCGCAAAAAAGGGGGTCAACACGGAACGAAAGTACACAGCCAGCAGTGTGTTCAGCCAGCCAGCCAGCCAGCCAGTGTGAATAGAGCGGCTGAGCAAGGTGTGAGTAAACAGCTTCCCACTCCCCGCCGTTTCGTTCTCCTCGTGTACCGCCGTACCGCCCCCGTACCAGTCGTCCCGGAAAGGCTTAGCGGAAGGTTGGCTGAGGCTGACAGCTCGTACGTATTTTTGCTTTGGCACCACCTGGACCGTCTTCATCTGCTAACTTCTTCTTCCTCTCTCTTCTCTATCTTGCTTCTTGCTTTCTCTCGTTCCCTTCCCCGGGGCCAGGATCATCACCAATGCTGCGCCATCAACGGACGCTAACGTACCGAGGAGAAACCTGATAGGGCGTCGCTGTCTTCACCGTCGCCGGACACTAAGATGCTCGTACTTGCCGCTTTGCTAGCCATACACGCAGGACTCGCTGGTAAGACTAACGTGGAAGTCACGGACCCACTTGGTTTGTTTCCCCCTCTCCCTCTCTTCCTTGTACATTCCAGGCAGCAATCCTGTCCTGATCGATGACATTGTAAGAACACGTGTACCCCCGAAGAAGAAGAAAAGGGAGGAAGAGAGTGTTCCTTCCGCTTGAGAAAACAATGCCATCGTGTTCCTCTTGCTGGGTGTGTGTGTGTGTGCGGGCGCGCGTGTAAAAGCTTTCCCTTCGTAGCTATCGTGGAGCTATCGGGAGCAGAACGCACTGTCTGCCTGGCCGATTGTCCCGCTTTTTGTCTTTGCTCCTGGCCCCTCGAAACCATCAATCTTCGGTTGACCATTAATTAGTACGCCGCTGAGGAAGGAAGTGGCCTCGACTGGCACCGGCAGCATCGAGGTTTGTCCTCGGTCGGTCTTCGGCAGATCCCACGGGCAGGACGATGAGCAACCCGGGCAGTAGCCATTTTGATGGCTCAATAACAATGGCCGATGGGACCCTCGTCAAAACTTTCTCGCTTGCCACCCAAAAATTGTAAATCTGCAGCAAACTGAACGTCGTATCGAGTCAGCAGCAAAGTCAGCATTCGGTGTCCATCCTCTCTCTCTTGCTGTTCCATGCATGACCGCAAATGTCACTTTAATGGCCGGTTTGATCAATGTCACGGTAGCAGCACAAAATGGTGTACTTCAGTTCCGAGAGCTTCCGTCGGCCAGAAGAAGTAGGCCACGGTGACGGCTGGTCCGCCGGCTCTTGGGGTCGTCGGTATGTAATTTCAATGTTTGCGGAATATCCTGTTTATCTTATCGCGCACCCCCGGGTCCTCGGGGTCCCCGGATCGTCTTTGTTCGGAAGGGGCTTCAGGGTACGGCCACGACGGTTTCGTTGACATAACCTTGTTTCCGTCTTCGGCGTCGTCGCCCAGAAGAATGCCGGACCGAAAATGGGTCACGGTGGCGAGTAACAATGGAGACAGAGAACTCTGGTCGCCACTGGTGTCCTTGGAAGCGTTTTAAATACAAAACTACGCCTACGCTTCGCTTCTGGGAAACGCATGGAGATGGAGTAAGCATTTCCATAGTGGCACCGCGTTCCATTAGTGTTCCACCGGTAGAGGGTCATCTCAGATTTAATTTAAAGAAGCCACAAACAGCACCACCACCACCACCACCATCGCAGTCTTCCGCACACGGGGTACACGCGGGGTACTGCTGGCTTCATTGCGGGTCGATCGTTGAGACCGAGCCGCAAGTGCTCCATCCGTGCCCTATCGACCTCCCACGAGTGAAGCACTCCACTCCACCGATATCCCGATGTGTTGGTTCAGGAGCTGCTGGTTAGTTGGGGTGGATAGCCGGAGGGCGGGGGGGGGGGGGGTGTGCAATTAATTATGCATTCCCGCCCGGGCTTCGGTTGCAGCGACACACGTACACAACGAACAACGAACAACGACGACGACGAGGACCCTCCCTGCCAGCCGGAGTCTGCCATAATGGCCATCTCTTTGCCCTACTCACACACATGCACAATTTTGCTGCTAGTGGTACGACGGGTGGTGCTAAAATTACAGAACCGAAATGCATACATTAATGACATGCAGAGCCGGAGGCAGAGGCAGAGAGCTCGGTGTACTTGGGGGCGTCGCTGACGTTCAGCATTCGCTAATCGGTTGGCTGGCTGGCTGGCGGTCGTACGCCAGGCATCGATTCGTGAATGTCGAACCGATGTCGTGGAGCAAGTTTTTCCATAAACCACTCAGCTGTGTTAACGTTTTCCAGGGTTAGCCCCAGCTGCAGGTTCAAGTTCTATAAAAGAGGGGCGGAGGGTGGTTCGATGCAGATCTGAGGGACACTTGAGCCAGCAGCAGCTACCGGATGAGGAGGAGGAGGAGGAGGAGGAGGATGAGGAAGAGGGGGGATGTGATATATTGCATGTCCCATCGTCGCGATCAGCTGCATGCGCTGGTTCGTTGCTGTTGCACTCACTTCCGCTTTCGCAATCCGAGCTCAGGGCCAAGGCCTTAGCTTGGCGCTGACATCGCTCATATTCAATTAATTACTTCTCCGTACGGTACAGCCGACAGCCGTGTCTCAGCCGGTGCTCGGTCTTTGTCGTCGTCGCGCGCCATCGTTAAAACCACGAACAGAAGACAGTGTGCATTATGATAATGGAGGGAGCGGGGTGAAAAGTGGAAGTGGCTTGTTTATTTGAAAAATATGCGCCATCTTTCAGCTTCGCTACTCTAGAAGACAAGAAGTGCTGCAGCGAACAGACGTGGGACGTGTTTTGATTACAATTTGAATAGAAACAACTCCCGAGCAAACGCATTTGTGAGGTTATGGTTGCTGAAGCATTGCATAATATTTTCGATAAAATCATCCGTAATGGCCTGATCGTAGTGGCTATTGAGGTCGCCGAGAGACGGTCGTCCCCGGGGACCCGGTTCGAGGTGTTGAACCAAAAGCAATAGCACCACTCACACACACACACACACACACACACACACACACACACTATGTGGTCCCAATGCTATCTCCATTAATAGCACCACCATCGACCTACTTCCAGTATCCAGGCGCACCCGGGATGGTCCAGGATCATCTTCTCTTTCTTCGCTTATCCTAATTACTTTTCGATTCCTAACGCAAAATGGCATCAGCACGGACCACGGACTCCCCACGGCCACAGATGACACACTGGCTGACAACAGTTCAATTCCCCGCTCAATTATGTACTAATCAGCACCGAGCATTGGACCTTTGGCTCATGGTGCGAACGCGCCACGCTGTTTGAGGGTGGACGAAGTCAGTTGGCTGACCACCAGGAACTCCAGCGGACTGCTGGTTGGTCTATTGGTCTATCATTTCAATTACGAATCCCCGCGATGCCCTTTTGCGACCACGAAATATGTCTATGACGCCCGCATTGCGGTGCCCTCGTCACCGTCGTCACCATTTGCATTGCGATAGCGACACACACACACGGGCGCAGAGCTTTTTTCCGGGCATTCAATTATGTTCCGGCAATCCAAGGCAAGGTTCCAGGTCCAATGCTACACTGCTGCTGCTGCTGCTGAGGCGCTGGCATGTAATATGTAAATCGCGGTTCATTCTCCTAGCTCCAAACATAACATCGTCCGTCGCGGGACGGTTGATGATGATGGTTGACGCCGGCAAAGGTGAGAGATGACGACGGTTTGGCGTCGAGTAGGGATCTAATGGATTTCGCACCCCGGGAAATGAAAGCGCGCGCGAGGAAGCGTTAGCGGACCGCGGATTTGTACTGCTTTCCGCGAGGAAGGCTCCTGGGCGTTGATGTGCTGAAGTTTGTGCTGGGGAGTGATGTTTTACTCCCACCTTTCTCTCTCTCTTTCTCGTCTCGAGAGCTCGAGATTAGCGGCTCGAGTGCTTCGAAAACAGAAAGGAAATCTCATATCGTCCGGACGTGGAAGGCGTTGAAAGGGACCAACGGTGAAGGCTCCCTGTCTCGCTGCCTTTTACGCGTCACCCCAACACACACACACACACACACACACACACACACACACACACACACGCACTAGTCGGTTGCTCGCTCTCGCTTTTCCTTTGGAGTTGAGATTGAAGAAGGAAGTTGAAAGAGAATTTTGAAATGGAAATCGGAATAGATGGTGCTTGCTTGCTTGTGCTTGTGCTTGTGCCTGAGCTCTCGATGGCTTAGGATGTCGCTCCGCTTTTAGCATTATCAAGTTTCGTCGGGCAACGTTGGCGCTTACTTATGCACGTTTCACCTTCGCCGTGAATGTTGATGGTGGCCGGTGCGCCACTTTCATTCCTATTTTCGTCCCGTTACCGAAGCTGCGCGAAAGTGTTTCTTGGGAAGGTGTTTCCATTTTCTCCTCTCTCTCTCCACATCTCAAACTGATGTGCTGATGATATGATTTTCCGCCTTTTCGAACGCAACGAACCTTTTTGCCGTGCATCGAATGCCTTGTATTTAGAAGCAAGATGGAAAAGTGTCTCCTGGGAATATTGGAACTCGTAGTAGTTCCCGGTTCTTAGAGACTTCACTTCTCTGGTGACTGAAGAAGAAGTTTTCATTGTGAATCAACAATCTACTGACGGTGGGGCTGCTGTAAACAAAGATGCAGCGTTCGATGATGATGCCAGTCTTTAAATCAATGTTGAGCATCGTTTCCTTGCAATCACGTACAATGTAAACACTCGGCAGACGGTCTGCAAACTCAATAAGCCAGGATCCATGTTCCTGGATTCTATTCTATTGAGGCAAAACATTTCAAACCCCGCTTGGTTGATCAAGTATGGCAGACACGTCTACCCAGAGGAGAACTCAAGAATCATTCGACAGTGTCTTGTGACACCCCCCAGGAGGGTCTCTAACCCCTTCACCTAGCCATGTTGTTGTTCTCGGCTAAAAGTTGTGCGGGAACCATGAAAACTTAATTAGCTGCCATTGATTCATCTCCCCCCTTGCTATCGGTGTTTTCGTCTTGCGAGAATCGTATCGCTGGATCGTATCGCTTCCTTAGTTTTGCTGGAGAACAGAACAGAGTGAAAGTTAAGAAGACGAGCTTCTTCCTGAGCTTCTACTACACTTCTGTCTCATCGCCATTTCCTGGCACGTCACAGAACCACAACAATATAAGAGCAGCGATCTGATTGAGGGATAGGTTGCCGTGTATCGTGCCTCCATTAGCCTCTATTGGGCCATTTGTCAGCCGCTGGTTGTGGTCCGGCGGCAAGCAATCGATTATCGGCGACACGCCATCCGTGCATTTCGCTGCGCGATGGAGACGAGCCCATTAGGCCTTGTCGAGGAAGCTCTGATCTTTGGGAGCGTGTTTTGGGAGCGAGAAGATTAGCACATTAGAGGTGGGCGGCAAGCGGTTCGTTCCCCGTTTGCTCGATAGATGACTGTCTTCCTTTCGTTCGCAGTGGGCGAAGGAAAGCCTTGGTGTCGCTGATCCGTTTTGTTTTGTTGGTTGCCTGTCTTGCAATCGGATATTCAAGCTTAGGGATGAGAAATGGAAAATGATGATGAATGTGTTGATGGCTGTATAGACCACAAGACAGCGCGCTGATTGCTACTGCTCATCATCATCATCATCATCATCATCATCATCATCATCATCATCATCATCATCATCATCATCATCATCATCATCATCATCATCATCATCATCATCATCATCATCATCATCATCATCATCATCATCATCATCATCATCATCATCATCATCATCATCATCATCATCATCATCATCATCATCATCATCATCATCATCATCATCATCATCATCATCATCATCATCATCATCATCATCATCATCATCATCATCATCATCATCATCATCATCATCATCATCATCATCATCATCATCATCATCATCATCATCATCATCATCATCATCATCATCATCATCATCATCATCATCATCATCATCATCATCATCATCATCATCATCATCATCATCATCATCATCATCATCATCATCATCATCATCATCATCATCATCATCATCATCATCATCATCATCATCATCATCATCATCATCATCATCATCATCATCATCATCATCATCATCATCATCATCATCATCATCATCATCATCATCATCATCATCATCATCATCATCATCATCATCATCATCATCATCATCATCATCATCATCATCATCATCATCATCATCATCATCATCATCATCATCATCATCATCATCATCATCATCATCATCATCATCATCATCATCATCATCATCATCATCATCATCATCATCATCATCATCATCATCATCATCATCATCATCATTTTACACGACCACAGATCCGCTTTGGTTTCGAGCAAATGTTTGGCGAATCAATCCATCAAATTCTGAAGCGCTGACTGTTATTGCTTCAATCGAGCATCTGTTTCCTTTCCCCCGAAAAATTGTGTAGGAGTTGAAACCTTCAATCTTAGCCGTGAGCCGTGGGTGACGGGAGTTTGCTTTCGCGTTACCGGAGGCAATGAAATGGTGCTGCCAGCGACTGAAGCGGCAACCATTTTTTTTGTTGTTGTCGAATTCCGCCAATCCACGGCCGCGCAAAGCGCGACTGACTGACAGTTGCTTTTGCTTTTAAATTAATCCAACAACTTAGAGCGCTAAGCGACTTCCTAACGTCCCCCACCCCGCCCCCTTCCTCGGGGTTGGATTTCTTTCCACGAAAAACGGAGGACAAACTGACTGACGAAACAAAAACAAAGTTAACAATCTCCAACAGCTCGAGCTCGTCGTTTGGCAATCCAACACAAACCCGTCAACCAGTCCAGACTAAGTTCGAGAGAAGTAAGCAAAAGTATTCGGATCTGTCCTGTCCTCTTGGGGGGATTGATGCCGGAGAACGGCAACCAAGGGGAGTGTGTACACAAAGCAGACGAAGCGCGCCTTCCAGGAAGCAGCGCAGGAAGAAGCGTTCGATCTCTCGAACGCGCTTGGCTGTTTGTCGGCGGGGGCCGATTAGACCGTGGCCGTGGCAATTAAGCATTCTTCCGTCGTCTTCTTGGTTAGTTGGCTCCTTTCGAGACGTTCGAGCTATCAGACCAGAGAGTAGCGGAAGAGAGAGAGAGAGAGCTGGGGATCGATCGATTAATTATTTTATTTTATCACTCAAATAAACATATCACATCCCTCCAGCTTTCCCTACCCGACGCAGCGTAGCGCCCTCCGATTATACCATAATTAGGATAATTGATGAGATTTTGATGCTCCTCCTTCGTTCGTTCGTTCGTTCGGCAAGTCCAAGGAAGATGCTTGACACTAGTTTGTGTTGCTCGAGGCTTTCCATAGTAACGGCGGGGCTCCTTTGCTGGTTGGTTTGTCACGTTGGTCACGGCGGCGCAATCGGTGGCGTCTTCCACACATTAACTGTCGCCGCCGAACAGCCACTCAACACGAAAATCGATCTGGCATGCACACGGGGGTGTGCGTGGGTCTGTATGGCAAATGATTAAGTAATTGGCGTTAAGTGAGAGACCGTCCACCGGTTCCGATGGACAGGCGTATTTACCGGGAACCACCGGTTCACCCTGCTTGATCCATCCATCGCTGGAACTTTGTTTGATCCTTGCCTTGATGCCTGGTGTAAGCTTCGCTGCTATCACTGTCGCTGTCTTCCAGCGGAACATACTTCAACATGTTCGCTGGAATGTTTCCATCATGCTTCACCGACCGATTTGTGCGGATGCAAACGCGCCGCACACGCGCACATACAAGCACAACGCACAACGCCACACAAAACGCAGAAGCTCTTGATTTGTGCTGCTTCTAATCCCTTCTCGCAAGACTTTTTGGAGGGGGGCTTCACGCAATTGTGCCCGGTGCTATCTTCTTGCTCGGTGAAGGACGGCGCTACCGCTAAAGATAACCGTTTACTTCGGGGAAAATGTGCCTGTTTGAGTGTGTGTGTGCTGCTGCTAAGGTTCTGGGGAGTGGAACAAATCCGCCTGCCGTGCACAGCGCGCTGATATGGTTTGCGGCTTTGCGTGGTACGGTATTAGGCATGCTACGCTCGGTTAAGCGTGTGCCCGGCACCGGATATGCTATCTCATATGTAGCCACGTACTTGCCTGGCCTGGCCTGGCCCTTAGCCTCCGGTTTGATGGTGAAGCATCATAAAGCTTGTGCTGCTTAAAGCGGAGCGGATCAACGAAGCATCATTTGCATCATCCCTCGTCGTCGACTCTTTAACAAGAAAATGTTGCTCAGCATCTTGCTTGCATCACTGGAAGAGCTTTTCCTTCACCAAAAAAATAAAAAATCCCTTCGCATAATCAAGTCCAAGCACCACTTCTCGAGATGCAAATAACCTGCGCCAAAAGCAGCAAGTAAATCCGTCAAATCAAAGTCAAGTGTCGTTTTGATTACCAGCGCGAGTAGGCGGCAAAGAAAAAAAAAAACATCGCGAATGCTGATGCTCAATAATCGTCAGTACAGTGCGCGCACACACACACACACACACACCGATACACGGTAAATCTGGTGAGGTGATTGATGTAGCTGGGCACTCCCTCGACGCCGTTGTTCGTCGTCGTCGTCGTCGTCGCGAGCGCGCCGTGACGAGGTTTTAATTTTCCATGACAGCGCCGCGTGTTTGCGGTGCCAACACAGCTCCTGTCTGCTGCGCCATCCTGACGCCATATTGAATCCACATTTTAACACCAATCGAGCGCATCCATCATCATCATCGTCATCCCATCAGCAGCGTGAGCAGTCTGTCTGTCCACGCTGCGTGGAGTGAGAGAGAGAGAGAGAGAGAGAGAGAGAGAGAGAGAGAGAGAGAGAGAGAGAGAGAGAGAGAGAGAGAGCATAGTCATCACACTTTGCTGCCACATTATGCGTAATGGGCCCACCAACCGAATGAGTGATGCGATGCGTTATGGATGATGGCCGTTCGATGGCCATAGAAAGTATATTTTCAATGCTCAACCAGCACAGATTGCTTCATTTGAATTGCTGGTGAATTGTTTTTAGTGAGCTGTTTGGTGATAAATGTTAATGCCTCGACCGTACATCGTTGCCTAGACATGCTGCTTGATGATAAGGTCGCAGCCATTTTGTTGTTGCCCGTTCGGTCGCGTATCTTTCATCTAAATGATGGCAAAGGGATTAGACTTTTTTCCTCCATCAAAATACCGCACCGACTACCTTTCACGTTTCGTCTGTTGCTCTGAAAAGCTCTCGAGTGCCGCAGACCGAAGGATTCGAAGACACTTTTTGCAGAATCCAAGATTAGCATAACAACATTTCATCCTACCACACCTGCCATCACACCACCACGGCTTTACGGCAGTCCTCTTGGAGGAGCGCCACTTTGAGTTTCAAAAAAGCTTTGAAGTCTCGAAAGTCTCGAAGCGTCTCGGTGGCTCGGTGGAATGAGGATAAGATTCACTGTTGTATTTCTTTTGTTGCGGCCTGTCCGGCGCGTCCTCCGAGAAGTCTGAGCAGCGAAAGATTTATGCGTTTCGATTAGATCGGAGCGAACGGAACTCCACCCGCCTCACGCTTGCCCTCTCCAACTCTCTGCCGTTCCTCCGGAGGTAAAGGTACTTTAATTGCGATCCGGCTAAAGTGAGCTGACTTTAATTAAACTTTCAGCGCGCACGCCATCTTGAGGCTCAGGAAGGGGCTTACGAAACAGAAGCCTAACTGGTTTTGATACCAGCTGAGACCGCACGGTGCAAAACCATGTCATTAGGTCATTAGTTTTAACGTTTACGTGCGAACGTCATTTTTGCGGCGTTTCAGATTGCGTCTAAATAGGCCACTCTGTTCTCTCCGTTCGAACAACTGAACCGAAAAGGATCAATAGAGCCGGAATGGGGGGGAAGGGCGATGGTCGATAATCGTTTGCAAAAGCGGGGGACGCAAATGGTTCCCAGTTAAGCTTCGGCAACAGCCTGTAATGGCATCGAGGCGGTGGTTAGATAGCTGGAGATCATTTGTCCGCTCGGTTTGCTGTTTTTCTCGGAAAATAGCTGGGGGTATTTAACAACCAAAAAGTGTATGTGTGTGTGGACGATGGTGAGATTGGATGTTTATCGCAATAATCATCAATCAGCAATGTGTCGGTGGTAATGGGAATGAATTGTTTTTTGGGGGAAACTAGCATTTTGCATCTTTTAACAATTAGCAACCGTTGATATCAGTATCAGAGGGTCTCTGTTTTAATTGGGTGGAATATTAGGTGCACTATTGTAGCAACTTTAATTGCTGTTGGCCAATCTTTGGGTGAGGAATTATCGTCTTTAGAACGGAATTTAAAGTCTGTGAGACTTCATCGATCAGTGATAGAATAAAATGATTAAAACTCAAATTTATAAACGGAAAGCAGCACAACAAGAGTATTAGACATAACGGAAGACATTTTGAGGATACTAAAACAAAAAAAAAATGCATTTCCTTTGCAAATAATACATTCGCTCGGAAAAGAGTACAGCGTTATGATCTACTCCACATAAATAATTTAAACTGTGTAACGGAAATTTCTTTATGTTGGGGAATTCATATAAAATCCCACCGCTGTCAGCACGTTGTAAGGGAAATTTGGCGGGGCAGAACCGCTGTCACCAATAATGCTTTAAAAGAATGACGAAGTTGACACTGGAAATCTAGTTTCAAAACTGAGCCAACTAACTGAACTGGACTGACTGAGCTTCCCAAAGGGACTGGCCGACTCAACTGACTGATCTTCACAGAGGGACTGCCCGACTCAACTGACTGAGCTTCATAGAGAGACTGGCCTCGTTTATTCTTATTCTAACTATTTTTATACTATTTTCCACATTCGTCATCGCCTGTCCTTGTCGGTCCTCACTCGTGTCCTTTCCGTGGCTCCCGTTCGCCGTGGTCGATCCTACCTCTCGCCGATGTTGTTCCACCCAGGATCGTCGCTGTAGGTACGGCGTCGCTGATGGTGATGAACGTCCGTTGAGTTCGGGTAAAACCCTGCCGTTTAGGATACGCAGGATCGATGATGTTGTTCCATCCAGGATCGTCGCTGTAGGTACGGCGTCGCTGATGGTGATGAACGTCCGTTGAGTTCGGGTAAAACCCTGCCGTTTAGGATACGCAGGATCGATAATGTTGTTCCATCCAGGATCGTCGCTGCAGGTACGGCGTCGCTGATGGTGATGAACGTCCGTTGAGTTCGGGTAAAACCCTGCCGTTTAGGATACGCAGGATCGATAATGTTGTTCCATCCAGGATCGTCGCTGCAGGTACGGCGTCGCTGATGGTGATGAACGTCCGTTGAGTTCGGGTAAAACCCTGCCGTTTAGGATACGCAGGATCGATGATGTTGTTCCATCCAGGATCGTCGCTGCAGGTACGGCGTCTCTGCTGGTCCTGAACGTCCGTTGAGTTCGGGTAAAATCCCGACGTTTATGATGCACCCGATCGTCGAATATTGTCTCGTGCGTAGATGGCTCTCGGTAACGGCTGGTGGGGCTTCCCGTTGATATCGTTTTTAGGGCCGTTACATCTCCCCCTCCCTTAGTGGAGCTTGAGGCCCGGCTTGACGGAAATAGCATCAAGCTGCTAGGTGTTGTGGCGTTGCGTATTGTCGCCGGTTTGCTTCGTTTCTCCGCTTGTAGATGCTCTGCTTGTTGCTTCAATTTTGCCCTGTTATATCTTCTGCCCTCGCATTAGGTTTTTTTTGTTACTTGCTTCCTTTCGCAAAGTTGTTTTTGTTTTCCTTTCTTACTTTCTTGTTATAGTTTGACGGTCTTACACTGTGCGTCTTCGTTCATCGTGAACGTCGTGTTCAGATTTATACTGAACAACCTCAACTAGGCAATTTTCCTAAACATCTCTTAATGTTCGATACACATTTGTTTTCCTTTCTTACTTTCCTCTTATAGTTTGTCGGTCTTCCACTGTGTGTCTTCGTTCATCGTGAACGTCGTGGTCAGATTTATACTGAACAACCTCAACTAGGAAATTTTTCCTAAACATCTCTTAATGTTCGATACACATTTGTTTTTTTTTTCTTACTTTCCTCTTATAGTTTGTCGGTCTTCCACTGTGTGTCTTCGTTCATCGTGAACGTCGTGGTCAGATTTTTACTGAACAACCTTAACTCTGAAATTGTCCTGAACATTTCTCAATATTCGATACACGTTTGTTTTCCTTTCTTTTTGTCATTATTAATTTCCCATGCTATTCTGTCCTGACGTTATATGTTTAACTGCTTAAACTTTTCTTGTCTTCCAATTTATCTATTTTTCCTCAAATTTAATTTTTTCCGATATGCTTGGTCCAATTTTCAAATCGTCGTCTTATTGCTTGTTATACAGGGGAATCTTTGTGATCATATTACCACATCTCTAGCTCGGAAAATTTCTTCGATCCTCGGAAGATCCTCGCCTAATTTATTACCGTCAAAAACCACTTTGTTTTCCATATTACGTTTATCAAAATCTCTTAGGTCTTTGTTTACGAGTGTTTTAGTTTCCTTACAGACTCTGCTGCGATTGGTTTCAGTGACCCTACTCTGTACTCCCCTTATACATTTCTCATATTGGCTTTGGCTCTCTTTTGATAACTGATTAGATTTTTCTTTGCCTTCCCACACTTTCAATGCTTGCTGGAGTTCCTTGATCAAGCTATTTTTTTCAGAATGTAACAATGTATTTACGAGTGATTTAGATTCCTTACAAATTCTGCTGGGATTGGTTTCAGTAGCCCTTTTCTGTGCTTCCCTTATACCTTTCTCATCTAAGCATTGGCTCTCTTTTGATAACAGATTAGATTTCTCTTTGCCTTTCCATTCTTTAAATGCTTGCTGGAGTCCCTCGGTCAAGTTATTTTTTTCACACTGTAACCGTAATATTGTGGATTGTGATTTAACTAGTTGCTCATTTTTCTTTCTCAGCTGTTCCTTTAATGTTGTACAGTCATTGGATGTTACCATATTTGCCTCTTTTGTTTCTTTAAGCTTGTTTTGGGTCGCTATCAATTCTGTATGAGAAT
This sequence comes from Anopheles darlingi, assembly GCF_943734745.1. Lineage (NCBI taxonomy): Eukaryota > Metazoa > Arthropoda > Insecta > Diptera > Culicidae > Anopheles > Anopheles darlingi. Next base: position 56,764,270 of record NC_064875.1, read on the forward strand.
GTTTGTTTTCTTCAGCCCATCGAAGGATTTTAAATTTAAGTTTATCATTCTCCTCTCGCAACTGTAACAGTGATACCTGATCAATTTTTGAACTCTGTTTTAAATCTTCAATTTTGTTTGCATATTCATTCTTTTGCCTATTGGCTGAGCTTAAACAATTCTCGAGGGTTTTAATCTGCTCATTTTTCATTCTCAGCTCTTCTTTTAGTTTTGTACAGTCATTGGATGTTACCATATTTGCTTCTTCTGTTTCTTTAAGCTTGTTTTGGGTCGCTATCAAGTTTTCCTGAGAATGCTTGTTTTCTTCAATTAACTTTAGTTTTTCTTTTTCTAAGTTGGAAGTGGTTATGATGCCTAACCTAAACAGTTCAGATTTTAATTCTCTTAACGTTTGCAAGTCGTTCTTCAACTCCTCAATTTGTTCTTCTAAGTTATGACATTTCAAACAGTTCCAGTTTTGACTAGGCCTGCGTTGTTTGTACTGGGCCATTTTACTTTTTTGTTGTTGTTGTTTTGTTATTATGAGCTTCTTTTTAGATTCACTTTGTCACTGTTCACTTTTATGACTAATATTTTTTTTTACCACCAGGCCTTCCTTGTAGTCTGTTATCGCCGTGTTTTCCTTGTAGTTATTTGCAGCTATGCGTCGTTCAGTTGGTTCGCTTTTCGGTAGACTCGGTTTCTTCTTCTTTTGAATTACACTCGCTGTTCCTCTTCTTAGGTTTTACGCTGTCCTACGCTGTGTAGTTCACTGCTTATTTTGCACTTTTGAATTTCACTTTTGATTTAACATTCACTTATTAATTTCGTTGTGTTGAGTTCGTTTTCCACCGGAATACTACTTATCAACACGGGATCGGTATCCCACCGCTGTCACCACGTTGTAAGGGAAATTTGCATTATGTTGGGAAGTTTATATAAAATCCCACCGCTGCCACCACGATGTAAAGGAAATTTCTTTATGTTGGGGAATTCATATAAAATCCCACCGCTGTCACCACGTTGTAACGGAAATTTGGCGGGGCAGAACCGCTGTCACCAATAATGCCTTAAAAGAGTGACGAAGTTGACACTGGAAATCTAGTTTCAAAACTGAGCCAACTAACTGAACTGGACTGACTGAGCTTCCCAAAGGGACTGGCCGACTCAACTGACTGATCTTCACAGAGGGACTGCCCGACTCAACTGACTGAGCTTCATAGAGAGACTGGCCTCGTTTATTCTTATTCTAACTATTTTTATACTATTTTCCACATTCGTCATCGCCTGTCCTTGTCGGTCCTCACTCGTGTCCTTTCCGTGGCTCCCGTTCGCCGTGGTCGATCCTACCTCTCGCCGATGTTGTTCCACCCAGGATCGTCGCTGTAGGTACGGCGTCGCTGATGGTGATGAACGTCCGTTGAGTTCGGGTAAAACCCTGCCGTTTAGGATACGCAGGATCGATGATGTTGTTCCATCCAGGATCGTCGCTGTAGGTACGGCGTCGCTGATGGTGATGAACGTCCGTTGAGTTCGGGTAAAACCCTGCCGTTTAGGATACGCAGGATCGATAATGTTGTTCCATCCAGGATCGTCGCTGCAGGTACGGCGTCGCTGATGGTGATGAACGTCCGTTGAGTTCGGGTAAAACCCTGCCGTTTAGGATACGCAGGATCGATGATGTTGTTCCATCCAGGATCGTCGCTGCAGGTACGGCGTCTCTGCTGGTCCTGAACGTCCGTTGAGTTCGGGTAAAATCCCGACGTTTATGATGCACCCGATCGTCGAATATTGTCTCGTGCGTAGATGGCTCTCGGTAACGGCTGGTGGGGCTTCCCGTTGATATCGTTTTTAGGGCCGTTACAACTGTGTCTACTGCTGCAAAACCGCTTCGCATGGGGTTTCATCAACCTAGTACATCTGCATCCGGTGAAGGGTGTGAGGCACACTGCTGTGGGCCTCAACAAAGGTTACTCCTCAGGCACGTGCTTGCGGTTAAAAATAAACAAAAACCCATTACCTTGGCCCACCCCCTCTTTGCGGAATTTGATTTAATGTAAGCTCCAACGCACATCCGGTGACACAGTGACGTGTTCATGTTGATTCAACATTATTCCCAGAACCAACCAGTTCACGTGCCCAAGGAATGGCTCATACCGACAGAGCCGGCTGGCTATTCGTGTTCAACACACCTTTTAGTTTTTTTTAATTAATATCCGCCATCCACCTGCGCGCATTCCTGGGTTTTTTACAACGAACTAACATGGTGCTTTGCTGTTTCCCACTGTTCACGTTGCAGGTTCGCTACCAACCGCCCCGGAGAACATCACCGTCACCTTCCTAACGCCCACCTCGGTACGCGTCTCATGGCAGACGTCGATGGATCCGCGCTCGCTACCGGTGGACAAGTACGATGTCACGTACAAGCCGACGGATGCCAGGTAATCAGCAGATCGCGCAGATGCGTTATGTAGCGTAGCGAGTAGAGCCCCACTGGCTTGTTACCGGCCGATGCGACCGACCGATATGTCACTGACTGGCTGTTTCGATGTTTCATTTGGATTATGGCTGTTGTGCGTTCGTGTGTGTGCGTTCGTGGCGCTCCGGCGGCTCCGCGTTTGCGCTTGGCATTCCGGACATGCTGTTTTCTTTCTTTATTGGTTGGTTGGTTGGTTGGTTGCCGTTTTTCTTCGCTTTTCTTCTCTCGTTCTCGTTCTCGTTCTTGTTCTCTCTTCTTTCTTGTTTCCATTCCCATTTTTACCATCAGCAGCAGCAATAGCAGCAGCAGCAACAGCAGCAGCATGTGCGGTTCCGGCCACTCAGCACCAACTACCGTGCTACGGCTCGAGAGGGCCAACTACTGCCAAGGCTGCAATGGTGATCTGTACATTTGGTTCCTGCTCCTACGCTCCGCTCCGCTTCACGACTGGTGCTGGTGCATGTGCATTCGTTTGGCTGCAGCCAAGCCGTCTGCGTGCAGCATCGTGCGATAGGGCGAGCATCGCTTCGAAGCATGCATGAAGCTTGCAACATCCAACCACCAATTGTTTCATTTCCGTCACGAATGCATTTCTGCATGTTCTGCATTGGCTGCCAATGGTTTAGTTGCTCAAAATTACTCTTTCTCATTCACTTTTTGTCATATTGTTTTTAGGATTGAAGTATCGTTTTGTTATTTTATTTTTTCGCAAAGAAACGATTCTTTATTTTCTTTTACAATGACCGATAACGAATGAACCAACTATCCTATTGTACTGCTCCATTTTCGCTGCCACTCAGCCTCTCCGTGCCAGAGTTCACGTGACTGTCATTGTCCATCCTCTTTCCGGCCGAGCTGCTTTATCCCCAGCAGCACCGGCACTACCTTCTCCGTTGCCTTAAACACACGCTGTCCAACCTTTTCCTGGAGCGACAGTTGTTTTGCGAGCAAATGAAAGCAAAGAAGAATGAAAAGTTAATCCCGATTTCTGGTGACATCTGCTCCCTCTGTAGCAGCAGCAAAAGCAAAAATAGTTACCAGTTTTTTGCCGAATTTTCTCAAATGCCCAGCCTCGACCTGCCCACCGAACAACACGGCCGTGACCAGCAACAGCACGACGAAAAGCTTCGTTAGATTCATAATGGCGTTCAACACAGGGACAGCAGCACAGCAAACAAGCAGCAGCAGCAGCAACGAGGTTGTTGTTGTTTGGTTTCGGCTTTGATAGCAAACACCTGGCAACTTTCCCCTGGTCGGTGGGATTCCCGGTCTTCGGTCTTCGGCAGTAGTGCTTTCGACGTTTGAAGTCTTGGCAGCACACTCGTCGTCGTTCTCACCAACGGATACTGATACCATCGGAGGCAAGATGAGACCGCTTTTATACGGAAACAGATCACACGGAAAATGGTGCCGCTTATCTGTCTTTCTGCTCTGCCTGAATCGCAGAACCAGAGTGGCCACAGTCGATACACATTTCGATACAGAGAGAAAGACCTCTGGGATAACCGATAAGCTCCCGGGGCGGGGCATCGACAGCATTGAACGTCGATGACGAACGCCGAACGAACGAACGAACTGTTCAGTTTCAGTTCCGACCGCGGCTAATCAGATCAAAGTGATAACAGGAATCCCGCGATGAATGAGCGAATGAGCAATCGATTTACGATACGGGACAATCTAGAGCCGGTCGAACTGAAGCTCGGATCCGGTCCGTGATAACAGCTTCATTATCGCACAGTGGCACAGCAGCGTCAAGGGAAGGTTCCTGGGGGGGTGGTCTTTTCTTCGAAGAAAGGAAATTAATAATTCAAACAGCAAGCAGCGAGCGTTGAACGGACAAACGATTCGAAGGTCTTTTTAATTAAATGTCAGAGGACGGAGGTTGCCGTTGGTGAGGGGAGCGTATCCGCATTTGGGGTTATTCCGGAGCTCACACTCGAGCGCTTCCGGTTTCCGGTGATGTGTTCTCGAAAAAGTACAGAAATGAACTCTACCCTCGTGATTCCTAGCAGCGCGTATCAATGAGAGTGCACTTTGCAACATTAGCAACCATCACCCATTATGTCCGCATCGTTTGAATAAAGCGCATCTCGCCAAGTGTCTCTCCCACTTTACCGGAAGCTGTCCTTTATACATCCTGAAAGGCTCTAATTACCATTCCAACGATGGAACTGGAGAGAGCAAGAGAGAGAGAGTGCAAACAGCTAGGGAGAGCGCTGGCCAACAATAGATGAATACGCCGGCCAAAGGGATGTAACACGAGCGAATGTCAGGATAAGAGGACATTAAGGAGGACAAAACCAAAGGGGCTTTATCGGACGGAGAGCCCCAGCTTGAGCTTGGTTTCTTCTTGTGCTTCTTCTTCTTCTTCTTCTTCTTCGTTTCTCTTCACAGTGTGCGAGCACACGAGGGCGATTCAAGGGGGGAAAAGTATGCTTAATTATGAAATCTCATTTCCATGCTTTTCACATTACTCTCGGCGCGTCGGTCTCGACTTCTATCTCCCGTCTCGGTCGTTGTAGTCGTTTACGGGCGTGTGACCGCTATTTGCAGTTGAGTGAATATCACCAACGTTGCCCCTGTGTCCTCTCTCCACCCCGCCATTCTGGTGTCCTCTGTCTGGCAGCATCTTCTTGCTTCCATTTCGTTTTTGTTCCTTTTGTGTTTGCGTTCACGTTTGTGTGTATGTGTGGCTGTTTTACAAAGTGTGCAGAAGCCCTTTGACCCTTCAGGATCCTCTCAGGAGAACAGTCTCAGGAGGCAGTCTTGGCAGAGGCTTTAGCTTTGCTGAGCTAAACCGACAGTAATCCGTCCCCCCACCCGTTGGCCTACCAACCGTTTTTGCCTTCGCGGCGAACTTGTTGGAATACTCGGCACGGCACGCTGCATCATCATCATCCGAGCTAGGAATTTACATATTTTTATGACCTCCCTGGGAGGAGCTATGCCCGGATGGACCCCGCGCTGGTGGTGGTTCAGTTAAGTTTGCTCGTTGGATCGCGTATTCAAAGTGCGAAATGTTGAATCAATTTGATGCTGCTTGTGGCCGTCTTCGTTGTCGTTGTCGCTGGCCATACATTTTGCATGAAAACGGACGCAAATCGCTTAACACACACGCACGCCGGGAGTACGCCGACAGTAACTCCTTTTCTTTCCAATCGTTAGATGCGATTCTGTTTAACGATCCACGAAGACAATTTGTACGGTTCGTGGGTTTTTTTTCTGTTATTTTCGGTTGCCACTCCTGGTGTTGCTGCTGCTCCTGTTGCCTGTTAGAACGTTTGTTTGCAGGTGCTGTTTTACGATCAGGTTTACCCTATTAAATGGTGAACAGGTCCACTCTCGAGGCGGTTGTAAAACGGTTTTCGGTCGGTGCGGTCGATTGTTTTGGAGGGAAATATCGGTTCCAAAATGGTGATCCTTGAACGCGTGCCATCCGAAGTGGTACACGTAGAGGCATAATGGATTCGTGAAGGTGGTACGCATAGAGGTAGTATCGAGGTTGAGAATTTGACATTTGAGGTTGACATGCTTGCTGCAATACATTTAGAACACTTTGACTAAAACCAAGCTTCTCAATACATGCCTAGTGACAATCGAATCCACTTTGATGACCGTGACACCACGACAACCGAACAAGCAAATGATCTTAGCATAATGTGCATAACAAAGCAATAATTATGTATCATCGAAGGAGCAATCAAAAATCGATAAACAGACAGCGCCACGGCACCAACGGTCACCATCCTTCCGTTCAAGGCAACGTTGTCTTGTCGGGAGTCAGTCACTTACCCCGCCACATCGAAGGCCACCCTTCGATGCTCGGTGAATATCCTTAATTAAATTGTAGAAACCGTTCAGTGTGACCAGCGTGTGTCGTCGTGTGTGCGGTTGTGGAGTGTCAAAGACGATGACCGGAGGCCGACGTTGCGGGGACGTGCCAGCTGTGCTGGTGTGAACAGATGGTTTCGCAGAACATCACTTCTGTTTCTGCTGCTGCTGCTGCTGGTCAATCGCACTTCACTGCTCCGCACCACTGGTCAACCCCGCGGGGGGCCCCAGTGTCATTAAAAATCAATTAACAAGCTGATTAAGTTTTCACATTTGCAACCGAGGCGCATGTACAGCAAAAGCAGCAGCTCAACTCGAAACAGAACGGAACGGTAGAGAGATAGAGAGCGAGAGATAGAGAGCGAGAGAGAGAGAGTGAGAAAGCGAGACAGCGAGAGAGAGATAGTTTGACAAATATTACAAGCATCCTTTGGCACGGTCATCACTTGCAGAGTCCTCGGGCCCTGGTACACATGTTGGCATTAGGCGATTGGTGATGTTGCTAGTACCAGCTGTACCGATGTCCTTCACCGTTCACCCCGTGACGGCGTCCGGTGACCATGTGCGGCTGTGGCGCCATCGTGTCCTGTGACCCCGAGGAACAGCGCCGTTGTTCGGTGGTGAACGCCGAGTGTCAGCGAAGCGTGACATCTGTCTGTACAAAGCTCCCGGTTGGCGGTGGTGGCGGCGACGGAACGAGTGCAAATATTGAAAGTTCGCTCGACATGTGAATTATTGAAATAGCACGCCACAGGGTGCCACAAGCAAAGGGAAATGTAAGGAAGGAAGGATGGAGGAGGATCACCACCGACAACATTCGTGATCCTGTGCCGTGTGCCGGGCGGGCGGTCGGCGATGAGTTATTTCGGTTTATTGCCTCGCCCGGCAACTACGGCAACTCGCAACTAAGTTCCCTGCAGCGCTACATACGTCAGGCAGTGACGCCTGAAGGCGCTAGTCCAATGCCGCCTCCACGGTTTACCGGTGCACTTGCGAAAGTATCCGTGGAAAATGGGTCGAAATAAGTTCCACGGAATTAATTTCGGATTTTTTGGTGCGCGAGTGGAGTGCGAGTTATTTCAAGCACTTTCAGCGAGGTTGTTTACATCCTGATGGCACGATGGAATTGCTGCACCACGCGTGACCAACGTCACGAGGATATTCTTTCCCGTGCTCGTCTTCTAAAAAGCTTCCTAGAGTTGTAGCTTGTATTGATTGTATTTCTCCTCTCGTCTCGCTTTCTAAATTATCCTCGCACATTTCCTATCTGTCATCGCTAGCATAAAAAACGAAGCGAACAGATTCGCCTGGATTCGAGCATAAACACGCTCATGTGCAGCACACGCGAGCATGATTCAATCAACAAACTCAACACCCGCCCGTATTCTCCCGTTTGCCGAGGGTTGGGATTGAATTTGATAACCATAAATTGATGGAAAAACAGACGAAAGTAAAAAAAAAGAAACCCCAAACCGTTCGCATATTGTATGTCGTGAACGTGGTTGTGGACTGTTGGACTATGTGGGTCGCTTCCAAATTGCCAAACACCTTCGATATCACGCCGTCTGTTGCACGCAGGATACTCTACGAGGACAACCGTACCGGGAGCGTACACAGACACACCGTACAGTTGGCCACAGTACATTGGAGCCATTTCACAAACATTCATGATAGTGGGGCGCTCGCTCGGTACTCGGTGTCAACCGAATGGCATTCGTGGACGTGTACGTGGACGGGAATTGGTTCTGGGGTAATTGAATTTGCCATGTTCCGTTCGGGAACTGGCCGGCCGGCAATTGCATTTCGTCGGATGCGACAGTGGCGCACACGCACGCACAAGGAGGAGATGGAGAAGAGGAGAGAGAGAGAGAGAGAAACGCATCACACAAGGGATGCAGCTTGTTCGACCTAGCACCATCGAGGTTGACAACGACGACGACGAGGACGAGGACGATGCTAGGATGTTATCGTTTGCTAAAGAAAGCATGTTCTTTGTCGTGGACCTAGTCCGGGAGTTCGGGTGAACTTTGTCGTTGCCACAGCAGCAGCAGCAGCAGTAGTATGACAATGGGCTATCCGAGTGAACCATGGTCCGGAGCTGAAAGTGTTTAGTGTTTAGTGTTGCTGATGGAGGAGTTTCCAGTAAAGGTGGGACGGGGCCCTAGATACCACTTCTTGATTGCCATGAGCAGCTAGTTATAGTTCGACTTTAAAAGTCCTTTAACGATGGCCAACACCATCAGACACTATGCTGCAATGCAGTGTTGGTAGATTATCACATCATCAGTCAAGTAACTCATCGCTCAGTTGTCTCGTTGTTGTTGTTGTTATCTGCAACTATGTGACTAAATTGGAGAGGATCGAACGAAGCATTCCATTCCTCGTCCAGGCCACAGTGACAGGACGGTATTCAAGGTCGTCAACGTTCGAGATTGAATCATAGTTTCCGGTGGAACCTTGGGTTCCAGGAATTCGACGCCGGTTCAAATACCTGCGCTCGCTCATCAGGATCAGGATGCTGCTTCGCTGTTACTAGCACTGGGGGGCTGTTACTAGCACTGGGGGACGCGCTCATCATATCGCTGGCAGGCTTTTCGAGGAATTCTCAGCCAGCCACATGCTAATGAAAATTCCAACGAATGCCACAGACGGTGGTTAGCGCCTCTCCATCGCATCGAAGCTACACACAGCTAGCGGTGCGCCACTCGTGTGCAATTCGGCGACGAAGTGAAATTAAATTACGATTATTTCGGCGTGTGGTACGGGTTGAGGAATGATTTTATGCGATGCCCGAGGGCAACGCGACGGCCTCGAACGATGACGATGGCGTATCAATGGGCATTATTAGCGGAGCAAGGGATTGGCGTCGTCGATAGGAGAGTGTCTGGATGATGGTATTGGGTTGATACCGAGCTGATTTGATGGCGAGCAGTATGGCTCGCAGATTGCCAATCGATCGATTGTTTACGTTCCTGATCTCGGAGGCGTAATATGTTGCTAAACTATTCGCGGTTGAATCGAACCGTACGTTCGCGGTATTTTCCGATTATTTATTTATGGACCGGCACCACACAAAACAGTTTACTGCATCCGAACCGAACCGAACCGAACTCCGAAACGATATCAAAACCAAATGGCGCCGCTAGCATGGCGAGGCGCTTCTCTTTGCTTCCTCAATTCAGGCGTTCATCCAGAGCAAACAATCTGTCCCGCTATAAAGACCTTACGTACTGTTAGGGGGGGGAAATGACCAAATCCGCAATTGCTCACAACGAAATGAGCTTAGCTTAACGGCGAGCAATAACTTCATCTCGCAATTGTTCCCGGTCTCGCCCGGATTTATACATAAAGATACACTGTAGCCAAGGGCTCAGCAGGCAAAAGCACCGCTCGTCCCCGGGACTAATATAGTTCCAGCAAGTGCCAGAGTAGAGGAGAGTGACACAAAGTATCCCTACCAGCGGACCGACCAAACGGCACTCTGTTTACTCTGGATTCTGGCGCCCAACCTCCGGAACCGAAACTAAGCGACACAAAAACAAATGATGGGATCTCTCAGCCGACTCAGCAACTGCTGCAAACTGAACTGAAGATGTGCCACTTCGTTATGCTAATGAGGGTTCTTTCTCACCCGCATGCTCGTGGTGCCGGTTTGCAAAGAAAATGGTGAGCACCGGTTTGTGGCGGTCCTCGAAAATCGCTCCCAAAAAAGCGATGCCCCCGAAATGTCTTCCCGAATAAGTCGGCGCGGCGCACTGGCTGATTAAGTAGTTCCGCCTCGGACCCCTTGGCCGTTGGGTCTGGACTGGACTGGAGTGTTAGCGAGGGTGGCATCATCGTGTGCACTCAAGGCTTTTCTCAAGGCCACATCCGGTCTTCGAATAGGTCATACCAGTGCCCCCATCTCGATCCTCGAAAATTGCTTATCACTCGCTTTCTCGCTCTCTCGCTCTCTATGTGCGCGACTCACCTCGCGCCCCAAACACCTTAATTTAAGACCATCATCGCTCCTTTTGAACGGCCGCACGGAGCCCGTCGGCGGGACCTTGAAACCGGATGAAGACACCATTAATCTCAATTATGCTGCTGTCGCCGTTGCCGGTTGTGCCACCGGGCAGGCCGAGCTAGTGAAAGTGTTTTCCACGCATTTTCCACGACCCAGACCCAGACGAGCGTCGACGGGCGCGATATTGATTATGGCCTCTGGAGGTCTGGTCACTGCAGCTGTAGAGTGGTGTTGGTGAGCACAAGGTTGAGGTGCTTCCATTTTACAATGCATCCAACAGCGAGTTGACGAGCTCTGGTCTAGGCGGTGGTGGTGGTGATGGTGGTGGTGTTGTATGGTGGCCAGTTCAAGTGATTGACAGCGTGAGCTGAGCTGATTACAGCGGCAACCGGTGTACGTGTGTGTGTGTGTGTGATGTATCTCTACGTACGTACGTGTCCTCCCCTCGTCCCACTGACCATCGATCGATAAATTGTTGGACGTTCCCCGAGGCCTCCCAAAAATAGATCCGTTCAATTGCTTCCAAGGGCAGCATTAATTTAAAAGAAAATAAAAACCGAAAGCGAAGAAGAAATTGTGAAAGCGCCCTCCCTTCTTTTGTGCTCTCCTGGTTTATGTTTTGTTGTTGCTGCTGGTCCTTACTGGCCCGATCCTCGATGCTAATCAATGTCGTGCTATCCCTCCCCCTAATCCCGCTTGTCAACCTTCGGAAACCGAGGGTTTCAGCGACGACGACGGAGGCAACACAAAAGCGATAAATTTATTGTCATATCCGACCGCCCTTCGGGGCCCAATGAAAGGAGGAGGACCCCAAATGACGACGACAACGACGATACCGGGATAGGAGAGAAAGGACCAAGTACAGAACATCAATATCGAGAAATGACGCTTTTTTCTACCTTCCTCCAGGGGTCGTCGCCATTGCGCGGTCCCGTTGGCTTATAATAGGACAAGCAGCAGAGAGAAAGCGAAGGAAAGAAAGGCAGAGAGCGATATTACGGCTGGACATGGCGGACATGAAACGGTGCGCCACATCATCTTTTCATACCGACAACGACCGCCACGCTGCCACGTTATTGATGGGCCCAAGGGCAGAAAACGAGCGCGCGCCAACATGTTTTGCCGTTCCTCCGTGTTGGCGTCGCTGTTTTTTGAGGCAAAACGCAGACTGTCCTGGCGGATGCAGGCTCGGATCGGGGCCTCAAAAATGGCCGCAAGCGATCGGTGACCTCGGCGGTGACCATTTCCTGAGCTACTAGCTACCACGCTGACCACGGACGGAACAACGGAAAAATGAACATCCATTCCGTGTTTGTCTTTCTGCCATTCAATAATAACTTCAGTTTAAGTCGCTTCTCGGAAGAGACTCCAGGACCCCGCGTGGGGCCATATAGGTAGCACAATGGCACTGCATGGCATTGTTTCGGGGGGTAAAGAAACCTCGGTTCTGACCCGCGGTTGTCTCCAGCGAATGTTACGACATGTTGAAAAGAAATTAAGCGACGCAAAAGGACGCATCCATCCGTTCCCAATTCCCCGTGGCCGTGGCGTTCAATTCCACGAAATATTCGTCTCCACAACCGTGTCTCGCTGTAAGGCGATGGCGATGGCTTCTCGGAAATAGCGGCACAATGTCTCGTCTCACTCCCAAAAAAAAAAAAAGAAAATAGACAAGAGGGAAAAACAAATAAAGGACCGCCAGCTAAGCACGCCGATTTTTCCACCGATTGCTTGTGCCAGGGGGTGGGTGGAAGCGATTTCATGGAAATCCAATTAGCATGAAATTGACACCGACCAACCGGCCCGTCGTCGGCATCCGGCTTCAACCCATTTGTTCCGTTCTCCCCCCCCCCCCCCCCCCCAAAATCGAGAGAAAAAAAATGGACAAACATTGTTCGGATCGTTTCGTTTTTAAAGACACGCCGCCACTTCGGCAGGTTCCGGAAGTAGGAAGAGAAAATGTGAAACAGTCGAGACAGTCGAGGCCAATCCTTCTACGAAGGTCTCAAAAAGAAGAAGAGCAGATAGTAACTGTCACGTCGGATGATGCGACGACAATGTTACGCACCGTCGCAGAGTAGACAGTACATCTGCTTCCAAGATAGCGGTTGCGGTAGTTATGAATTCCTCTTCGACTAGTTGAGCTGAGGTGTAACACATGAGCAGCACCAGCTGGTGCTGGTGCTGGAGCAGCAACACCCTTCCGAGGCCGATATAAGCTGACAGGCGGTGTCAACCTGTTATCACCGGTGGACGATGATGATGACGGCGGCGGCGGCGGCAGCGAAGGGCAACTAACAAGATCAAAACCCCTTTGCTTTATGCTACATTTGTTTCGCCTGTTTTCTTTCGTTTGCTCGCCCGTTTTATAGGCATCCGAGGTGCTGGTCCTGGTACTATGTGACCCAGGTGTACCAGACCAGCCGACCAAACGGGGGCGAGCTTCTGCGTAACATTGCGTCGCATCATGGTGCTTCGGGCGGACGGAAAGCAATTTCTTGAGACAGGCGAGCCAAAAGGTTGTAGAAGGTATAGCATATGTAATGCCATCCATTCTTCGTTTATGGGTGTGTGTCTGCGTGTGCCTGTATGTGGCGCAGAGTGCATTGCTTTATTTCAGTGTTCCCTTGGCCCACATTTACGCGACTGCGACGCTAGTCATCGCTAGTAAGGGCGAGGCCATCACCTGGGCTTCCTGGTTTTTCTCTGTACAATGGACACTAGACTTGACCAGCTGGCCAGGGCTTAATATTGTTATATAAAAAAAAAACCGGCACGATCACACATACACACGGGCTGTGTGCGGCACTGTCTGTGTGCTGTCCTCGGCTCAGACTGGCCGGACCGAACGGACAACTGCTACAAATTGTTTATTTCCCAAAAGAGGCAACGTGGATACCACCACAGGTCAGGACATTGCGTTCCTTCGGCTCTGTTTCCTCACTCTATCTTACCACTCTCTTCTCCTGGGGGGAGATGGATAGAATTAGACAATCGAGTATTCGATAACCGTGCTAGTCGAACGTTGTGCGTTTGTGTTGCTTTCCAGCACCAAGTGTTGTTGCTGTTGCGGTGTTAAGTACCACGTGGTTGCCACACGCCAATTGTGAGCCTCGTGTGTGTGTGTGTGTATCTACAAAAGAACGAACATCGAAGTACGGATGCCATGTCGCAACCACATCCGATGACACGCTGGAGTAGTAAGGACGGTTGTTATGAGGAGCTGTGCCGAGCCGTTTGTTGTTTCAGCTCCGCAAGTTCATCTCATCCTCAATATTCCGTCGTGATCCATCGAGAGCTGCGAGCTAGCTAGTGAACTGCGACGTTTGATGGTCGCCCACACACATACACACACACACACACACGCATGCACGCGTTCCAATCATCCGAAAGCAGAGTGCGTAGTGTTCGCTTTTGCTTCTTCCTGTTGGTCATGGGGATGACATGCTGTTGATAGACACTAGGACCGTAGGTGTAGGTAGAATAACACACTAAGAGGAACAGCCAGAACCCCGGGGAGTGTGGGGGGAGGGGCACGGTTCGTCGAGCATAATTATGAGCGCACCGGAGCTCACATTACGGCACGGTGGCCGATGCGAAGCGATGCGATGCGGTTGTATGTGAGGTTATGGTGGTGCGGATGTTGTTTGTCACCGGAAAGAAGCGGAAAGCACAGCACAGTACAGCGGGTGGCACCTTCCGAGATTGGTACGGAGTGGCCGCGGAACGGGGCTGCTACTGTTTGACCTTTGATATGAATTTGTCAACGCGACATGGATTAAAGCTCAAATTTCGTTCTCGTTTGCCACAAGGACGCACACACACATGCCTTTCAACAGAGGGGGCATAGTGGCCGTGAACCGTGTGTGTGGGTGTGCATGTATGTTCTAGTGATGTCAGCCGGTGCCGATGGATAGAGTGACACTTTGGGCTTCCATTTTGTTGCAATTTGATAAAGCGTTTCGTGGGACAGGATTTCGTGGGTTCGTAGGAAAGATCGTTTGTTGATTGGATTCGTTGTTCCGTTGATTGATGGTGGCCACGCCTGGTGTAGTTTACCCTAAATTGCATTTGTGTGAGATTTTAGCGGGAGCGTAAATGGGAGAAAAGATATTTTAGTCTGAAGCTTTACTACATTATATCACATTTATATTACATTCGGAAATTGTAACCATTTAGTACTTTCTAAAACCGTTGAGGTACATTCTGTATTCCATCGAATTGATTCATTGGATCTATTGGTTTTCTGGAGGTCCTATTGCTAGCTAAATATTCATTTTAAGATACTGTCTGGAGCGGTTTGCACTGTTTTTTCAAGGGTTTAACAATATAGTACAGTATTTCGATTATTTGCATCATAAGTTCCTCAACATCACAAGAAAAATGAAAAAACCATTTTAATCATGATTAATGTTAAGAGCTGTATCATTTTTTTCGTGCATCCCAATAAGTGAATGCTGATAACAAAATATTGTAGTAAGAATGTGACGTTTAGAATCAATATACGAAGAGCAACACCAGATACTTACCTACAAAAACGTACTGTTCTAGTGTATTGAAAATATTAGGGTCGATAGAAGATGTTTTCATTCAAACTAAGCATTAATGCTCTCTTCTATTGAAAATTCAAAATGTATTAAAGCAGCTAGGATGGAATCCAATCTAGCATATCTAACGATATAGAATCCAATCAATAGATTGCGCTAGAAGACATTAAGCTACTAGGGCCTTATACAGACGCCGATTTACGGAATGACATTAGGGACTCTTGAGTAAACTTTAAACATTCATCCAACAACCCCCTTCGGGCTCATCAATCGTTTTTATGCGGATGACTGTTTTTTTTTTTATTGTTCTTAACCAAATCCGCCTTATCGATTACTTGGCACACACACACACACACACACACGCATATATGGTTGATGGTTGATGGTGGAACTCTAATTCGATTGGCGGAAGGCTAATCGATTGAACGTTCGCGTCCGCGTCCCGTATTGTTGATTCTAATCATCTAGACGTGTGTGCGCACAGGAGGAGGTTCGGTTCGTACGTGATAAATTAGACATAACTGTACTGCGAGAGGACACGAGGACAACAGGAAATGGGCTGGTTGATGTAATTTCCCTCACTCTCCATTTTTCTGCTCTCACACCGTCATCGTCGTCGTCGTCGTACGTTCCGCTCGGTACGATGTCTGGTTGACTGGCTGTTGGAAGTAAATCGCAATTCCATTGTCGGTGTCGAAGCCTTCGTCGTCGTCGTTGTTGCCGTCGTTGTCGTTGTCGGTTAGGTTGGAAGGCTGTAACCATGAGGCGGAAAAAGAACTCAAACAAAATGGAGTAGAACGGCGGTGGATGAAGAGAACCGGCACCGATGATGGCAGGAGGCAGCAGAAGCGCGGAAGGCGTGCTTAGAGAGCACGGTGGCCGTTGAAGTGATGTGTGGGAAGTGGCCTCTTACCACGACTTCCGTTGGCCTCTACCACCCACCGCCCCACCCTTGTGGCTATTTTTGTTCTGTGCAGGCACCGCATTTTCACTTAACGTCCTCCGGGGTGGGCCTCGCGGGCGCGTATACTCATACAGCCAAACCGGCCTCGATCGCGCGTACCCTGGAGTAGTCCGTACAGCCGCGGCAGTCAGTGAGGCTGATGCTAAGCTTTCCGGGGAGGCACCACTGCGTCCCCACACACACACACACGGACACACGCTCGCGGGATCTACTCTTGTTGTGTCTTTGTGTGTGTGCGTGTGTGTATGTGATTGTTGGAGTGTCGGTGGTGCAGTGGAATTTATGTAAGTCCAGCGGACGCGCGACTCGCGACGGAAATCAGTTCACGTCCTGTGGCCGTCTCGCAAAGGTTTCGTTTGGAACCTGGTGCTCCTCCCGGGGCTTGTTGTTCTCTCTCTTTCTCTCTCGCTGTGTCTGGGGTGTCCAAAAAGTGGAATCAATCAGTGGGTTGGTGGCAGTTGCCTTGGCAGTTGCAGTAGAGTGCAGCGCAAACGGAATTTGCAAGCTATATCGTGACACGTTTAACCCGCGCCGAGTGCACATAAAGTTCAGCAAAAAGCGGACAAACAGGGTAAATAATGAGTCACCGATAAGAGTGCTCTAGCGCGTGTGTGTGTGCATTATCTGCATTAACAGCGTGGCGCTTAAGCACGCTTGGCTTGGCGCGCGTGTAACGGATTGCGTAAGCGCGACCACCATCATTCGTGATGTGAAGCAGTTCTGTGCGGCCGCATGGAGTGTGGCGTCACTACAATGTGGAAATGATGGACGAATCGCGTTTATCTCGTGACTGTTTTTCTTTTGTTCTTTTTTTTGTCGGTTTCTCGTGCCACTCCGTGAAGAAGTGAACTGGGAACTGGGATTTTCATTTCCCCCGAACGAGACAGCAACAATATTTTCCATCATTATCGAGGCCCCCAAAATGAGGCAAACGGAAAAACAAACCACCCCTCGGGTATATCGCAATATCCATTAATGGTGCTGCCGGTGCACGACACACGCGGTGCGCTCTGCAAACTTCCAAACACCTGGTTGAACCTCGTTGGTCTGCTCGATAGTTGGAGACCGAGAGAACCGAATGGTGGCATAGACCGATGTGCAGCACCGTCGTTGTCGGCCAGTTGTTGTGAAGTCACGAAATATAGTAGAGCGCCTCGAGGCAGCAGCAGCAGTAGCAGCAGTAGCACTGCATTAATTATTCAAAAGTTGGACTCGACAAGTGAATCCCACACAAATACACCCGGACCGGGACGAAAACCCGGAAGGTTATCGTGCTATCCATTGCGGCCTCGTCTTCACCGAAACTAATGTTTGCCTGGCCGTGGCGTGTCCTCTGCGTGTATGGGTTGTGCTGATGCGTAGGTTGCGACGGAAGAAGCAGAAGCCTTTGCTGCGCCTTTGCTTGGCACCAACCGATCCGGGGGGCACCAATTTGATTCGAGCGGTTCGTGTTCGGGTTTTGATATAGAAAGAAGTTGGTTTTCGAGTGTTTTTCGGTTACCGGGATTTCCGGGATACTCTTTGTGCCCCGGTGTACCCCCCGGTGTACGAATGCTCTGTGGTCACGCCAAGGTTTTACAATGGGTGTAATGATGCTTGATACATAATTTAGAACAAGGAGTCAAGTCCTTGAATGAGCGGACGTGCTACGTTCCCACCCCGAAACTTGTGTGTTTGTCCTTGACTTTATTCGGATTTCGTTTGAATTGTTAATCATTTTTTAAATCCTCCTTCTCTTTGGAGCTACTTTCGATGTTAAACTCTGTTTTAAACATTTCAGCGGAACAGTGCTTCAACGATTTATACTCCCAGTTTAATCCACGCGATGATTCTTGACGTTCGTAGTGGCCGGGCAATCCTTTCAACCTCGTGAATTCTCCTGGCCAGGTAGATTATCTCGTGCGGATAAATTACTCCTTTCGAAGATTTATCGCGGCGCGCAAAACGGGCTCTAGCCTGAGGCGCC
>NC_064875.1:56789541-56844541 GCF_943734745.1 Anopheles darlingi
GATGACAGATAAGTTTTGAAGCTAGAAGCTATCATCGAGAGACCGGTACGGAAGTTCCTCTTCGTAAGGATTCCTTTAATGAAGATCTCATTCGAATGATTCGTGATTCATTCGTTTGCTCGAAATTAAGTTAAATACGAATCCCTCTTCTCGCTAGCAGAAACTTCAAATGTTTTATTCACGTTGGGTAACGTGGTGCTGAGAGGTATTGGTTTGATTTTTTCATCGGATCAAAGCCTGAAAATCATCCTGCCATCGCCAACAACGCAACAAATCACACTACCCCTTTGACCGAGAAGCTTTCTTTGCAGCTTTACTGGGCAATATAAACGTTCCAAAAACAATCCATCTCCGGAGTCCGGAGGTAACCTTTGCTGGTCTACGATGCGGCACCCGATAAGGTAGAGAACATCGACGCATCGAACCGAACCGAAAAGGCAGACCGTTCTCGCCTCGGCTGCAAAATGAATGCCTCCGATCAGCATAATCGAATTCAAATTTAGTTGAAATTATTTAAATTGCCGTAAGGTCGTGACTGCCTTCTACGCCTTCTCCTCCTCCTCCTCGTGGCGGTGCGCTGAAAACGGGTTTCCCGGAAAAGGCCCACACACACCAGTTGGTTGAGAAAATCAATGTGAGAGACGGCTTTGAGAGTGGGGCCCGATTGTTAAAGCACATTTGTAACGAGCGAGGAGCCGCCGCCGAAACCACTTTTCTTTGCTCAACATTTCTTGTTTTTGTTTTGCGCGTCGATACCGCGTCGTTTACGAGGAATGCTCGTCAATGCGGCACCAACCTGAGGTCTGCTAAATTATGCAGAACGCCAGGCAGCGTCCAGGCAACGCGGCACCACCCAAAGCAGCGGCAGCAGCAGCAGCAGGAGTCCAGTCGTCATCGACATCGTCGTCGTCGTCCGAGGTACTTCATGTTTCATCGGGGTTAGATCGGCCACGTCTCGCCGCCAGCTCGCCGTATGAGTGTTTGTATGTGTATGAGAAAATGAAGTGCAAACGACCATATCGGAATCGATTTTCCCTTCGGGCAAAAGGTACTAACATCCGACTGTAGAAGGGTGTTGATTGCCCCCCCAAAGAAAAAACTCGGGAAAAGCACAGCATTAAACCCGATAATCCGAGCGCTACGTACCTCGCATGTGGATTGCAGTTCTGTCTGTCTATTTTGCTGCGTCTGCGAAAACCCTCCTGCTCCAGAGTAATCGGGGTAAAGGAATGGCGCGTAGCCGCCATCACGGTGATTGAGCAATCCAGACAAAGTTTCCTTTGTTTTTTTTTCGTTTGCCCCCCTTAAGCTTAAGAAAGCTTCTCTCATTCACAAACACCAACACACACACCAGCGCAAACAATCTATCAACGGTGCAAAACGTGAATATGTCCTCGAGTGTGGCGCGTTCCAGGACGTGTCCGACATGAGCAGCTGTCCTGAGTGTCCTTTTCTAGCTTGCCAAACCATTGCCTCCTTTTGCTGAATCGCATCATTTTCTTCAAGCTAAAACGGTAAACCTCTAGACCGACCGAGCGAGCGAGCGACCGTCTTCTGTCGTTGAAAAATGTTTTCTTTTTTCTCGTTTCTGTCTTTTGTCCGTGATTGCTTCGCTGAACCGCATTCGCATTCGGTGCGTGTGCCTGTGTGTGTGTGCGGGCGCTCGTCCACGTGCAAATGGTTCCAAAGCCGGAGCGAGCGAGCGTCACAGAAAGATAAACGCAAAAACTCCTGCAACATTCTTCCCGATTTGACCCGGATGAGGGTTGCCAGGAATGGGTGGAGGGAAAAGCGACAAAAATTTATGACCCCCACCAACGAGCGAAAACGCTCCTTGAAGGAAAGCAAAAGGAACGCCCGAAAGACGGTTCTGCATCCACTTTCAACGCGTTCGCCAGCATTCCAGGGCCAGGGATGGGCCGTCGTGCTTTAACACCCGGAACGGAACGGAACCCATCGGTGGTTTGGTTCGTTCGCTCCAGTGGCGGCGTGTCGATGTTGATGATGATGGTGTCGTTTATATCCTGATGCACGCCGTTTATGTTTATCCTTCGGCAGCCAAGAGAAGGAGCACGGCAAGGACCGCACAGGACCGCACAGGACGAGTTCTGTGAGGTGACAGAGCAGCGCTCGATTGTTGTGGTAAAAAAACGTGGACCATAAATCTTGGTCGAATTGTAGCGAATGCGATCCCGCTGCTGCTGGAACCTTTTCTTAACAAACGAATCTGCAGCGAGCAGTAATGGGGATAAATTAAAAATAAATAAAATCCTTCCACGTTCCACTCGGCGATGCTGCTCGGTGAGATTGAATGGTGACTGGAGTGTTTTGCTGTAGCAGCAAGCAAACCGGAATGTATCCATCAAGTGCTAGACAATGTGGCCAAGCACGGAAGAGAGAGAGAGAGAGAGAGAGAGAAAGAGAGAGCGCGAGAACGGAAGGCAGCTAGCAATCTCCGGAATTGAATTAATAGTAATCTGTTCCAGTTGCTTCACGATGCGATACCGCGTGAATAAGTGAATGAATACATCCGGTTTTGTGATGAGCCCGAACGGGAGGGTCGTGGAAGTCGCACCGTAAATCTCGAAAGACCTTCAGTCCTTGAGCCCATCGTGGACGCCGGATTTTATGACGATTGTTTTCGAACGATACCGGCACCGGCGGCTCTTGAGACGCTGATTGCTTTGGAAAGTGCCAGCTGCTGCTGCCGGTGTTACTGCATACTATGCAGTGGCATGCTATCGACAGCCGAGCAGCAGCCTCTAGATCCTTGAGTTGCGCTTCATTTTACACCAAAAAAGGAGCACTACAATGTAAAAAAAAAAACGTGAAAGCGTTCAGCGTTCTCCTTTCAATCACACATCGCCCAGACTATTGAGAATCTATTATCGAACCACGTCGATCGTCGTCTTTCCGGAGGCCATCTACTCCAACAGAACCATGAGAGCTCTCTCTCTCTCTCTCTCCCCGAACCAGACAGAGAGAGTGAGACTATAAAATTAGCATTTTTGATCCACTGCGACGACGCCGGTGCCTGGAGCCGGAGGTTTCAGTTTCGATTGTTTCGCACAATGATCCACGGCGCGCGGTGCATTTGGTTGCGACTTACGTTGAATAGAAAGGAAAGCTTCGCCTCGCAAAAAAAGGGATTCAGTTCCTCGCCTCGCCTCGCTTATCCCCGGTCCTCCTCACCATACAGCCCGCGGCATGGATTGAATGTCTGCATGAAATTGCTTGTTAAAAAATGCAGCCCCTAGAACACCAGAAAAAGGGCAACGCGGACGCTATACCAGCGCGACTCCTCCTTCTGCCATGCTTCCTTTGCGAGCATTATAAGGCAGGTGAAGGTCGCACACAAAAAAAAAAACTACGACAACCTGCACCGTCGTGCACGAAGGACGTGCAATCTTGTGGCGCACAGGTACGGCACATGTGTCCGTGTCCGTGTGTATGCGCACCATTTTGCACATATTACCGTCGTGCGGAGGTACAGCACACTATTCGCCTTTGGCCCTCTGTGCCGTGTTTTGTTCGAAAATAATTTGAAAGATTTTATTGAAACAATTCGCTGCAGCACGAGATAGGCGATCGCGAAAGACCTTGGTGACCTACCTGAGTGGGTAGGGGAGAGTAGACGAACTATAATAGCTAGTTTGCAGCAAAGTACCGCTACCGCAGTATAAGAACACCGGGAGGGCGTACTGGCACATACTGGCGCACGGTGCACACGGTAATACGATAAGCATCTCGAAATTACCGGTAGCCGTAAATCTTTGGCTCCCTCCATTTTCACACTCATTTAAATAACTTAACAAATGGGGAAAAGGGCCATAAAAAGAGAGTATGTGAGAGAGCGAGAGAGAGAACAATTCAGAAAACAACATTGGAGCTCTAGCCGGCGATTCAAACACGCAAACAACCTTGCAACCAACCTTTCCCCCTCTCAGTGCGGACCGGTCAGGACGACAGCACAGCGACCGCTGTTCCGGTCCGGAAATGCAACCATTTTGTCTCGTGTTCATGTTGCTCGGCACGGTTCGGATGGTGAGGAAGGTTATGTTTACTAGCACTAGCGATGACGCCGATGTGCCCTGCTTCTGGATTTGAACCACGATAGGAGAGAAGAGCATCAAATAAACACGAAACGTGGCTGTTTTTAGCGGGGGATTGAAGGTGCTTCTTTGCTCCAGGGGAAAATGGTCATCTTTTGGCATTTGTCGACCAGACCAGGGCATGGTTTTTGTTAAATTTTGTGCAGTCTGCACACTATAGATTTATCCACAGCGTTACGTTGTGCTTTTTGGGTTATTCGTTGTGTTTGCGAGGACCTAAAACATTGGAGCCATTTGTTAGATTCACAATTGCTGATGCTGACATGGCGCACGAGCTGTTTTGCTGTTGTTGCTGCTCTTTTGCTCTTTTGCTTTTCATTTCCTCTTCCGCTCTCGGTTGTGTCAACACACCGCGGACTTGGTGTTAATGTTTAAAGCATATTAGTTTTTACAAGACAGCAGATTTATGACCGACGTGGCACGCAGATTTGTGAACCATTTTTCATTTTCATCTCGCTCTACTTTACCATTGTTGAATTTTTCTCTCTCTCTTTTGTTCGGCAACAACCAGAAGTGAGGTTTGGTTGAAGTCCGCTAGCGAGCTACAATGTTTGGAGTTCTTTTTACATTTCCCTCGGCATCTTGAGGCTGTTTCGACATTCCTAACGATAGCCTGGCGTGTCGAGAACTCTGTTTTATGTTCTTCCCGGAATGAAACTTCTGATAGACTCTGGAATTTCCCTCCCGAAAAACAGGAAAACCCCAAAAACCAACCCTCACGCAAAAGTCAAGGCGAATAAATTGCCAATTATTAACGAAACATAATTGAATGTTTTGTCACAAAATCCCGAGGGGGGGGGGGCGAATCGAAGAGCATAAAATTGTACAACACAATCGTGCCACTGCAGCCCTTGACGGGCGCATGGACCTTTGCTTTGGGCTCCCTGTGGAGAAGCCGGAATTTACGACCAGCCGTAAAGTGAATGTGCCTTTTCTTTGTGCCTTTATGTTTATCGATTTCCTGCTGTTCTCGGCTCCGTGGGTGGTTACGGTGCGGGAGGGTGCGGTTTTGAAGTGGAAAAACTTCACAATCACTGCCATCACCACCTTTTGAAAGATTTCCTTTTTTCCAATTTATGTACCACAATCGGTCCGACAAAACAAATCTGAAGGGGAACCTCAAAGTTGTTTATGGGGTGGGGCGAGCTGTGCTGATGATGAAATTTGCTTTCTTCTGCTGCTCTACCTCTACCACCATTCGCAAGAATCGACCAACGACAGGCGGGAAACGGAATTCGGAATCGAACGCTTGTTGCTACCAAGGGCAAGGTGGCTTTAAAAGCAATTCATGGGCAGCTCTTACGAGGTTAATAACAACTTGAACGAATGTTGTACCCCACCTATACCTGGCCAACCACGTCTCTGTCCCCATACGGACCCCTAAGGTGTAATGTTAAACCTGTTGATGCAGCTCGTAAGCCACCGAAGGAATTACCACCGACAACGACTGCACGCACCGTCTCCTAATCGAGTCCATCCTGTTGTGGTGCTGGTTCGAGGTGCAACAAATGAGGTCACGATGAGCCGCTCTTGTACCAGAGAGCGCGTTTAGCAAGCGTTGTCCCTCGAGATCTTACGAAGCCACGCACCGGTTGAAAGCGAAAGGCACTCGGTACGCGGTGTTGCTTCGACAGGCACGTGCCATGGTTCGAAGGATAATTTTATGAAAATTTCCTCCAGCTACCAGACAGTGCAGACGCGGCACGGCACGTTTCGCATCTCTTTAACGAACGCAATTTGAACGACGCTCTGGCGACGTTATCGAAAGGCACGTGGACCGCATATGGACCGCCTTAAGGAAGGGCGAAGCAAAATGTATTTTTGATCATCTGTCTCTCTCTGAATGGCCCCTAACGCAGTGTACGCGCGTGCACATATGTGTAAGAAGATGGAAATACCCGACGTTTGGCTTCTTTACCATGCAGCAGCATCATCATTGCTATTTGTCGCCACATCTTTTGTCTTCCACTCACACCTTTCCACTCACACCTCGCGCGAGTGTTCGCTTCCGACACCGTTGGTTTTTTTCCTGTTTTTGGTTCGAGAGAGCCCTACACCCCGTTCGTTCGTTCGTTCGTTCGTACACCAGTTTATAAGCATATACATACACTCACATTCCCACACACACACACACACTTCTACACCATACACAGTTGCGCCTTTTCGAGCCAGGGTTTCACCTCGCTGTACATCGCACACCACGCCAACCACAGCTCTTCGGCTCTCTTGTAGCTCCAGAAAGTCGCGAAAAATGATCGCGAAAGCGGATTGATTTGTAAAGGAATGATAGCGAAAGAGAGAGAGAGCGAGAGAAAGAGAGAGAGAGAGAGAGAGAGAGAGAGAGAGAGAGAGAGAGAGAGAGAGAGAGAGAGAATATACATATGAAAAAAAAAAGAAACGAAGAAGAAGATAAAATGGAAGACAATACCAACAAAGCTATTTTGTGTTACCTTTCACCCTCTCCCCTTCTTCCCACACCCTCTTCGTCCCTTCGACCCCTTCCCTTTGATTCCCGTCAACAGTGCATACCACGGTGCGACAGCTGCAGTCTGCTGGACCGCTGCTTTCAGTGTCCACTGTCGCGGCACTCGGAGTCGCGCGAGTGCGGCTGTCAGTTCGCGCTGCTGCACCGAGCGGACACGGACAGCTAGCATCCGCTCGGTGCGGGCGGTTGTGAGGCGGCCGGACCGTCGGATCGTGAGGGCGCGATCACCGAACCAAGGTCCCCGGGCCCCGGGCAGCAACACCCGCACCATCACCAGCAACCCAAACACAGCCACTCGCATCCACATCTGGCCAGCGGTGGCAACGCACGCCGCGAATCAACCACGATCGCGATGGTGCGCGATGGCGGTGACGAGCGACGTCACTCGATGGCACCCGGGTCAACGCAACAACAGCAGCAGCAACACTATCACCACCATGGCCACCACAGCCGACAGCCACTGCTTGAACATTCGAGCGCCACTGGCGGTGGCACCGACCGTGGCACCACGACAACGACCGCAGCAACCGGATCACGTGGAGCACCGGCACACCATGCGCCTCCATCGATGTCAGCGGCGTTACACATTCATCCGCTGCTGAAGCGACACCGGTCCGAGGATCGGCCACGCCGTAGCTCAATGATGGTCACGAATCATAACACCATGCACCACGGTGCATCACCACAGCAATCGTCGCTGTGTCATCATCAGCAACAGCAACAGCAGCAGCAGCGCCCTCTACTGGCCCACCATCACTCAGTGGCCGGACATCACGGGCATGGTGGTGGTGGTGGTGGTGCGGGGACGACAACCCCTCACCATCACCATTCACATCCGCGGCTTAGCCAGCGGTACCGCCAGAAGATGTTCTCGCGCAGCAAACAGTACACGTCGGTGTGCAGCAGGGGAAGCGGTGGTAGCTGCGGTCCTAGTACTAGTGGTGCTAGTGGTGGTGGTGGTGGTGGGGCTGCTGCTAGTGGCAGGGGTGGCCCCGGTGGCCCCAGCAGCGATAGCGGTGGCGGAACACGCAGCAGCCGAGCCTCCCGGGAGCACCTGGACGACGATGTTGAATCCTGCGTAAGTTCTGTTGCAACACACACTCACACACACACACACGAAGCACAATGGTGACGTGACAGTGTCCCCCTTTCACCCCTTAACCACCTGAAACGCCTCCTACAACTCCCTTAGTCTAGTCACATCCGTTTAGGGGAGAAAAAAACCAACCCTTCTAGAGATCCTCATTCATCTCGAGCCATCACACACACACACACACACGCACGCACATGCAACGCTGCAAAAGGATGCTCAAATGGTGGACACTACGGTGCTCTGCCGGTGATCGGTCGGTTTCGAGGGTCCGTTCCTTGCTGTATGCTAATTTCTTCCACGCTCCGTGTGCTCTCTCGTGTCTGTGATGTGGCTTCTATGTGTGTGTGTGTGTGTCGTGTGTGTGTCTCGGTCCTAGCTATAATCACACAACGATCATCGCTGCCAACGATACGAACCACCTACAAAACACAAAACACACCTACACATACACGCACACACACCCCTCCCGTGCGTCATCAATCAGCAATCCCTCGCCATACATTAGGAGTCGGTCGTTACTTGGTTTCTGCTTCCCCAAAATGTTAGCGAACGTTCTGCTAGTGAGCCTTTACCCGAGCCAGATATTCCTATTCCTCCCTTTTGTCTTTGTTATTGTTTCTCCCTCGCTCTCTCTCTCTCTTTCCCGTCTCCCGTTCCTTTTGTTGTGGTGGTGTTTGCTGTCGAACCTTATTCGGTCCCCTGCGAGCGCGCTCTCTCACTCTCTCCCTGTAGCTTGTGTAGTAGCGACATTTTGGTTTCCGTTTCCGGTAGTCACCTCGAAGATGTAGCCTTCTGGAGCTTGGTTGACCGTGCGGCGACTGGCGGACTCCTGTCCGGTATTTACGCAGCTTTAGTACAGGTGCTTCAGTAGCGAGCAGATGTCTATATCCCCCCTACCCCCAAACCCTGGCACGTACCTGCTGCTCCTCTGTAGACGAGAGCACACCATCCATCCGACAGACCTGGGTTGCTGGACAATCAAAAAGCCAAACCCAATAGTAGTTGAGAGCAACATTGTAATTTGGAGCTACCTGGTATCCTGTACATTCCCCGTATTTAGGGTTTATGTATTTAGAATGTGCCTTTCCACACCCACACACACCCTTTTCTGTAGCCCCTGTCTCGTGCCACTCCTCTTGCTGTTTGTTCCTATTGTAAAAAGTGGACGCTATATAATCGGACGGCTCGTCCGTGCTTATATGTGTTAAACAAAAAAAACATTTGTCGCTGTATTATACGCCAAGGTGTTCTGGATGGCACTGTATACTCGCTTGGCCATTGTGTCTCCAAACCAAGGTGTTTAATAGTGTAGTGTCCCATGTTTCCCCTTGGCACCATGATCTGTTAATAGGCTAAATTAATGATGATCAGAACGTTAGTAATGGACAAGTCCATATATGTCCGTCTGAGAAATGTAGTGTAACTGCTTTCAAAAGGTCACAACAAGCTCACCGAATGACATGACCAACGTGTTCATGTTTCAGTTGCTGATGAATGGAATGGCACCAGAAAAAAAGGGAAGGGGGAAAAATGCAAAACTGCTGCACTGTTCTTTCTACTCGTTCGTTTCGTGCTGCGTGAATAAGGTTCCTCAGCAAAGCTCCACGTCAGCACCACTCAGCAGCTCGAGCGTTTGCATTGATTATTAATATTCTCTTCTTTCCGCCTCTCCACAAATGAACACTCTTCTCTTCTCAGTAACTGACGTCTCGACACAGTCATAGATATACAAACACACACACACACTCACACAAGTACTGTGTCCAGTGTACAGTCCTGCCTGGTGGCCTGGTAAATCTGTTCGAATTATTGTGTCTGTGTGACGCTACGTACTGCACCGCAAACCCTCTCCCCCCCAAAATGCACACACAGACACGCAGCTCCCGGAACACCGGAAGTGAGATCACTAGTGTGATGGATACTATGTTAGGCGCAAAGCAACACCCTTTCGAACACGTTTTGTACCAAAAGGCTTTTCACTTAAAATTGTAAAAAAAACACCGAAAGAGGGTTTCCAGTAGACAGAGAGAGAGCGGAAGCAAAACAAGGCGGAGTTGCACATAGAACGCTTGTTTGGTGTTGTAGGTGTGCGTATGTGCGTGTGTTTGTGTGCTTGTACTCTCATTTGTCACGAGGATGAATAACCAAAA
Organism: Anopheles darlingi; assembly: GCF_943734745.1. Taxonomy (NCBI): domain Eukaryota; kingdom Metazoa; phylum Arthropoda; class Insecta; order Diptera; family Culicidae; genus Anopheles; species Anopheles darlingi. Next base: position 56,799,382 of record NC_064875.1, read on the forward strand.
AGGAGAAAAATAAGAGCGAGTCGCATCCCCATCCACGGACAGTAGTTCCAAGCGAAAGCAAAAGGTAAAAACCATTTCACCATTGATTGTAACCACGGCAACCGTTCAGTATGATGCCGCTGCAACATGACACATGACAATACACACGGGTTAAAGGTCCTCGAGTGCAACCCCTTGCCCGGTGTCCACTCTATATCCTGTAATTGTTGACTTTCTTGAGGGGGGGGGGGGGGGCGGCGAAAGGCCAAACTAATGATAAACCAGCCCGGTTCGCCAGTTCGGTTCGGTTCAGTTTCGATTAGAAGCGCGGAATAAATGTCAAACCACCTGGCGGCCCGGGCGAGTCCCACGCTACTGATTTGATTGACCGCCCGCGTGCCTGAGGGGTGGCTAGGGGGTTGCGGTACCGTTCTGTGCCATGAACCGTTCAATGGCCGTCCTTGAATCGAGACGGGGCGGGCCGATAAAATCCAGGTAGCCGCTCAGCCTGCCGTTTTCGTTAATATCTTCCCTTCTATGTGTGTGTGTGTGTGTGTGTGTGTGTGTGTGTGTGTGAAAGTTGGTCCGTTTTCGGTCGCACGTTGAAGGACACTGGGCCTTACTGTTAACCTTAACCTTTCCACTGGTTCTGGTCACGCAAACCGCCTGCGCACATCTGGCATTGCTAGGCGTCGCCTAGCATTTTGCTATGAAGCAAAATGGGCGCGAAGCTCGCATCGGCGCCGCTCGACCTGCTCCTGCTCCTCCGGCTCCTGCTCCATTCCAGGAACAGTCCGAGGATTGATGCCGGTACTGGCGTGGAATAATTTCGATCCATTTTCGCCAAAAATGGCACTAGTGTTGGCACACAATTTTGTCGGTTCCGAGTAGCGAGAGGTTGGCCCCGGGTCCGGCCCGCTGCTTTCTCTGATTCGCGGTTCGATTGCGTCTCGATCTCCCCCCCTTCATCGCTTATCGCTATCGTGTTGCAGCTCATTTACGGGGCACATAATTGGTCAGCGATGAGGAAGGAAGCAGATTAGAGGAGGTATTTAACGGCGTGGCACTTGCAACTGTCAGTGATTGAATGTGCCACGACAACGTGTATGTGTGTGTGTTCCTTGCAGACATTCTCGACGGAGCATTGATTTGTTTGGAACGCACTGGTGTCAGTTCACACCACGTCAGGCAGGTTACTGTCGTCATGTGGGTCAACATTCAACGCCTTTTGTCAAAAATACTTTCGAGGATGCAAGGTTGGGCAACCGCCAACCCGAGGAAACTCTTAATGTAATGTTGCACAATAGATAGAATAGATGCTCGTTGTTGAGAATAGCACGACCGAGAGAGAGAGATGCCGAGATAAACAAAGTATATCTACACGTGTCGATACTCATCTGGGTGCATCTAAACCCGTGGGCCTAAATATGTCTTAATTTGTGGCGCTGCATTTTACGAGCCCTGCACCGACAATAAATCCACCGCCTGTCAGTCCGATGCAGACTGTTGATGCAGTTTGATGTGCACCTTCTGATCACAACAAACGCGTCTTCGGTGTGTGGTCTGTTGCAAACATCATCACGGACCACATACACACACATGCACACACAAGCACCATAACCATGCCCATTGGATGGCTGTCAAAGTCTACCGATTTATGATCGAATCCCGGCAAACTGTTGCATGGCGGTGGATAGTGCTGTGGAATGTGGAACCCCGAACAACCTCAACCCCACCATCATAAACAATCCACAACAAGCACCGGCTCAAGCGCACCAGGGTGTGTGTGTGTGTTTGGAGGATTGCCATAAATTTAACCCGGCTCAGGTCACACAACGTTTGGTTGCGTGCCTGTGTGTGTGTGTGTGCGTGCTACGTTGTGTTGCGTTGTGATGTCGGTCATTGCGGACAGCAGACAACATCACCACCAGCACCACAACGCCACGTCTCCTGTGGTTTTTGTGCCATCGGACGTCATAATCGAGGCACGAATTACGGGTGTGAGCCAGCGGCCCAGTGGTCTGGCGACCGATTTTGCACGCAAAGCCGCCGCCGGTGGCCAGGTGTCGGCCACGTGCTGGTTGGTTGGTTGACGGCCACGTTGCAAAACGTCGCTCCGCACGAGCTGCAATCCGTGTGCTGGTGCCAATTATTTGCTTCTTGCTGCTCTGCGCTCTGGCCGAGGCAATGATAGTAACAACACCACCTGTGTGCTTGTAATTAATAGAAAGCCTTTACCCTTTAATCGGACCCTCGACCTGGGGGAAAGATCGTTCACCGTTGATGGTACTTTGATTGATCGAAAAGCCGGACGATAGTTGATTAAGTATTGAAACAGGATTCGCCAAAGCTGGATCAAAGCAATTATTCAACCAAGAGCTTGCCTTCTATTGAATGAAATTACAGCATTTAAACAGAATGAAAATAGCGTTGTTGTTGGCCAGGCCAGGATTAGCCAGTAGCATTCACACACACATACGATCCTGGGTTTATCCTTGACAGTATCCATCATTAGCTGTCGGGATTCATTTGCTGGCCAGTAACATAAATCCCACTGAAAGGCTAACGAAGCTTATAACGAGTAGCGTTAGGCCAGTGATTGGGATGCTACAATGTATCTATAAGCCACCAGCAAACACACACACACACACACACGCACGCAAGGTATGTGCTCAGTAATTACAAATCGTTACACATTTGTGCCAGGTCAGTTCTCGAAGGCTTCACCGGGCGCTGTATATTGTTCGTACAGCAGAAAGGAAAAAAACTGCTCTCTCTCTCTCACACACACACACACATTCTCACTCTCTTTTTCTATCAAACACTATTGCTTTATTTGGAACTGTCGATCGATTGCCGAGCGCAAACTGAAGCGAAACATTGGAACTTCTGACCGCCTTCGAATGGATCGATGCTGATGGCATTCGATTTATCGTACGTCAGCCTCTCCTACCTACCTTCCGCTCGTCCTGGTGCGCGCAACGCCATCTCCTTAATTATAATTATTTCGTATGCGCTCTCGCGTTCGATCAGCGTTCGATCTTAATTATCCCCGACATAAAACCCCCGTCAAGTCCGTTTATATGTGTGTGTGTGTCAATGCAACACGACCCATACACTGCATTGCAGCAGCAGCATGCATTGCATTGCATTGCAAAAAGCGACACAACCAAACCAAACAGTTCCACAAACAAAAGTTTGTGACCCGAGGCGGAGTATGTAATAAAGCAGGGCGGGAGGGAGGGAGGGGGTAGATGAGAACGAGGAGGGATGAAAACAACCCCTACCAGGAGCTGCCACAGGCCTGATATTGTTATTGATTTCCGTTGGCAAACCAATCGCAATGTCCTCGCGATCGTGGGCCGCTGTGTGGTTGGAGTGAGAATGGAAACGAACCAACATTTGACGACACAAACACAAACTGGACTCAATCGTACTGGTTTTCGGAGGGAGAGAGACACCGAAGCAGAGAGAGCGAGAGAGAGAGAGAGAGAATGATGAGGCCAGAAATAAAAATGATCGATTTTCCATAACAACCCTTTCCATCATTGGCCATTTCGGTTTGCGGTAAGGTCTTTACACACCACCGAAGTGACGGGGTGGGAGGGAGCGACAGGAAAGCAGAAGAAGGGAGACGAAACGAAAATACTCGGCATCATAAAAATCGCCACGGGGGAGGACGGTGCGACGACTGCTACCCGCTGCGAGCACACACACTCACACTGACATTGTTTATGTTGTTGCTCGTTGCTCCCGTGGCGTTGAAAACGGGAGTCCCGGCCCCGGGGAGGGGGAGTAGTAACTGGAAGTGTACCACCCGCTGGTTGCGTCGTTGTTCGTTACACACACTGACCAGCCAGCATTGCGTGCGTGTGAGTGTGTGTGTTGCTGCTAGTTGAGGACGATGACGATGACGACAACGAGACGTCCAAACCGCAACGGCCTCATACTGGACACAACAATAATGACCGCACACTGACAACGGACCCTCACCGGATTGGATCGTCCATTATCGATCTCGTTGTAGGCAGCAACGGCAACGACAGCCATGGTCAACCCGTGTGCTCGTTGCATTCAAGCCCCGTTGGTTTGTGGTTTTTCGGGTTATGATAAGCAATGAGTGATTGCAATCGATCATTACTTGGTAGCGGCCATCGGGGCTTTACACATCATGAGTGAACGAACAAGACATCGGCCCCCGGGGCGGGAGTTAATGAAAATCGTGTGTCGTTCCCGTTGCGATCGATCAATACGCTGCGTAATGGATGCCAGTGTAATGAGAGCAGCGAGAGAGAGAGGGAGAAGTACTCTTGTCCTCTCTCGCTTATCGCTTTTCACTCGCTATAATGTCTACACAAATCTCTAGTGCATCAGTGCAAGTGCCGAAATAGTTCACTCATGTTCGGTCGTGTTATTGAAATGGAGGCGCATGGTGGCGCATGGCCCCTTCTCGATGGAGGCGCCTAGTAGCTCACTCCGAAATGGAGATGCCTGAATTGTTTACAGCGGAAACATTAGCGTTGTGCACTACCAGCTACATACTTCATGTCGAGTGTTTTGCACTCGCTCTATACGGGGCTATCATCATTGACCGGGACAAGGATTGGTCAGTCATGTGCACCGACGAAATCACGGCCACAATGCAGCTACACGCGGATACACGGTTGGTACCGAGATGTACCTGCACGGCAATAGCATCATGAATCATACCGTGAACCTTGCTTGCGTCAGCGCATTTCACTGTTCGGCGAAGTGGAAGTCATAAAAATAACTAATGGGCCGCTGGTTTAAAATCTGATGGAATGGTGAAAACGGAAAAATGGGTTTATTGGGCAGCACCTTCGTGGCAGATTCACTGACGAACGCTTGATGTATCGAGGGAGTGTTTGGAAGATCGCGTTATTGACGTAGGGAATGTGATAAGTAACGCATTAAAAGAAAGGATGGAAAATGAAAAATTCTCACGATATTTAGAATATTGCTTTACCGTTTTGAGCCATATACTACTTTTACTTTGCTAGTATGCAGAAGTTATTTAGTAAACTTGTGCACTTTGCTCCAATCGCTGACACCACTTTATGTTGCATTAGATTTAATTTTATGAAACTAAATAGATTCATAACCAGAAGCTAATAAAGTAGAGCTCGATAAAATCGATTAAAACCATCTGCATAGCACTCTTTCTCTCTCTTTCTCACATCAATTGCGATCGTGAGTGTCTACTCAATCCAGTAACTCTCCGTGTCTGTCCTCCCTTACTCATGTGGCTATCCGTGTGCTGGCCCAACGCCGTTTATACGTCAATTGTGCGCTTGCACCAATCGGGAATTGTGATCATGTTGACGCTGGACGCTGGACGGCGGCGATGTGGCGTAATCCATTTCGATCGATTGATTGATCGTTCGAGACGAACGGCCCAGCACAAGTTTGTCAGTGTATGCGTGTTTGTGTCGCGAAACAAGTAAGCAATTTGGCTATCGTTTAACCTTTTTCTTCCTTATCTGCTTCTGCGCTTACATCCAACCGGCCAACGGGGGCGGTCACGCGGTTATACGGGACCTGTCACCTGTGTGTTTTTAAGCAGCTTAAGCGCACCACCCTTTAACACCACCCCCAGAGTGGGAAGGACACCATCGCGTACATCGCACACCGCGAATGCACTGCTTGCGATTTTGAAACATTGTACAGTTTTTAATGCTTTTACGCATGGTTTACCTGAGCTGAGCTAAGTCTAATTGGGCACCGGGAATCCGCTAGCACACAAGAACCATAACTCACCGACCGCGGACACACCAGAATATCTGGAGCGAAAAATATTCCACACTCGTAATCAAATGCAGCTGGAAGGGATGCACTGAACGGGTTTACGGTCGAATTGAAATAAAAAAAAACTGAAACACGAATCGTGACTTACAGTTTCTCGATTCGATTGCTCGCGATGAATGGGCGCGCTTCCATCAATAATAAAGGCCGCTTCAATCCATCCAAGCACACGAACGGAGCGGAGAAACACGAGAACCCATTGATTGCACTCCGTCTGTCCGTCTGTCCGTTCGATTCTACCTCGATTTGCCATGTTGCATGCGATGCTTGGCCGGTTGGTTGTTGGGTGCTACAATTGGCAACGAAATTGCACCCGAGATCGAGCGAACTACGTGTGAAACGGTGCATGTTCCAAGAACTAGCTACAAACCAACCATGGCTACAATATGCCACAGCATCAACGTATCGCTTGGCGTCCCAATTCGATGAAAATCATTGATACCAGGAGCAGAAGAATGGTGGCCATGCACCATCATCGCAGCTACTCGGATGTGGAGTAACAAAAAAACGGAAGATTGATTTGATATGTTTCGTTCAATTCGCCTGTAAATATCGATAAGGAGTATCTATGTCTGATAGCTAACTATTACACTTTGTATTAACAACAAACGCTAACAAAAAAAATGCTTGATGCTACGCTTTAAACCGAAATATTGCTACGCTGTTTAGTGCGATCCAATTATCTACCCATCCAGCTATAATGCTTTCTTTTCACTCAATCGCTTTTCGGCCCGAAGACTGTTAGAGTCTTGAAGAATCTCGCCCAGCTTTTCTGCTTAATACGGTTTTCGCTAACTTTTGCAACATACACCACCACCCCGGCACGCCTAGAACCTAGAACCGGAAGCCCGCAATCAGTACGCGGTAACGCTCGCTCGATAGCAATTCGATTGTAAAATTCATTCCAATTTCCCCCGGCTTAACAATCCAACAGGCCGCCGGAACATTCGATTCCCTTTTGCCTGCCAAACCACCTATAGTCGTAGTGGTAGTGGTAGTAGTAGTAGTAGAAGTGGTGGCAGTAGCAGTAGGAGTGCTACGAATTCTCACAACTAATGCCGCAACCAATTTCCGGCCGGTTTCGATTGCGCGCTGTGCTCTGTGAATTGCTCTGATGGTTCTGCTAAGGAAGCAGCAGCAGCAGCAGCACCGGAAGCTGGAAAACTTTCTCGAACTCCAACTCTTCGGTCTTCGGTGAGAGCCCCAAATTGGAACCAATTCAATCTGTAATATCCTCCCCCTCTAAATCACACTCCTGCCAGCAATTGCAACGCCTGCAATCGAGCGCCTTTTTTGTATGAAAAATGTAAAAACAATAGAACGATCGCCGTCGTCGTCGTCGTCGTGTAGTAACACAAATCGGGCTCATCTCGGGCCAACTTCCAACAACTTTTTTCTTTTTCTCCCCCCAACACACACAAGCAATAATGGCAGAGGGCGTCGCAACGGGAAAAGAATTGATTAGACTCATACACCGCGTGGCACGCTCTATAGTTGGCATAGATAGCGGGGGACAGAGCATGATGAGCAGTAGCAACACCAACAGACAAGCATCACATCACAATGAGTTCAACGTTTGAGCAGTTCGAATCGTTCGTGTTAACGAGTTAGCCAAACGAATGCCCGGCGTTGCTCCTATTTAGGGTTCGCGTCTTTAGTGTTTCGCTTCTTTTCGCTTCTTGGGACTTGCTTCGCCACATCGAACATTGGTTTTCTATTGTTTTCAAGTTTCTTTAAGTCATTTTTGAGTTCCTTTTTTGCTGCACTTTGTTGTACGAAATTAGAGCGAGTCTTTTAATTGCAGAAAGAAGTGGATTGCTCGCTCCTCCTTCATCGAATTGGCTTGCCGGCTTATGCTTCTCGTTCTCTACTCACTCACTCACTCACTCTCTCTTTCTCTCTCTCTCTCTCTCTCTCTCTCTCTCTATCTCTCTCTCTCACTCTCTCCCCCTCTCTCTCCCTCTCTCTCTTTTATCACTGTCTACAATCATCACTAGGCCCTTTCTTGATGATCTTGTTTTCTCCACGTTCTCCATTACCGTGTTTTTACTCTCTTTGCTATCCAGTTTCCTCACTTTCACTCTCTCTCTCACTCACTTCTCTTTCTCGATCTTTGTGTCTCCGTTGAATCGCTTTCTCTTCTTCGAACAACAGCATCTCGCTTATGCAGACCAATACACATCTTTCATGTGTGTGTGATCAGGCCTCGATCCTCACGAATGCTTGCCATCTTCACGAAACACTCTAGCTCGAACCATACTGGCCAGATTTGCTTCAATGTTGATCTCTTTTTTTCTTTTCAAGCCAAAAAACAAGGCCCAAGATCAAAATTTTTTTCACGGTCTATGGTGTAGATGTGATCACGCTTGAGGCACACGATCACACAAATGATGATTGAATTCAAACGCTTTTACCACAAATATTACTGCTGCTGGCTGGTTCGTCTGCAAAGCTTAATCCTTGCGTATGTGTGTGTTTGTGTGTGTGTGTGTGGCCTTTTCCTTTTCCCTCTTGTTCTTTCCATCTTTCCGTTCTTCACTTAAACACAGAACATCATAAACCACCACCACCACCAAAACAATCTTATCCTCCTCACACGATCACAGCTTGCCTCTCTCAGTCTCTCCCCCTCTGTTTTAGTGGACATTTCCTTCTTAGCGTACGCCTTTCTTCCTTGCTTCCTTACCCCCTTTTCCGACCGGGACCCCGGAAGCGAGCACCGGGGCTGTCCGTTCCGGGAAGGAGAACGACAAGCTGCAAGCAGCAGAAGCGATAAAAAGAAACGGCCAAACCCCCATCGAACTAATGTCGTTTTCTCTCTCTCTCTCTCTTTCTGACTTTCTGATTCTCTCTTCTCGCCTTCGCCACGTCTCGCTCGCACACGTTGCCTCCGTCTTGTCCACCAAAAAAAAAAAAAACACGATCCATCCTGTGTCGTCCTCCCTGTGGGATCGATCGCCGATGGTGATGATGGGAATGTGCCGGGTGTGCCGTTGTCCGATCCGGTGTCGATCGTTCCGATCGTTCCGATCCCATGTGCCCATATGTTCAGCCTTACCATCCGTGGCCGGAGGAACCGTCCTCGGTGATATCGGAACGTTGCACGCGGGCCCGTATCAACTCGGCCATCTTCGTCTCGTCCGAGGGCAAGGGGTTCGATTCGATCGAGTTTATCCGCCGGTACGGCTCCCAGAGCGTTCTCTGTCGAAAGGCGAAGAGTGCCGAGAACGTGTCGGCCTCCGAGCGACAGGTGAGTCCTCCACCGACGCGTTCGTGTGCGTGTGTGTGCGTGTTTTGCGTGCGTTTGTGCGTTTGTTTGTTGTGTTCTTTTTTCTTTTCTTGTTTTCTCTCTGTATGCGTGATTGTAATCGAAATGGCGAGATGGTTCCACCACAACCACCCTCCCACAACACCCTCAACATGGCTACCAGCACTCACTGTGTTCGATGTGTTGGCGTTTGGCGTTTGGCGTGACGTGTGTTTCTCGGTGTTGTTGTTGTTTTTTTTCGATGTGTTTCACCGACCAGTCGTTTGCTGTTGTTGATGTTGTTGTTGTTGATGTTGTTGTTGTTGTGTTTCTATTGTTCTCGTTGATGTTACACGCGTGCGCCACCACCACCACTACACCACATCTAGGCGGTTTGGGGCGAGGCAACCTCCGATTCTCTGCACTGCACAACCACTATCACCAAATCCACACCTAAAAAAAGCACAAAATTGAGAGCAAAAACATGTCTAAAAAACACAATACCACAATTGATGCACACTTTTGATTGTTTTCGTATAATTCGGTGGGGTCTTTCTTCGTCCTAGTGGTACTACGACACACCATCAACATTGCGTGATCGTGATACTAATGCACACTCACAAATAACATCGGAATTGATCTTCACGAAGCGGCCATCGACCGCGTTATTGTTGTTGTTTCTGCACTGCTTTCTCGTTGTAAATACACAATCTCAAAATGTCAATTAAACCCAATTGTTAAACCTTAATTATGAATAACTAAAAACAAAGCCCTGCTGATAATGGAAGTACAAACCATTAAAATTCCGTTAAACAAACTTTGGCATAGGCCGAGCGCTAAACCGAGTAGGGGTGCTGGGCTGTGCTATGCTGTAAAACAACGCTCACCATTTTGTAGATTGGCAGAGATTGGCGAGTTCAGATTCGACATTCGCAACAAACACACACACACACCCACTCACTCAACATGCTGTTTGCCGATCCTTTGGCCCGGATAGGGCTTTTGGGAATGGGTAAAACGATTCAGCTTCGGATGAATAATGGTGGCCGCTACAGCATCATGGCCAGCTACCAGCACACCAGCAGACGCGGGGAGCCAACGGCCGAGTTAAGCTAATGAGCTTCATCGGAGGGTCTCGACGAAGGGCGCGAAGCGGAGACCTTTGGTCGTCGAGACGTGACGTGACGTGCCGCGAACCTCGCAAGGCAACTGCCGCAAACGCACCGAAAAGTGGGCCCCCGCGTACGTACGGGCCCTGGGCACAACCTTTCCACAAGACGAAAGGCCGAGTCCGGGCGGCAGGTGAAGGGGGCCAAGGGGACCAGCACAGACCATTTTGACGGATGGGCCCTTGCGGGCAAATTAGTGAAACACTTTGTAGGCTAACCGGCCACATCAGGCTGTAGCGCTGTGTGTGTATGTGTGTGTTAGAGGCTAGGCAAACTCCGAAATCGGTCCCAAAAATCGGGCCCATCTTGTCTGTGTTTGTTTTAGGCCGCCGTTCCGTCGTTCTGTGTTAGCGTTAGCGATTGCATATAGCTTTGGGCCAAATTCCGGCTGACGTCCGGTTGAAAGTAAATAAACGACGGCCGTGGCCGTGGCCATGGCCATGGCCATCGATTTAGAATACTTTAGCGCCGCCATTCTTAGTGTACTTTGTATCCGTTTGTTCGTGTGTCCGTGTGCCACAGTTTGTGTGTGTGTGCGTGTGTGTTCGTTCTACCCTTTAGCTCGTTCTCCGTAGTTCACTTAACGCCATAGATTGATGCCACCACCACCACCACCACCACCTCGTCACGTCTTTGTTCCTCGTGTTGTTTTTGTGTCCAGTAAATGCCCCGCAAAAGCCCCATTACCCAGCAACAACAATTGGCACCCCAAATACGATTGTGTGTGTGTGTATATACATGTGCGTGTGTGTGTGTATTGCGCTGTACAAATGATCCCCGGTTTTGCTCCCTTAAACACCGAATGGAACGAACGACACCCGACAAATGGCCCCTCTGCTACCCAACAGTCCAACAGTCTGGCCACTGTCGGTGTCGATGTCGATGAGTAAAAGCACATCTCTTCTCCCCTACACCCATTAAACAGACCTCCCCATCACCCTAGTCAAGGATAGACTCCAACCACACCGCCCGCTACCCTCTCTCCCCGCTAGCCGCCCCCACCCCCCTTTTTGATGAAGTTGAGTGTTGCGATCAACCTGTGCTAATGAAGTGAATTTCATTCATTCCACCGCCGCCGATTCTAGCGCCGATTCTCCGAGTACCCGGAGTGGGAGACGGAGGACAGCACAACGACGGGCAACGGATCGGCCAATCCGGCCAGCAATCCGAGGCGGAAAAAATCTCTCAAACAGGACTCGATCGAGATGGTGGAATGCCACAAGGAACCGACCAGCACGGACAAGGTGCTGACCGGTGGTACCGGTACGGTACCGGTGGTGCCGAGCGTCACGCCCGGCGCCGTACCGATCGTCGCCGGTACCACACCCACCCTCGTCACAGTCGGTGTACTACCGATCGCGATCGATCGAACGGCCGCGACGGTGACGGCGACGGCGGCGGCAACGAAGCTGACCGGCGGCGCCAACAGCATCAACAGCAACAGCAGCAACAACAGCAGCCCGGCGTCAATCGTCAAATCGTCGACGCCCAAGCTGTCGAACCTGCCGACGCTGTCGGTATCGGGACCATCGCCACCGCACGAGGAGGAATTCCTGTAATGTACCACATATCCCGGGTTTATTTTCTGTCTTGCGCTTTTCATCCCTGCAGCAGCAGCAGTAGCAGCAGCAGCATTCTGCATTCCGATTCATGTTTTTCCTCGCCTTGCGGAGTGTCTGGCGACATTACAAGCGCTTGCCAATGTAGTACTAAACTCAGTTGCTCTAGGATAGGCCCCTTTTTAGCTTTAGAAGATGGCCGCTGTGGCCATATGTTTCGTTTCGATCATTGTGTGTCTGTCTGTGTATGTGTGTGTGTGAGAGTGTGAGTTATACACATCGCATTCTGTGACGTGCTTTTGGGTAGCAGCAGCTTTCAAGGCGGTACCCAAAGTGACAGTGACCTCTCCCCCAAAAAACCAGGGGGTGCCACCCTGTTCCTTTGGGGCACACGTCTGTACATAGTAGTTCAAGTTCTGTACATCATAGTCCCGCGTTCCGGGAGCTAGGAGCTCGAGCTAGTCGAGGTCCATAATGTGTAGCTAATGTGTAAGCTCATCATCCTTCACCGCTCATGATCACATCAAGGGAAGGGGGACGGGGTGGAGGACGGGGATGTGAGAAAACTGTGACAACGAAATACGAATTGATGCGTCTTGAATACTTCAATCTATCTTACTTCTATCTCTCTCTCTCTCTCTCTATTTCTATTAATCTATCTAACTATATTGTAAGTCTGTCAGTGGATATAGACTAAGAATGAGAGGTTTATATGAAAATAGTGTCCATAGACTCCCTTTGCCCATGCCCCAAAGAAACAGTAGAAAAACATCTTTTTTATATTCATATACACACTGCACACTGTAAAGTGTTGTGCTCACAGCTGTATAGGTCAGTAGGACACTGTACATAACGACGCTGTACAGAACAGAACGCAGCGACTAACGGAGCGCTAACGAATCGAAGCCAAAGTACCACTACTTAACACGTACGGCAGTGATTGATGGTCGATTAAACAAAACGAAAACGAAAACAATGAACAATGAGCGATCAGCAGCGTGAAACGCAAAGTGATTGTAGTGCTCCTACCCCCACATCTATAGTGTTAAAGCACTCTGCGTGCGTGTGTGTGTGCGTCACGTGGCCATCACGAACGCCACACTCTCCTCCCTCTCCCTAGCCCAATCGCGATAACGATCGCATATTAATGCGTTTCGATAAAGCAAAATCAGCGAAGCCAAAGACGAAAAACAAAGACACAAATACACACACACACACACACATGAGCGCACAATTTGGAAGCGTTTTCCTTTCGGTTTCGGTTGACCTTTTGCGAGGACCTCCCTGGTTCCCCCCCGGACCACCGGGTGCGGAAGGTCCTTGCGTTGCGTTGCGTTGCGCGATAAAAATCGGATTCGATATCGGTTTTCAAATTCTTTTTCACGACCCTTTGGGGAGCAGTTTCCGTCGTGGTGGTGATGGTGGTGGTGGTCGGTGTCGGCCAGCAAGTGACCACCCAAACGAGTGTGACAAACCGTAGCGCCATCTCGTGAAGGAAAGGAAAGAAGGAATTGCGGCGAGTGTCAGAATATGGGCCACATATTGACTTCTTGTGATGAACCACGGTTGGTAGTAGCGTTTTGCGATTGGATTCTCTTGACCGTGCGCCCACCAAAAAGTGAATAGCAAATCCTCCCCCAGCATCCCCAGCGTAGGGAGGTCGTCGAAATGATGACGGATCAGGATTAGGTTTGCTTTTGATCGCCGGCGATCGTAGCGAAAACCACAGGAGATTTTTCTATTGCTTATCAAGCACTCCACCCACCATCAGCCATTGTCTAGTGTGTGTGTGTGTGTGTGTGTGTGTGTGTGTGTGTGTGTGTCAGCAGAAGGGCAGCGACGCGCTAAGCCATCAACGTCAAACCGTGCTCAAGAAGGGACATCCACTCGTCGCTCGCTCGCTTGCTCTCTATATCGTGGAGCTTATTGCGTCCAGCACCTCCAGTCCTCTCTCGTCTGCTCGCGTACCTGGCATACGTTCCTTTTACGTTCCTTCCCGGGGGCCGAATCCCTCCGGGTGGTCCGGCGGAGTGACCACTTGACTGGGGTCCGCCGGACTCGGGGGGTTTTACTCCGATGTCCTTCAGCCTCGGAAGATGGATAATCAAACATTCGGCAAAGCAGCAAAGGCAGCAAAGGCATGCGGTTATAAAAATACAACCGTGACGAATGCCAACGAATCGATCGCCCCCTTCGTCTTGCCTTTTCAACCTTAATCTACCCCCCGCTGAGTAAATACATACGGTGAGAGCATCCTCTTGTGCCAAGAAAAATCGTCAAAATCGGCGACGGATACACCAATGGTTCTGCGGTCGTTACCGGTTCTCCAAATCATCCAACTGTCAATCCTCGTTGGGGCACCCCACCAGGGCGTTTCCGTGGGGAGAGAAGAAGGTTAACCGACCCCGGTCAGCCTCTTGATCTTCTCCGAGATGTAGCAGCAGCAGCAGCTCTCGAAATTCAATTATGCAAATCACGAATACGAAAATATGTAAACTATCTCCCGTTGGCCTCTGCCAACGCGACCTCACGCGCTTCTTGAGATACAGAAACAGAGAGAGGGGGAGGTAGAGAGAGAGAGAGAGAGAGAGAGAGAGAGAGAGAGAGATAGAGAGCGTGGGATAAACATTGAAAGGTAGGAACGGTCACTGCTGGGGAGGGGTCTAAGTCCCCGGGATTACATCGTGCTTTGTGCTCGATGAAGTGGCACGATTGCGGATTAGCATACGCCAGTGTCTAGTGCATGCTGCTGCTGTTTCTCCACTGTCCTAAATCTGTTTGTTTTTTGGCGTCTCACCCGGAGGGGAGGCAGTAAGCGGAAAGGGCGGACAGGTTTAATAACGAGATCCTTTTGCGAAGGGATCTAGCCGCACAGAACGGGCGATACGGGAGCGTAGTTGGAGTGTCTGCGCTGTTTCCGGAGCGTGGGAATAGCTACACACAACGTACGTACCCGTACGACCTTGATACATCCTCCATTTGACCCAAAAATGAAGCAAGAAGTCTAAGGTGTCCTCACCGCAAAACCGGTCTCCGATCGCAGGGGGACAAAATTGAGTTAAACCCATAAATTGACGGCTTTATTGTTGCGCCTAATAGCTTCTAATACGCAGATAATTCAATTTCACTCCGTCCATTCCAAGCGCGAGGAGCAACAAGCCCTCTCAAGCCCTCTCCCTCTTCTTTTACGTCCGACGAAGACAGGTGAAAGTTGACACCCGTTGGCACAAGCAGCCCCGGTTGCCGGTGCCTAGCGCCCGTCATTAGCAAGTCTCGAAGACCAACTACCGGCTCGACCTTAAACCCGCTGTTGCCGTGAGCTGCCGGACCCGTAGGGAGAGAGGCCATCCTCTCTTACCTCTTTAAGGTGAAGCGAAGAAAACTGGAAAACTAAAGTTTCCGTTCCCCAGCGATCCATATCCTTTATGGGAAAGCTTCGAAGAAAGGATCACACCTCCTCGCGCACACACACACATGCACACACCGTATTCACACGGGCCACGGGGTCAGGTATGTACCGGCTTATGTTCGGTTGAACTTTTGACATTCTCTCAACCGAAGAATGGAGCAGGTTTTGATGGTGCTGTTCCCGTGCTTGTCTTGTGCCTGTCATGTCGGTGAACCATTGCAAACAAGGGCACGACACAGTGTCGCGTGTATTTCGAACCTTATTAGAGAGCATAGAGAGCATAGAGAGAGAGAGAGAGAGCTAGTGCTTGTCTGGGACCTGAAAGATAGAGATAGAGAGAGCAAGAGGTCAGTGCTATAAATGTGCTTCTACTATCCTGACGGATATTGCCAAAGGAGCTCCTCCTCATGGCAGGATTGTGCATCGATGTCGCGCTGCGGAAATTATTCTTTCCGTTTTACGCGATGCATTACGCTTAAAAGCACAGGATGCAGCAGCGTGACCGAGGTGCACGGTCACGGAAGGTGAGGTCGATAAATTTGACCTGATATTTGCACAGCCATCCCGACTTTTCCGAGCCCTCCGACACACACACATCTGCACAATGACAACGCTTATGTTGTCCGCATCGATGTCCTCATTCGCATCAGCAACAAAAGGCCACTCGTTTGATCAACACATTGCTGAGACGTGGAGTCACGAAGAAGTCAGATGACGCTTCTGCTCCTGCTCATCATGGCTAATGCCTCTCCATTTAAGCTCGCTCACATTTGATGACACTTCCGTATTCAATTCAAAGTTCTCAACTTCCACTCCTAACGTGACCGAACGCCATTACAGTCGAAAAGGCCAAAAATGCCAAACCAAACCTAGGAACCATCTTTACTTCTAGCTCTGCCACCTCCAGTCAGCTCCGGTGCCATACACACACACACACACATCTGCGTCGTATAATTGCGTTGCGAGCAGCTCAAGAGTGTTGAGCTGCAATAAACAGGTCCACGGAAAGCATCGCCCCGAAGTGGGATGCGAAAAGATCTCAACAAACCGATTGCAAGAACGTTCAGCTTAAGTCTTGGCAAACCACTTACCGGAACACACGGGAACAAGAAGGGCATGCCAACCAGCCAGCCAGTCAGCCAGCGTTCGCATTTCCACCTTTCCACTGATTGGCTCGATTGCGATAAGCCATCGAGAAGGCGAGGGCGGGTTTTGACTTCTAACCATTTTGTCGACTTTCCCTCGTCCCTGACTCCAGGAGAACGAGAGTTTGTTCGTGAGCCCAAAAATCGTAAAGGAAAACGGGACCGTGCTTCTGGTGCTGTTTATTTAAGAAATGGGAAGCGGATGCCTCCACTGCTACCGGTGCGACCGGTGCTCTTAGTGCTTTTGCCCAACTCGAGCGGCTACAATTAATGCTTTGAAAGCGTCCAGGAACGATCGCTAACAGTTCGAGGAACCGGAGCAAAGGGAAGAACGGCTTAATGATTGCGAAAATTGCCCCGAAAGAACTCATTGTTTTGGCTGGCAACCGGAAACCGGGACAACCCCTGGGTAACCGGCGAGGGAAGCGGTTTCGCACTTCAACACTAACACACTTCTCATCTACGGGAGTAACGTTGGTGTTTTGTAATGCGGTTTATTTTCCAAATTTTCCGCAAAACAGGGAGCGCAAACTTGAAGTGGCACACCAGCAGGTCTGCGAAAGCTGAAACATGCCTCGGTTTCAATATATTCCAGCAACCAGAATACTAATTGATAGCTATCCTTCTAAAAATTTGGGTCAACGCTGTTATTTCGAAGAGTTTATAGGAGTTGAAGCATCTTCTTTTTGGAATCTTGTTTATATATTTCTTCTTCTGAAAACTCCAAATAACGAACAACATTCTATACGATAGCCACCACAAAGCTGTATCTCTGTTCCACTGTGTGCATTAAGGTAGCAGCAGTAGCCCTTGCAGTAGTAGTTGTGTTTGTAGATATCATGCTAGAAAATCCGGCGGAAAGTGTACCAAACTGAACCAAAGTAAACCCCCTTTCGCTGCCAACGTCAAACAAACAAACTAGACGTAGTAAACTCCATAGTAGCAGAGCGACCGCGTGCGCATTAGACAGCTGCCAATTAGTCGGCCAGTCATGATCCTCCTTATCAACCGTGTAGTAGTCGGTGTCGATAGTGCGAGCAACCGGAGCATCCGGATGCTGATGGTGATGATGATAGGTTTTGTGTACAGCTCCAGGAATAGATAGTGATAGAGCTTTCCACGGGAAAAGACACACGCACACACACAGACACAGCCACACATGTAAGCTATGCTATCTCAACAGTCAGCGTAAACAATCATCGAGAAGCACTGCACTGGCCGGCCGCCCATGTGATGTTAGTTTGCCTCGTGTGCCGAGTGTTTTCATGTGTTTGTTTGTTACAGTTTTACGTTCCATTTTTGTTCTCGTTGTACATGTTTTTTTTTTCGTTCATGTTTGGTTTTCCTTGTGGTCCTTCCATCCTGCATATTACACCCAGTTCTCTCTGCTGCAAAGTCATAGCAGTGGAACCATTGCATCGTTAAACTAATCGCAAACTTTTCTCTTCTTGCTTTCTCTCTTTCTCTTTCTCTTTCTCTTTCTCTTTCTCTTTCTCTTTTTCTCTTTTCTTTCTATTCTCTATTTCTCTCTTTTTATCTCTTCTTTAACCATCCACACAACACAACATACGATTTGGCAAACACAATCACACACTATCGCTCGTCCGGCATCAGGTTATAATCTCCGGACGGTAGCTAACGTGTACGGTTAAGCGCGATAGGGAATAGATAACGCTAGGGACATTGAGTTGAGGCTCAAGAGGAGCGTAGGGCTTTAGGAGCGGTAACATGATAGAGCAAAGACCAAAACGTGTCCTAGGTAGCAACTACGTTTAGAGATTATATCCGTGAGAGGTCAGACTTTACGGAACGAACCGGGAACCATCAGAATAGTAGTAAAGCGAGCGAGCGAGACAGAAAGAGAGAGAGACCAAAAATGCTAGACCGTAAGGATATAGGTTTAGACTTACTTTTAGCTTACTTTCATACTCCACGTCAAACGCGCGAGATGGTGGCTCAACAGTCTAGTCAAAGGGAACGTGCTGCCCGGTAGGACCCCGTAGGACACACCGAACACCGATAGCAAAGGCCCAACGTAGCGCGCGTGTGTAAGTGTGTGTGTGTGTGTGATGACGATGATCGGCCGCCTGACCAACCTCAACCCGAAGAGCTTTAAAACAGTGTTTTCGATAGCAGCGTTCAAACAGAGAGGAGAGACAAAGGGAGAGGACAAGCACCACCACTACTATCACTACTACTACTACTACTACTACTGCTACAGGATGGCCGCGGGCGAGATTGCTACTAATGCTACAGATGGGTACCGACCGATCGGCCAGCTAGCATGCATGCCAGCTAGAATCGATAGCATACACACGAACCAATACTGAGCAGCAGAAGCAGCAGCAGCAGCAGCAGCAGCACGATTTCGTTATCGCAGCTTGCCTAAAGCGAACTGCGAACGGATGTTTTATACTGAATCTGTTTTAGTGTTAGTGTTGCTACCAAAGTTTAGATCCACACACAGCGTAAGGAAGGATTAATTCGTTTTATCTGCGTACATATATCTACATATATTTGTATAACGAATCGTATCGTGATCAGCTACTGGATTTAGGGTAAGACTGTACAGCATCTACTCGTTAGGCGAACGTTAGGCACACAGAGCTAAGGAAGCATCATTATCACCTAGAGAGCAGAATAAGAACAAAAAAAAAACAGAGACCAAACCAAACCATGCGCGTACGGTGCGAATGGGTGGGTAGCAGCTAGCCTAAGCAAAACCATCAAGGACAACATCACCGGTCTTTGATCACTATTTTTATAACAACCAATCACCGAAAGAGTATCTCAAAAAAGGTCTAGTACCATCAAGCGGCAGCCGAAACATAATCGAATCGAACGATCGGCAAACGGTAGTAGCAGAATCATCAGGATCAGCCAGTAATCAGAGATCCCTATTTTCCTACGCAAACTATAAGTAGTCAGGCCAACCACGCCCCCCCCCCCTCCCCATCTAACCTTCCCTTTCCTCCCTTAATACTCCCAAAAGATTTTTGAACTCGATATCGAAATAAAGTTTAACGACAACAATTTGAACATTGAAATGGGTAAAACAATAATAATAGCGCGACATTAAAGCGACACCATCTGTTTGCACCATCTTGTCTGTGTTCTCCCTTTACCGATTGATCACACCCTTCTTGGTCTCACGAGACCTCACCCCGGACATAAGATACGTTCGTTTTCGCACAAATACACAAACCGACGATGACGACGACGCCATGGTTTCCATTTGATGTTCCAAGTAGCGCGTTCGCTTGAGGATATTCGAAGCGAAATACGTTTTTACAACAACTTCGCTGCAAGCGTCCCCTTTGCTACATGTTTGTAGCTCGTGCTGTCATGATCAGATAAAGAAAACAAGAAAGACAAAAGCTCATAAAAACCGCACGCGATGAGCATCAGCATCCCCCTCGCCGGGAGAGGCTCATAATGATAAATCACTGAAGATGCTGCTGCTGCTGCTGCGAGCGAAACAACATCGCGAGCGCACACGTTTGGAACGAACTGCCATTGGACTTTGAAATTGTCACGATCTGCCTCCCCGCCGCACCCCCGTTGGGACCGAAATGGGCAGCCCACTGGGGCACAATCTCAGCCCCCGGGAGGGGGTTCGATGATGTGCAGCCCTTTCGTCGCTCGCGGTTACAGTTACGGTTCCAGCCGCGAGAGAGAGTTTCGCGTTTGAATGAAGGGACCACAATCGGGACTGATTTAACTTCTCAACGACCACCCCACCCCTCCAGGGTTGTGCCCAAAAACCATTTACATGCAATCATGAGCTTCCGCCTTGCATACCCCTTCCGCCCTGGCCCCTGGCCCCTGGCTTGCCGGAGTCTCATTTAAACTTTCGCGACAATCCGCTTTTGTCTGGGACCGAGCGAATGGGACCACGGCGTACGGGCCCGAGATTAAGGTCACCGGAAGGTGGTGGTGGGTGGCATGAAGGACAGTGCAAACGAGCGTGATGTAAATCATCTGTCCGCCGGGTTTTCCGCCGGGAGAAGAAAAAAAAGGGGGAACACGAATGTCCACTGTTTGGATACACTGCACGGGAGCATGATTTGCATATCCCGTGGTCCTTGGAGTCATCCCCCCCCCGTCCTGTGTCCACTTGTGCTATTGTTATGGCGGCCATTTCCTTCGTTTGCCGACTTCGAGTGGATTGTAATTGTGCCGGGAATGGAATATTCATGGACTTTTCCGTGGACCGAAAAAGGGAGCGAATTGCGAATCCCGCGCGATTGGTATACACGAACGATCGGTTCATTAAACGTTCGAGAGCCGGGAAATTCATTAGATTTCGCATGGATCACATGATTCGCGAGGATCATCTTCGCAGGACCTTATCCTTTCATCTTCGTTCATGCGCTACCACCATGCATTCTAATGCAACCTCTTCTAGCTTCGTTTGTTCGATCGCCTTGTTAGCGGGACTACCGTTTGGTAGCGATTGTTGTTGTGTTGTTGGTTTGTGTTTCGCCATTAGAGTTTGGTGCATTTCATTTAAAAAGAAACAACGACCATCTTCCATAGCTCATGCTCATGCCTACAGCTACTAATTAGCCAATGTCATGGATCGCATTAATGCTTCGGGTGCTTTTAAGTGAGTCCGATGCTCTCCTTCTCATCCCTCATCTCCATGCCACGCGCTGGGCGGCCATAAAATGGAAATCCATTCTCCTTGAGGGGACATTGGCACCCTTTCGCCGTTCGCTGAATAGGGGGGGCGTCCGTAATTAGGGGCCGTGTCCGTGTTGGGCCAACTATCATCAGCCTGCTCTTTGTTGGCTTTTGTTTTCCATTTTCACAACATCCGTTAGAAGTGACCGTAGCGGTAGGTAGTAGTAGCAGTAACAGAAACCATTGCTTCACTTCATAAAGTCGGTGAGAGAGTTTTGCTGCTTGTTGCTGTCCTCGGGCCAAACATTTCGCTTCGTCATCCCATTTGTGTCAATCATAAAACGGCCGCCGGTGAAAATGGTTATAAGTGAAACAACAGCCTCGGCAACAGCCTCCCGTTTCACTGCTGACCTCGGCCCTAGCCATGCTATCATGCTGCCTCCCTGCCATTTTCCCCCCTTTGCTATCATCGCATTCTGGTTTCGGGGTGGGCGGTAGTCGAAAAAAAAACCCACGAATCATGCAGACGAGAACGCAAACCCGAAAACCGCTTGACACGCTTTGCTACCGGAGTGGCGCCTGGAGTGGCTGGGGAATGATTTTTGAGAATGTTTTATGTAATCAAATTAATTGTCCTCCTTCCTACCTTCCCATCCCCCCGCCCCCGCCTTCTCTCCGTGACCGTGCCGTTCACGACACGACAGTGATGATGCGCGGCAGAAGGATTCGGTCCGGATCCTGGCTGCTGCTGACAAGCGGCGACGGTTCTTCACCGGCGGCAGCACAGGGACGAAGGAGCGCTTCTGAGCAACAGCGTGGCCCATCGCGTGCCCAAGTGTGTGTGTCAACGTTACCGGGGTTAAAGTCTCATCATCACGTATACGGTGGTCACATGCATTCAATTTCGTCTGGTGATGGTCACGACAGGTCGTACGATTGTCGCCACTGCTCACGCGTCAAGTGACGCACCGTTTTGCACCAACAACAATAACAACAACCGTGTCCTGAGAGGGGAGTGGTACCGCACAGAACCACAGCCAAAGGGGCCAAAAGCACACCGATAGGGTGCTTCGGTTCCGTCCGGTCCGGAATGGCACAGGTGATGGAGATGGCTTAATTCCGAGAGTAAATATTTATCTAGATAACCATCTCCGCACGGATCGTCGGATGGTTCGTTGTGTGCGTGTGTGTGTGTGTTGTTGACCAACAAAAAAGAAACACGCTCGAAACACAATGGAACCAAAAAACGCAAACCAAACCAAACCAACGGGATGGCACTCCATCCTCGGTGTCACTCACTTACCCTGTTGAGACCTAAACGGCGCAAAAGAGCTTTCAGGAGTGACGTGGCGGTGCAGATGGATGGTGGTAAGAGCGGGGTAATTAGGGAGCGATGCCATCCTCCATGTCTTTCTCTCTTTCTCTCTATCTTTCCCTCGCTCATTCTTGTTTTTCTCGAGGGATTTCGAAGAAACGAAAAATCCACTGGAAAATCCCCAAACCGGGGGCGGACCGAACGCACACTCCCCTGTCGCTGTGTAGGTTGAGTAAACAGAGAGCGTATTGCGCCAATTAGCGTGTAATTGTTACGGATACGGTGCTGTGATGGATCCTTGTACCGCGTTGTCCAATTAAAGTTCTCGGCGCTGTTTTCCTTCGGCACGTGAGTGGAGTGAGTGATACTCATGCCGTGTTGAAAGCGAACGAAAAACAAAAACCCTCTTCCGTGCGTTAAATGGTGTGATCACCAGTTTGAGTATCCCACAAAACGAATAGAAAAAAAAATGGTTCGACAATAATGATTCCGCAGAATACAATCGCAACAACAACAACAACAACAACAAGGTCAACCGAATTGAACCGAAACGTGACAAAATGTGTTCATTGTGTCGCGTGCTCACAAACATACCGAACGAGGGGCGTAGAGTTTTAGCATTAAGCAGAAGCCATCATCTCGAGAATCTTGAAAAGATCATTCAAGAGATAGTGCGTAGAGAAATTACAAACCAATACAGCCAGTTAGTTCCTTTCACTCACACCAAAAACCTTGTAAGATGATGATGAAGGCGATGATGATGATGATGATGAATGTCCATTTCTCTCGATGTCCAACCGTAAATGGCAACGTAGTGTAAGTAACCCGGAGAATGTTTGTACTAACCATGCATGCGGAAATGGGACCATTTTGTGTCTTGTTCGAGCCGAAAAACTCCCTCCACACACTCCGAGACTCATCCTCCGTGGAATGCAAACATGTAATATGGAATTCGCAAGCGTCTAGTGTACCGCTGGGGTTGCACTGAGGTACTGAGGTCCTGGGTATGAGAGTGAAAGAAGGAGACAATTTTAGTGTTAAGCAGAACCTTTCGAATGAATTTTTAAGTAGCCACCCTATGTGACCTGTAGCCTCCCTACGGCCGCACTCGTGTGTATGTATGTGCGTGTCCGTGTGTGTGTCGAGAAAAGCTCAAAGAAGACAAGCGGAGGAGGAGGGATTCAGAGTAGAACCATCAACCATAGTGTATCAAAACCAAACCAAACAAACCAAACGTGTAGTGCACACTAACTAACTCTTGACGATATTCTAAGCAACAACTAAAGCAACTTTAGCCTTATAACTCGCTCTCCTTGAGTATTTCCCCGATATCGGAGTGTTAGGGAGTAAAATAGGGAACGAAGACAGACAGACAGACAGAGAGAGAGAGAGAGAGAGAGAGAGAGAGAGAAAAAAAAAGAGAGGGAGAAAGAGAGAAAGAGAGAAAGAGAGCGAGAGATAGATTAGTAAAGAGCACATTTTATAGCAAAACGCTCACCTCACCAGGTCAAACACCAGTTAGTAAAAGAAGGAAGGCACGTGGGACGAGAATAGCCAAATGGCCAAATGAAATCCATTCAGCAAGTCCTTTCCTTACCTCGCACCATCACCGTTCTTCTCTTCCTGCCCAACCACGAAAGGAAATTATCAAAAAGAAAAACAAAAGTTGCCGAAAACCCATTTTTCACCTCGCCCTGGGCTAGGATACACATATCTTCACTGAACTGTTGATCAACAACCTTCACCACCTCCATCTATCGTTGTCTATTACTCTACCCACTGTTGTTACCTACTGTTGTTACCTACTCCTTGTTGATCTCACTCGTCTACTTGCTAACCCATCAATCGAATTTCCTCTTCTACTTCCATTTCGCATTAGCCCCGTTATCTCATACAACATGGAGAAGCATTTAAGAAAAAGAGAAAGAAAAACAACGGTTTTAATAACATATAAGCCCTTTCCATCGCGTTTCAACCTAGCTGTTTCCTAGCACTAACTACTATTACTACTACTACTACTATCACTACTACTAATCGTTACTATTATCCACTACTTTCGCTCACCGAAAGCCACACTGGGCACTATCACTATATCTAGCGTTCTATATACGAGAACGAGCCAGAATATCATTGTTAACGAACACTAGATACACAAAACTTCGAGGACCATTACTATGAAACCGGCAACAACTAGCAAACGCCACTTCATCGTTAATTGATTGTGATCCAGCGTGTCCGCTAGCCTGAGACGGATGGGGCCAGGCAACCTGGCACGGCTAGGCAGTAGGGGTAAAAAAAGATGGATAGAGAGAGAGAGAGAGAGCACTATATAAGCTAGCAGTTGAGCATGTAAGAGGATTTAATGAAATTGTTTCCACATCTATTTTAACGCGAAAAATAACGAAAAACCAACCCAAACAAAAAAAGTGTACTAAAATGTACTAAATAAAATGTTGGTCACCGGGCCAGTGTCCTGGAGTTGTAGAATCGTAACGGTAGCATCAAGGTAGAGAGTAGAGGCAGAAGAGCGAATAGCAGAAACCACGGAACGGTAGAGGATTTTATAAACAGAACAACACTCAATCATACACACATTCACAGATGCAGTCATCCAAACCAAACCAAAACCCAAACCTTATAACGATACTAAGCGTGTTACGATAGAACACGATACATACGCTCTTGTGTAATGTTTTAGCGACCTATAGGCGAACCGGCAGCAGCAGCAGCAGCAGCAGCAACTGGAGAGAGCTGGTGTGCTGTACGCCGTACTGTGGAATCCCATTCTTCAAATGAATAAAGTTTTCAATAGTAACCTTTTCGGTGGTATGTTCGAATATCTGACTGAAAAGCGAAAGAAGTCTAACCGGCTGTGCGGAAGAAAGGGTAAGTTATGTCCCAGAGTATCTTTAGATTCTTCGCCAACGGACCGGAATCGCGATACTGCCAAAACCTAACGCCACTGACCCAATCTATGGCTGATAATGTTGGATGCTGGTCCGAAGCATACCGCAAGGCGAAGTTTAGATGACCGCGGTCGATCCCCGCGACAAAACTTCTAATGAATTTGCCTTTGGGTTACGCATAACTCACGCAACCGAACGCTTGCGCTAAACCTCCCGTACATCGCTTCTTCCTTCCCTTGCTAAAACCATGGACACCGCGTGTTCTGACCTTCATCATGTAATCCCCCGGTGCAGTGCAGAGGAACCGGCCATCGAGAGGGTTAAACCAACAAAACGGCTACGAGACGATGGCGACCAAAGACATTTTGGAGTTTTTTCTCTCCTTTTTTTTTTTTTGGACCGACGTCCCTCTGCGCGACCGTCCGGTATTGAGTTATCCTTTTTTCGACTTAATTTGCTGGAGCGAAAGAACGATATAGCTGCTGGCTACGCGAAAAAGCCACATGAAAGGGAAAAGAAGGGAAAAACACATAATTTGTCGTCTGAACGTTCAGCGAATTATTACGTCTACTGCTTCTGCCCCTTTTTGGCAGGCCGTTACGGGGGGAGGGGGTGGGGGGGGAAGAAGGTCTCGGGAAAGTTATGGGTCTGGGCCGATTAATGGCCATCGATTACCCCTCCCTCCCGCATGGCCCATTGATCGTCCATTAAGGCAATGAATTCTGGCCCATGTGGCCCCAGCAGCAGTTCGTGGGAATTACTCGAAGAATGCTCGCGATGGCGATAGCATGGCAAGGCGTCACCAGACAGATGCTATATCGTGTCATTAGCCTGGCTTAATTAGCCTTCAATTGTTCATAAGCGATCAGGCATTAACTGGCTGGACTGCGACCATTCATCAGGTGATGAATACTATCTAAAGCCGTACATCTGGAACAGGATTCTCTCCTCCCGGGAGACCGAACACCATACTAAATCGCTGGTCGGTCCCCAATCAATCAGTGTCCTGCTGGCACCTGCTAGGCGAATGCTGCTGCTTATAACTCTCGCCATAATCAGTATCTCACGAGACGCCCTAAGCTCCGGAAGGTCAAAAAGCTACTGTTCCTCCTGCTGCTATTGCTCCTACTACTGTTGCTGCGGTCTGTTAACACCACCACGGCCCCTTCCAGAACCAGAGAAGGGATTGTAATTGTTTTTCATCGTCGGAACCCTCTGCCTCCCGGGGGAGATCCTGACCGGCAAAAAAGGTGAGCTAATCAGCTCGACTGCCGCGCAAAACCACAAGAAAGGAGGTAAGAAAACCGGCAAACCGGGACCAGCACACACACCGCACAGGAATGACCCCGGTAGACCGGTACCGTGCCGCGCTAAAGTTCTTCGATCCCGGTGAGCCTCCGCGGCTTCTGCCGAGAAGAAGAAGAGGCGACGGGATGGTCGTACGGCCGGCAACGGGCAGCGTACCAGCGAGTTTTAATGAAAAGCTGCTGGCCGCCCTTAACCTGCCCGGTCTGCAGTACGTGTTCGACCGGCAGCTCCATCTGCTCGAGAGGTGAGAGAGAGAGAGAGAAAAATGGGAGAAAGGAAGAGCTGAGGGGGGAGGGGGGGGGGCTGAGTAATGAAGGGATAACGCGTTGCTGACGCGCGGAGGTTTCGGGATTTCTCACCCTCAGAGTTACCTGGACGGTGGTGATCCTGGCCGCCATCGCGGGTACGATCCAGTTCGGTCGGATCCAGTACGCCCGCTACACCAGCAACCCGACGGTCATCCAGATGGATAAGAACTATCGCGATTGGGTGGGGATCATGCCGGGCCTTACGTACTGCTTTCATGACCGCATCGACTGGAACCGGGCTCGCCACTTCCTGGAGCGGTGAGTTGGCATAATTAAGATTACCTTTTTTGGGGCCGAGTTCGGGGGGGGGGGGGGGGGGGGTGGTGGTAGTGGTCAGCAAGGAGGTACTGCGGCGGATGCTGTGGTGGCATAATTATGCGCCAAAAATTTCCGCAACAACCGGCCCCCCGGGGTAGTTGCTGTTTTTGGCGAATCCTTCGCATACATGCGGTGTAGTAACCATAACCTATAAAAGCAAAAAAAAGGGAGCCGAGAACCGTGTGAAGCCATTAATGATGGAGTATCCCCTTTCGCGGTAGCGTTAGCAGAAGCTTAATGAATCCCCCCCCCCCCCCCCCCCCCCCCCAATTACCTTTACCGTCAAGATTCCGGTCGCTGGTGGAACGACAACAAATCACGGAAACGTCGGAACTCTCACAAATTCCTTCGCTGTGGAGTGTAAATGTAGCAGCAGCAGCAGCAGCAGAAGCTTCGAGCTTAACACTCTATTTAGCACATTATTTGCAAGGCTTACTGTGACGACTGTCACATACACACACACCTTTACTCGCGGTACCATAGCCTGCTGTGCTTCCTAATTAATGGTGCGGATTACTTCCTTTTCCTGTCAAGCGCGCGGTCGCCCTCCAACCAGGGAACCAGTATTGTATCGTAATTTACGCATAATCAAATTCCGCGGCTCATGCCTCATAAATTGGGCAATCATAAATCATCCTTTTAAAAGGGTGCCCGTTGCTTAGCCCGTGACAGCATCCACAGCGCCAGCCCATTAACGCACGTTGTTCAACATCAAACACAGATGTTTCCTCTTGCGCCCCGCGCTCTTAATTATGATTACCGCATGTTCTCAAGTACCATCACGGCCACCACCACCACTAGGCGGTTCAGATACTTTAATGTTTGATTGGATCTCCTGCCGTTCCTTTCGCTTTTTCTCTTGCACCCTTTGGCTACCCTTTTCCGGTTCCCCTGGTGCTGCTGCTGCTGCTGCTGCTGCTGGGGTTTTGTCATTAAAGGATCGAGCTGCTGGCACCAAGCGGTGTCGTCGGTGGCGCACCGCCCGGGAATGAGTCCACCGGGAGTACGCTGAGCCCGTACCTGACCGACTTTGTTCAAACACTCGTCGAGGTGACGGCGACCAGCTTCGGTAACGTGTCTCGGTTCATCAACGACACCCGTCTGGCGACCGGTGTCGACGTGCTGGAGCTTATCAGCTGGGTATGTCGCAATTCCCAGGATTGCCCGGGTCGAGTTCTTCTCATTCCATTTGCCTGCTTCTACCCCCCCTCTGCCACCAAAAAGGTACACCCGAAGCACGACATCACCATCAACAGCTTCGAGGCGGAGCACAGCCACCTGCCGGTGCGGCAGATTGTCACCGAGAACGGTATCTGCTACGCGCTGAACGTGGCCCCGGCGTACCTGCAGAGCCGCAACTACACCCGGTGAGTGTGCCCGGCGGACTGCCTCTTGCTCTCTCTCTTTCTCTTCGCGCGATTAATGATTTGCCAGTTATAAAGATAATCAGTCGCGGCGTCCTTTCGCACAGATTTTCACGTGTCTGGATGAGCCGTAATGTTTTAATCAATGATAAGTTCAATTAGCCCAGGGGTGCGAACGGTCTCAATCATTTGAGTAATTCAGTCTGCATCATTTATAAGCCGGCGTAGCATAGCCGGCATTTCTTGGCTTGACTTTATTGCAATACCCCATATCTTCACAGCGAGACTTCCAAGAAGGACGTCCTGGCGAAACCACCCATTACGTGTGAATTTAGTAGACACCATTGCTACATGAAGCTGGATACCTATCGGTCGACGATGTCGGTAAGCAGCACGATTTACGCCGGACTGACTGAAGAACCCAAAAGTCGATCCCTCTCTCCTCCTGTTCACCGGCAGTATACCGTTCACTCGCCGTACGAAGTGGCCACCAACGATCAGCTGTATACTGCGGTCGACGAGTCAGACGAGCTGGTGGCCATCTACACTCTACTGGAAACGGTGTAAGGCCCATACATTACATACCCTCCTTCGGCTAATCCAATTTAAAAGTCATCTTTTGTGGTCGCCATTTGCCATTTCGCGTCGGCCGCAGCTCAACCGAACGCCTGAAGGAGCTGAGCGTGGAGCAGCGCAAATGTTACTTCTACGATGAGCCCCACAATCAGCTACCGGTGAGTTTGCTATCATCTGCGAAGCTTTCATCATGTGGAGCGTCTCAAGAGTCGTCGGGATGATGAGGCCATTCTGGCGATTTTCTCGCCCTTTCTCTCTCTCTCTCTCTCCTTTCATTCCTGCGGTGTAATTGTTTCCCTCAGTTTTACAGTCGCAATCTGTGCCTCATGAGCTGCCGGGCAGCACGTGCCCTAGCACTGTGCCGCTGTCGACCGCACTTCTATCCTTTTGCCGGTAGGTAGCGACTGGTTAGTGGTTTTTAATCAAAGGAAAAGTTGTTGTTTTTTTCTCACGAAATTTGTTACATTGTATTCGCCTCGTCCCGGTGGGCGCCGTCTCGTACAGAGGGTCCTCAGTGCAGCGTGCTTGGACTGTACTGCCTGCAGCAACATCCCGAGTGGTACAACAACGTGGATTGCAGGTGTCGGAAGACCTGCAACGACGTGGGCTATTACGTGACATCGCAAAGCAAGACGCAATGGTAGGAGTAGCAGCCGTCGCCATCTCTCATGCAGATCTGCTCTGCGTGAAGAGCGGACCCTTAGGTCGTCTTACATGATTCGAAACGTTTTTTGTTTTCTTCTTTGTCGATGGGCTTCGGCAGGACCGCAGAGGGAGGCATACCCTTCACGCATAAGGCTTCACTGCGCTGGGAGATTCTGCAGCCCAAAACCCGGCTAAGACGCGTGGTCATTTTCAGCTACGAGGATTTGTTGGGTAAACTCCCTCCCCTCCCTTCGACTGACCAGCTGCGTTGCTCTACAGGAATTGATGATTCACGAGTTTTATTTGATCCTTTTTCGGTAGTTTCGTTGGGTGGAGCGGTGGCGCTATTCATCGGGAAAAATGCGTTGGCTATTTCGAAAATTGTTGATTTCATCGCCATCGAGCTGTACGCGTTGGCATCGAGGGCAGTGCGCACCCTACGATCGAAAAGGAAGGTCAATGTAAACGTCGCTCTGAAGTAGAAACATATAAATTAAACAAAGACCAGTTCTTTAATAAAAGAATGAAAAAAATTAAAGATTAATAAAAAAATAAAAAGTGAAAAAAAGGTAAAACGTTAATAAAATAACGATCATTTTGAAATGATTTTGAAATTCGAATGAGCATACCCGTTCGAGTAGCTCATTTCGAAAAACTAAAGCAGCGGTTACACGTACAGCTTTCTCTTGAATCGGTTATGACATAATCAGTTTAAATTACGTCGGTAAAAAACCAAAACATACACCTCAACCGATTCAAATAATTTTAGCGGTTATACATTTCAAAATTTTGCCGTTAGATAACCATAGAATGAGCCGGACACAGAAATACATGTGGAAAGTGGAGGAGGGGTGGGGAGGGAGCGAGTACATACCAAGTACATCGCTTATACCTTCCCCCGTCCCTTCCAGATAGATAAAAAAATGATTTAGACATAATAATTATCCCAAAAACATGCACACCTTTTCAGTTAAATATCTTTAAAAAATACGTTATAAACGTTAAATAGTGCTATTAGAGAAGGGGGTAGGGAGAAGCCATTACATTTTCTCTGTCGAAAGATAGTATTTGGGTAGTTTTTCGCACCATAAATTGATTTAATCTCATGTTTAAGGTTCTTGTTCATTCCACTGGTTATTTAACGGTCAAATTTTGAAATGTTCGGCCCCTAAATGTATGCAATTAGAATCGGTTAGCCTACCGAATCGGTTGAGGTGTATATATTGGTTTTTTACCATTACGTCGTTTTTGGGTGGTTGGCGAACAATTTCGGCATCCAAATCAAACCGCTGGTAAAAAACCAATTCTTACACCTCAACCGATTGAAATAATTGAAGCGGTTATCCATTTCAAAATGTTGCCATTGAATAACCGGTAGAATGAGCCATAAAAGAAATAGTTTTCCACAATTTTGGAATCGTTGGAATCGTTGTGCAACTCGTTCGAGTAGCGACTGTTTAGCCACCGCTTAATGTTTACAAAAATTCGAGCAATTGAGTAATTTTCAAAAAACAGAAAAGGGAAAAGGATCATG
The DNA here is from genome assembly GCF_943734745.1 of Anopheles darlingi. Classification (NCBI taxonomy): domain Eukaryota; kingdom Metazoa; phylum Arthropoda; class Insecta; order Diptera; family Culicidae; genus Anopheles; species Anopheles darlingi. The sequence goes on from NC_064875.1 coordinate 56,830,613, forward strand.
AAATCGGCCCGGAAAATCTCCTTTTTCCTCACGGAGACGGGTCGCCAGGTAGTTTTCTATGGTGCTACCACCGTCGCCATAGGTCTGTTCGTCGGGCACTACTGTCCCCAGACACTCTGCATTTCGTACTACAAAGATTTCATCCAGGCGTACAAGTAAGTCCACGGAGTTTCCCATAACCGGTCGTCCCGGCTTCCGGTCGTTGCGTCCTTTACTGAATACCGTTTTACCATTTTCCCGCCCGCAGAGATGGCGAGGAACGCAAACTGTCCGAGAAGCTACAGTATCGTTACCGACGAGCGATCAGCCTGCTGAATCTGAACGAGTTCGAGAAGAAGTTCATCACACCGTTCGCCGTGTACGGGTTCGATGTGTTCAACGTGGGCTCGTTCAAGTCCCGGTTTGGAGCGTACGTCGGTATACCGACCAACTACGAGTACGATAGTGTCGATCAGATCGATCGCACCGACATCAAGATCCGCAACCAGCCGATCGACTGGGAGTCGGAGGGTGGCAAAACCCTTGAACAAGCGCTGGTGTTAACCGAGGATGAGCAGGTCTTTGGAATCGCACGTGAAATGCTCACGATGCGAACCCACAAACCACTGATTCAGTCCATCATCCCGACGGTAACGTGGATCTTCACGTACAGTCTCGGTTCCCAGCTAAACGAGCGCTGCAACTTCTACGCCCGACCACGCAGCCTCCGCTTCGCCCTGTACACCATCTGTGGTCTGTTCGGATTCGGTCTTTACTCCTTCTCCACGGATATGACGGAAATCTACTACGAAACGGACGTGGATAAGCAGATGGCACGGCTTGGGGCGGATGTGGTCGATGCGGGAGCCCGGTTTTACGATAAGGTGCTGAAGAAGAACGTTGCCATCCGGCAGCTGACGGGCGATGATTACTACACGGTCAAGGGCAACGTAAACTATCTGCTCCGCCAGAAGTCGGCACCGTTGACGCTGCGGAAGGAGTTCTTCCAAAAGGGCTACAAGGACTTTGTTGGCGAAGTGCAGGAAGACGAGCGCGAAAGTGTGATGTGATCACATGGAAGGAATAAAAAATAGAAAATATTAGGCTACTACTTTTCCCACATGACCAAACTCTTTCATTATCATACAAAGAAGAATGACAAAGAAACTGTCTCTAGTAGTAGTCACGTTCGTCAACTGGGTTCCCTTGGTCGGTTATTCATCAAATTGCTGGCCCGACCAGTTCAATCATCGCCAAAAAGCCGTCATTTCATTTCATCCTGTTGTGTAGAGCCTTGACTCATAATTGATCACTGTTACAAGGCATAACATAAATTCTTATGTTCTCGCGTAGGCATTACATGTGTGTTCCCGCTTCACAACTGATATCCGCTCCTCGCGAAATCACGCTTGCGTCATCCTTTCTTGGTTCGCTATTCCGCTATTTGAGTGATTTACTCATCACCGGCTCAACGCAACGCAAAGATTTAATTCCACCAGAGAGAGAGAGACCGAGATTCTCAATCGAGCTAAACTGAATCATCGATACCGATCGAACTAAATGGAATCTCGTTATCGACCGGAGGACGCCGACGCCGACAATTAGCGAACAAATTTGAATTAATCAAACCGAGCACGTGGCATGCGTTCGCAACGGCATTAAGCCACCAGCCGCACGCACCGTTCTAGCGCCAATTCCAGTTGGTCGTATCGTGCCCGTCGTTGACGCCTGGGATTCCCCTCGTCCCTCCCAGCAGCGCTACGCCCTGTTTACTCTCGCGGAAACCGCGGCGCCGCCAACACCGAGACGCGCGTAGTATAGTGAGTTACGGTGGTCCGTCTGGTGGGCTCAGTTTAAAACCAACCACCGTACAGTACAGACCAACAAAGTGCCAGGGGTGCCAGAGACCAGTGAGCACGACAGCGATCAGCAGCAGCAGCAGCCAAATTCGACGCTAGTGCCTCCGATTGAAAGTGAGTGGAGATTCGTGGGTTGGGCTTGTCCGTGGCCAAACTCCCGACCGTTCGGTTTTCCGACCGTTCTTTTGTGAAGTGAGTTGCATCGTATCGTGGTGGTAGTGGTGGTTCTGCATTCCACGCCGCGATCCTCGGGGTTAAGCGGTGCATTCCGTGTTTGATCGAGCATATAAAAGCGGCCCAGGAAGTGTGATTAAACTTGACCTGGCCAACCGACACGCCTCCCTGCGAGGGACCATCAAGCACGCGAGCACAATTTGTTCGCACTCAATAGGAGCACCTTCACGCTCGACGATCATGCCGCAGCAGATCCAGCAGCACCAGCACCGCCACTATGTGCCGCGTGTGTCTCGAGACATTTGGCGCTCTGTGGCGTTGTTGCTGTACCGCCTACAACAAGCCAAATCCACGCCAGCAGCTGCTGCAGCTGTTGCTGGTGGAAGGAGGGGCCTGTTGCTGCTTCTACCTTGCTATCATTGTTTGTCTAAGATCACCTTGATTGCTCTCCCCCCCTTTTTGGTCCACATCACCATCCAGAGGGGTTCCCGGGAATTGTATGCTGTTTCCGAGCGCCTTTCCGAGCTCCGACTCTGGCCAGCTTCGGGGTTTAGAGAGGTTTTTGTCATCAACGTGCAGACGCGATTGAGAGAGATAGAGAGAGAGAGATAGAGAGCGAGCGAGAGGCTTGGAATAAATAATTAGTCACGACCAGTTCGAACAACTGCATGCCAGACCAAGCAATAGATCAGCAGCACGGTGCCTACAATATTGTCTACATTCGATTCCGGATTCTGGGTACAGCACCGTGATCTACCTTGCGAGCGGGCGCGATTTGCAATAGTTGAGTTTGAAGTGGCGGCATGATGTAAGCACCGCGCACTCCGAGATGATGATCGGTCGTCTAAATGCGCCATTTTTTTGCTCTCTCGGAACAACAAAACGTGACAGCCATTACGAACCAGCTGCCATCAACCACCCGGGGGTACCAGCTCAAAACCGGGAATTACGGGCGACCTGTTGGAGGAGCCCTATGCCCGGTTGGCCTGCCCCGCGGGACCTGTAAGCCTCGATGTCGCTTATGATTTATCATCCAATTACTACCATTAGCAAAAGATGCCGATAGTAGATTGAGTTCGCACTCACGCGCTCGCGCAGGAGGTAGCGCGATTCATCATTCGATTCCGATTGCGATCACAATTGTCGATGTCGCTTTGTCGCCTTTAGACGAACGCACGATAACGCACGCATCGGTCGAGGGGGGCAGTGGCGGTGGCGGGGATGGGGAGGGTGTGTGCCGTCCATAAACCAATATCTGCCGCTCCGCGTCTCCGTTCTCCGTTCAATGAGAAAGTATCCCAGTGGTGGTGGCGTTAAGCGATGTGTGAAACATGACCGGCCCTGACTTTGGCGATTGGTGGTGGCGACCAGCATGAGGACAAAGCGGCGCGCAGATCGTGTGCAGAGAAGGAAGAACAACAAGAAGAAGAAGAAGCAACCAGTCATCAGTCGTGGGGCCAACAGTGAACGCGCTCAACGGCAAGTTTCGTCAGTTGAATGCACTCCTTGGATTCCTCCGGCGGTTCGTGGAGTAGCCCACATTCGATTCGACGTTTTTTTTCGATGGTCCGTCCGTTGATCTGTCCGTTGGGTCCATTTGGTTAGTCCGTCCTCGGTAGTTGGCGCTTTCGAAGAGAAGTTTCTCTCGCGCGTGAAGCCCCAAAAAAGCCACCAAGAAACGGGGGGTGGCCACAAACCGAACGTCTGAATGGAGCATAATTGGTGCCGGAGTACCTTTTATCCGTAGCATAAGAGGGAGGCTAGAGCGCGCCTCTGTGTACGAAGGAGATGAGGAGGAAATTCTTTAAAAAAAAACCCCCACGCCTCATCTCCGTTCACGCTCTGGTCCCCTCAAACCGCGACCTTCAAACGATCTCCAAAACATACGCCCAGAAAGCCCCAACCGCTCCCCCCCTCCCCAGCATGATGATCGTGCGTAATGATGATGATGATGATGGCTGATGGCTGATGACTGAGGTTGATGGAGTGCTGCTGCTGCTGAGAGGCAGCGTGGTATGCGTGCAACATAACACGAGGCTGCTTAACGGACCCTCCTCAATGAGGGGTGGGGTGCCAGCCTCCCCATTCCTCCCTTGAAAAATTGAGATCTTAAGAACACCCCCCGGGGGGGAGGACGGTAGCGTGAGTCTGTTGTGTTTTGATTCTTGCTTTCCATCAACGAGATCCGATCTTCGGGGCAAGCACGAGGTTTTTTTTTGGGGTGGCCTTAAACCTGTTCCCTCCGCATCCGTTGGAAGACGACGAAGAACGGGAAGAACGGTGAAATCCCCGATGAGCGACGCCAAAAAAAGCTCTGGGACTGTGATCGGTGTCGGCTTTCGAGCGTGACTGCCGCCTGCAGAGATTGATCGGCGCCCAGACGTTCTTGTAGAAGTCGTAGTTCTGCGGCATCATCAAGAGCTGTTCTATTCCTGTCCCCACTCTTCCAGGGGTGGTTGGAGATGGTTGCTTATCTGTGTCGGTTCCCTCGGTTTATCTAAATGAGCTAGTCTGCCGTAATGGCACTAAACATGAGCATGAGATGACGGGGTTTTCGCGACGCCACAGCACCTTCGCAGCAATAAAGTGGTGCCGTACATTACGTGTGCAGTGCCCGGCGGCGACCACGCGACAATGGACTAGCCCAGACCAGACCAGACCAGAGGAGCAGCCTTGGTCCCAATCGGGGCAGCAAGCAACGAACCCCTTCCCGAGATACAGACGCACAAGCACAAGGCGTCTCTCTTTCTCTCCACCGCTCTCTCTCTCTCTCTCTCTCTCTCTCTCTCTTCGACATTGACTTCCTGCTATAATGTAGCGGTCCGGTTTGTGTGTCGCTTTCAGTTTCAACCGAGCGGGCCATCGAGCAGGAGCGGGAGCAGCAGTAGCATCAACCAGGGATCAACAGACAGACTGCAGCTATAGTCGCCGCCGCCACCGCCTCCGCCGCGATGAATTGGCCTAATGTGTGGAGCTTCGTGCGGCGCAATCTGCTCACCCTGCTCACCATCCTCGGAGTGGTGATCGGGATAGCGCTAGGCCTAGGGCTCCGGGCGGTCCCGGCCGATGGTGAGACCTGGTCGGCGCGCGATGTCATGTACATCAACTACGTCGGTGATCTGTTCTTGCGCGCCCTGAAAGCCCTCATCCTGCCGCTCATCATCTCCTCGCTGATCGCTGCCGTCGGTTCGCTCGATCTGTCCCTCTCGAAGAAGATCGGTGGCCGGGCGGTCCTCTACTATCTCGCCACGACCGTCCTGGCCGTCATTCTCGGTATCGTGCTGGTTATCACGATCAAACCGGGTGCGGACAGTGAAGCGGACGAGACGACCGAGACGAAGGGAGGTCCACGCAATGTCACGACGGCCGATACACTGCTCGATCTGGTACGCAACATGTTCCCACCGAATCTGGTGCAGGCCTGCATCGAACAGTACCAAACGGTTCTAACACCGCCGGAGAACAATCCGACCGAACCGGACATCTACGAGTGGACGGTCGGTGGTCGGTACAGCGATGGTATGAACATTCTCGGCCTCGTGGTTGCATCGATCGTGTTCGGCGTTGCGCTCGGTGCTACGAAGAAGGAGAATGCGCTGGTGCTTTCCTTCTTCCAGCAGCTGTCCCAAATCGTGATGAGGGTGACCGGATGGGTGATCTGGTAAGTGGTGCGGTGCTCTCTGTTCCTGTGCACTCCCTTTTCATAATTCATTCCCTCTCGCTGCATGCTCTCTCTCACACACACACAGGCTCTCACCGGTCGGTGTAACTTTCCTGATTGCGGCCAAAATATTGGAAATCGAAGACCTGGGTGACATGTTCAGCAAGCTTGGCCTATACTTTGCCGTCGTCGCCGGTGGTATCCTGTTCCACGGGTTCGTCGTACTGTCGCTGCTGTTCTTCCTGTTTACGCGCCAAAATCCGGTCAAGTTCATTGCGAACATGGGCCAAGCGCTAGCGACCGCCTTCGGTACCTCGTCCAGTTCGGCCTCCCTGCCGGTCACGATGCAGTGTCTGGAGGAGAAGAACAACATCGACGAGCGAGTGTCACGGTTCGTGTTACCGATCGGTGCCACGATCAACATGGATGGTACCGCGCTGTACGAGGCCGTGGCCGCCATCTTTATCGCGCAGCTACGCGGTAATAAAACCATTTCGAATGCCAGTGCCCATGACATTTTGTATTAACGCCAGTTACGCCATTACTTCCTTTGCAGGATTGTCCTTGTCGTTCGGCAATGTGCTGGCGATCAGTATAACGGCGACGGCGGCCAGTATAGGTGCCGCCGGTATCCCGCAGGCCGGCCTAGTGACGCTCGTGATGGTGCTCGATACCGTTGGGCTTCCGGCGGAAGATGTTTCGCTCATCATCGCCGTCGATTGGTTGCTGTAAGTTCCCATACACAAACACACACACACACACACACACACACACACACAAACATGCATTTTGATCGAAGATCATTTAACGGAATGACTCGTTCTTCCAGGGATCGATTCCGCACGTTAGTGAACGTGCTGGGCGATAGCTTCGGTGCCGCCATCGTATATCACTTCAGTAAAGCCGAACTGGAGAGCTCCAAACAGCCCCAGCAGGATCTGAACCTAACGCAACAGACCGAGCTCGACCTGGAGCTGGTCCATCAAGTCGATCACACCACCAGCGCCACCACCGTGATGCCACTCGATGAGCGCCACATCCTGAAGAACAGCCGATTGTAGGCACGGCACCGAAAGCGCGTGCGCATCGGCCACCCGATGCCGATCGCCCCTCTCCAATACTGCTGCCAAAGGAGAGCTGTGACTTGGTCCCACCTCATTCCAAATCGTTGTGTGGCTGGCTGGCTTGCTGGCTGGCTAGCTGGTGGGGAAGGAAAAGAAGACGAAACGGAACGGGGGAAGTCATAGATCAATCGATTGTAGGGAGCGATTTTATGAGAGGCAATCGAGGAAATTGTAGCCCCGTATGGGGCCTATCACTATCCCCTGGAAACCCACCCAACCCCTCCCTGCCCCTTCTTTCCTTTGCGGGGCTCAAATTTATGGCGGATCGACTGAGCGTCAACAACGTCACGAATTGTTTTCGTAGCAACTCATTTTTAACTACTTAACACACAACACACACACACACACAAACGTGCGACACAAGCGAGACGCAATATCTGATAAGATAGATAAGGTATATATATAGAGAGAGAGAAATGTATAGAGTAACACATTAACTGCCCGCCACACGATTGTCATCGGATGTGATAGAAGCGCGATATCCGGGTTAATATCGGCGGGTTGGAGAGCCCCACAAAATCCAGCCTCTGTTTGCCATTAGTTTACTGCTAATGTTACGCTTTACGAGAGCCTGTTGTAGCTGTAAGAGCTAGATAAATATATAGATACGTTTTAACCTGCTCCTCTAGCAACTCCTCCTGCCACGACAGGAAGTGGTACATTGAATAGACCTATTGTTTGATTAACACTTTTACCCGCCGGCCTCTTGATAACCATTTAAAACATGTCCGATAACCCGCGACAGACACACGTGCCGGATGTAGGCGTGTGATTTGTAGCGGCGGGACCGGGGGACGTAGGGAACACATTAAAATTGTATCTACTGTCACGGGACACTCCTCGAGGAGGCGCTTGTCGTATTGGCGTGCGGAGGGGGTGGGGTGTGCGCATGAAAAGGTAATGAGATCAATGCAGGCCAACAGCACACACTAGCGCAGTGACAACACGTTCGAGTTCAACAGCTCCAAGTGTTGGTACTAGTGGCCATCGACAGGCTTTTCATCGGACGCAACCGCTGACCCATTATTGGGTGCACTTTGGCCTTGAGAGACGGCTGTGTCGAACTGGATCAAAATGACCAGATAGGTGGTGAGTGCTCCAACCATCTAAAATGGAAACGAAACGAAACGAGTTAATGCGACCGGTTTCTCCCGTACACCCAAACCCATGGCGCATACTTACCGTGCTGATGAGCGTCATTTCCAAATTCATCACCCCACAAGCGGTCTGGTGGCCACGTTCGTGGAGTAGTTGGGTAGAGAACTTAGCGAGCTGCAAGTGGGGAAGGGAATCTCCTTAATCATCCTTGCGATAACTTGCTGTAGCAACACCGTGATCTACTCACCACACTATTCAGCGGCATGTCCTTTTCGTTGTGATTGAAGAGATAAAGTATTGGTCCGGTTCGATCACGTTCCCGCTGCACGAGATGGGCCGGATAAAGAATCATCAGTATCTTCGCACCGTGCAGCACGATCCAGAGGACGGTGTAGACGAGTAGGTAAGTGTCGGTGCTCGTCCAGTGACGAGTCGTGGTCGCCAGGTAGATCGCAAAGAACTCCAGACTAAGCACTATGAAGGAAGCCACCGTCGTGAGCACGATCAACAACCCGAAGCACTCGTTCACTTGTTCTACCAGTGTGTACGCCTTCAGGTGCGTCTTGCGGAGGCTGTCGAGTAGGGCCGCATAATCGAACAGTGTCGTGCCAGACGAAGTGTCGACGTCTGCGTAGCCCGGCAACCGGTACGCCAACGAATGCCTCTTGGTGGGCCGAGCGACTGATCGTGCCGATTGCACTGCGAACCGCTTCAACAACCGGTTCATGTCGTGGTAGAAAAGAAAGATGAAGTACATCAGATAGAAGTACTGTATCAACCCCAGCAAATTCACCAAACTCGTCAGCGTGTAGACGGCCGAGCTACGGCAAAAGGCCCACAATTGTTGGTCGTTGTAGAGGAAATCGATCAGCAGGACACCGGCCAAGTAGAGTCCAGTGCAGGCCAGCAGCCGGTTGAAGAACGATTCGATCCGCACGAAATCGACGGCTCCACCACAACTCGCGATTTCGACGGCGATCGTGAGCAGCTGCTCGGCGAACCTGGCGTACTAGCGGCGCTGACGATGGCAACCGATAAGCACCATGGCCACCAGCGCGTTCGCCATGATGTACTCGGTAATGTAGAGCATGCGCGTCATAAATGGCATCTTGTTGCAGCCGTTCTCGGGCGGCTCGAACTCGGAGTGGCAATCGAACTCGATATGCTGCAGCACGGTTGCCCCGATTACCGTAACCATCAGTCCGATCGATTGCAGCACATTGACGGATCGGATGAGGCGCCACTTCCAGCGATGCAGCAGCGCGGGGTCCTTGGATGTCTCGTACAACCGTACATCCCACGGGATGGTTCCGAAGACCTGACAGAGTCGCAGCAGCCGATGGGTTGATTGTTTGAAATCACTCTTGAACAGCTGCTTGTTGGAGAGTAGATCCAGCACCATGTTGTTAGCAACACGGCGTCGTGCGCACCGACCTGGGCGCAACTGATCGTGCCGGTGCACTTGGCTGCATCACGATGCCACCTCGCCAAACTCAGGAGACCAATTATCGAGTGACATCGCGTGACAAACGAACTCCGCATGAGACGTTAGGCGCAGGTATATGTCTTCTGCAATCTCTGATGGTTGATCACAGGTCCATCATGTAATCCCTAAGTGGATTTTTAATGAACACTCGCCATAGCTTAGGTATTCAGTATTTTAATATTTGCCAGCCTGCATGAAAGGTAATTATGCTGGCAAGCAGCATACCCTTGATAAAACCAGAAGCACAAGATGCTTACTATCATAGTAGTCTCGGTGAAGACGTGTAGCTCGGTGTTGAAAACGTGTAGCAAACCGTAGTTAAAAAAGAGTATATATATAACAAATTTCAACACATTACCGATTAAATACAGATAGTTATTATGTATTTCTAAAGCAATTTCATTAATGGTTGTTCCAAAAACACGCACATTCTCAACAACTTTTCCCTGTTCGTAGTAGCGGTAGAAAAGCCATAGTCGAATATGCTTTGACACCACCAATCGTCAGGGAAAAAAGAGAAGAGACGATGGTAACTGTAAGCTTTGTGGCTCGTCGACACCTGCATAGAGAAGCCCACAATCCCCTCTATCACCAACGACATATCGCACCGAACGATACCGAATGTTGTAAGATGATCTCGCTCGTGGAGTAATTACGCTACGAACCTCTCTGGAAAACCACAAAACCGGGCTATCTTATCAAATTAACAAGCCCCCTTGCCCTTTAGCACATTACCTCCTGGTTCGACTTGTGGTCGAGGTGAACTGGGTTAAACCGGTACAGTACTGGAACGGTTCAGCTCTTCCCGTACCAAACCGGCAAGGATATCGCACGACCCAGTCGCCCAGTGCAATACGACCCACAGTAGGGTATTAGTTCTGCGAGCGTGTAACAGGGCCACGACGCACCGGCGACGGTCATCAGTACGTGGACATGGAACATCTGTAGATTGAGAGCGCGACGAAAGCTGACACCACGGTACAGGCGATCAGCAGCCTAGCCTAAGCCTAGTCATTCACTTGGGCGAATAGTTTGTTCAGCTGGATCTTGCGTTGCGTGTCGCTGTAGTACTCGTAAGCAGGAAACCTCCTCTGTAACCCAAGTTGTTACTAATAAGCAAAAGAGAGTGAACCACAGCAAGGCACAAAACTGAACGAGCGCCAAGCCACGTGGGCTTACATTGGTTAGGGTGTAGAGTACCGTACGGGGTGCCCATCGTTGCCAGGGTAACGGAGCAGATCGGGCAACATGATAGCCAAGAAGCGAAGCGACGCGCTGAGCAAACATCTAAAAATGTTCAACCTGATGCCATGATGCTCAATTCAACAGCTGCTGCTGCTGCTGCTGGACAGAGTCACTCTACCTAGGAGCGTTATTTTGGCCATAAACTTGGCGTAAAGCGCGCACGCGAACCACATTGGCAGCCGACCAACGTTACGACGATCGTGATCAGGGTCACGGTGATATCTTCCCCTGACGTACGGTACATGTATGGCGAAGAAGCTGGTAAGGGATGGTTCCGATCGGAACAGTGCATTAGCGCTACACAGGCCAACGATAAGGCGCCAACGCAGTATATGGTATTCAGCACACGTACGGAAGGATTCAGAAAATAAAACCAAATTGAAGCAATATTCGTCATGCGAGTTACTTCCGGAAACAACACCGAAAGTTTAAAAAATGCGTCTCAAAAACACCGGAGATAAAGCAGAACAAGATAGGCGACTAGCGACCTACGCGGCCTACGTTTAACAATCAGATTAGCTGCGGCTATCGCCCTGACCGCCAGTGACCGCGCGCCGGTGTTATCAGAGGCCGCAGGTATTATTATTATAAACATATTATCACCTGGTTTCGTTTCGTTCCGAGACGTTAACGAGCGTAAAAGGCCATTAGAATCTATCAATCCCCCGGGGCGGTTGATCGTTGGCAATGTCAACAACGGCCGAGAGCGGCCTGTGTTAACATGCGCTGGACAATTAAAGAGGAGCGAGCCCGAGTGGCCACAACACACTAAAGGCCAACCGGTATTGCTCCCTTTTGCATCATATTCATAATTGCTTATTTGCATTTCATTATTCTACGCTTTTCTTGGTTGTAGGTTTAACATTTCAACAGCAGCCGCATGGTCGTTGCAATCGTCCACGTACGATCGTTCACGATCGTTGAAAGTGACGCCATTCACACCATTCTCGAATGTTTGGGATGCTTGTTCTATTGAAATCTGCGCGCCTCAGCGAATTCGGTCCCTTCGTTCATTAATCAAATGAAACCTTACCTTGCTTACAGCACCACGAACACGCGGCAACGGCACGCGTTTCATGGGGCCATGATCACACGACGGAGTGCGCGATTGTGCTCTGTTGCCATCTCATCTCCTGAATATGCATAATCATTTAGCATATTCCGAAAACGCGCGTTCGCCGACGTCAGCAGCCAGCGTGCTCGAGTGCCGAGAATGTTTATGCTGGCCTGGAGACACACATAACAAAAAAAATCACAACTTACAATCAAATACCGTCACCAATCCGGTTCTCTATGGTCTGTGATATGCGCACACCTCTTCCTCTCTCGTTGCTACCCTGGGCCGCCCCCTGCCGTTTACTCATTGGCGGGCGAATCGGTCCGTCGGAAGCGAGGGAAAAAATCGAAAACGGAAACGGCTTTGCACTTTGTGTTTGCATATCTAGTATATATCTTTATTTTCTCAGTGTTTTAACTGCAATCTGCACAACGCTACGTAACTTGAAATATTGATTTTTCCAGCTCAGTCACAAAACTAGTTGCCCAGAGTCGTACGCACGCACGCACGCACGCACGCACGCACGAGCCCAAAGCACACCACCACCGATCGCGCCGCGATCAAACAATCTTCTTCAATCTCGCAAAACAAAACGCAAAAACACAAAAAAAGATAGAAAAACAAAACAAAAAAAAACGTGGAACCAGGAACGAGCTCTAATATGTTCTCTATGATCGCGCGCACTCGCTGTCTTCTAGTCTCTCTTTCTCTCTACTAAGGGTGTGCTCTAGGTGTACTCTACTAACGGTGGCCAAAACATTTTTTTTGTTTTTTTTTCTTCTCGTTTTAAAGCTCTCAACACTCTCGGTTATAGTTAAAATACAGGATAAAGGAACCCGGAGAATTCGTCCGTCCCCCCACTAGGGAGGGAAAGGTGAGTAGTAACAAGCCATCCACAATCGGTGTGTCTAACGGGGAGGGAGGGAAGGTGGCCCGCACTGCAGCTTCTGCCGGTTACGATAAATGATGAATGGTGAAGAAGCGCGGTCAGCGTCACCTACGAAAGCCATCCATCCTCTTATCGATTAGTTCAGCACTTCGGTTCGGTTCGTTTCGGTCTCGTTTCGGTTCTAGTACTCTTCCTTCTTGCTGCTAGCTTGGTCGATTAAATCTTCGAGACGCTCGTGACTATCTAAATCGTTCGGTCATCCTTGCCTTTTGCCCCTTTCTGCCGCTCTTCTGAACTCCTGCCTTCTGCTTGTGTACTTATAGGTTGCACGCGACGACTGGCATTTGCTCAGGCTATCTGGATTATACCGCATAGGGTTTCTCTATGTACACAAGGCGACAATCTGGGCGGCAGCAGCAGCAGCAGATCGTGTGTTCGTTTACGCTATTCCAATTCGTGTGTGCGTCTTGCAACCACATTGCATCGCAAACACCTCTCCTGTCCCTTGCTCTGCGGCCCTCGGCGATCGGTGTCGTCCTGATGCACGCGTGTGGCACGATATGTACGCGATCGCAATTATTTGTTCGATCCCCATTCCCCGCTTTCGTGGTTCCATCCTGCCCCCATCCTCCTTTCTTCTCGCGGTTAACAATCGGTTAAAAGTTTTACTTTAGTTATCATACTTTTGCTTTTCGTTTAATAATCATTTATATACTTCTACTATATCCTTTTGTCGTGTGTTTCGTGTTGTTCGTGTGTCTACTCCTCCTGTGTGCCCTGCTCGTGTATGTGTGTAAGGATGATCGTGTTTGCCGCTTTTCGACGAAGTTCTAGACTACTAGAGGCTACTACTGTTACTGCTGCTACTGCTGCTGCTCCTACCAAAGCAGTCGCGGAACGTTACTCCTGACTAAGAAAGGTATTGTAGGCGCTTGTGAGTGCTGCAGCAGGTCTCGACTCTTCGACACCGTCCAAACCGGTCTCTCTCTATATATATATATCTATCTCTATCAGCGCTATCTGACTGCGGAAAAAACGGGAAACGGTCCGGTGCGGTGGCCGGACAAACGCGCAAAAAGCAATAAAGAAAGCTAGATATTAAGTTGGCGCTCCCTCCGCGAACGGTTCAGCAACGGCAACGGAGGCGACGGTGATCGGTGGATGGTCCGTGGCGGTGGCCCATCATTTGATCGAAATCTGCGCGTAACCGACGAGCGACTTCTCATCCAGCTGCTCACCGGCCACACAGCCGGACTGCAGCTGAAACGTGACGGTACGCAGTCCGGTACCTCGGGCATCGATTAGCTTCTGCAGATTCGACGACATGATCGCGACGTCCAGCTCATCCAGCAACCCA
>NC_064875.1:56847041-56879541 GCF_943734745.1 Anopheles darlingi
GATGAAAAACGTCAACACTTCTCCACCGCGGCGAGATAAAATTAGCTCTGCCCCTCTCGTGTCGTCCGCCGTCGATGACGATGGTGTCGATGACGACGATGATGATGGTGATGCTGCGAAGTAGTGCTTTCCAGAGGAGGAGTACTAGTAGTAGCCGCACACGCGAAAACAAACGAGAACGAGAATCGTCCACGGATTTCCCTTCTTCGCAAGAGGTCCACGAAACGCCGCTCAGATTTGATGCGGATGACAACACCACTGCCCAGTCGGCCAGGCTCGTATAATCTTGGATGGAAAATCTGAGAGCGATTTTAATGCCGATTTTTTTCTTCGTCATTCCATAAAGAGCACATGAAATTCTAGTTATTTTTATAAAGTGTGGAAATGTGGAACAATTACAGCATTCCAAGGGTAATTGCTCTATTTTCCTCGTTTAAATCGCAAGAGAGCTGATCGGGGTCCCTCGTTTGTTGGCCGGCTGGGATCGCCGGACTTTTCAGCCACTGAACCAGCCGGAGTAAACGCAGCCACAGTGGAGCTGTCAATTTTGGCGCGTGATGTTTTTGTTTTGCTTCACGGACGCTCGGCTCGGGTGAATGTTTCCGGAATTTTTGCTCTCGTATTTGCAGAAGAAGGCGTTTCCGATTGCCCCTCTTGCACGCTGTAAGTGGCTTGATGCTAGTGGAGTGACCAATTGTAACACGCCTCCGTTCGATTCTATTTCAAGGTCACAGTTCGCGCTGGATGCTGACCACCTGAGGCGTTGCGATCCCGGCGAGCCCGCTTCCTTCCCGGTGTCCGTGCACGATGAGCAGCCAGAGTGACACGATGGCGGCCAGCGGACAGCACCAGTCGTCTTCGTCCGCCGGCGCCACCGGTAGCAACAACAACAGCAACAGTACGGATACGCAGGAAATCTCACTGACCGCGCGCTTCTCGGAACAAATGGCACAGCTTTGCATGGCCGAAAACTACTCCGATGTGTCGTTCATCGTGGAAGGCGAACGTTTGCCGGCGCATCGCGTCATACTGGCCGCCCGGAGTGACTACTTTCGGGCCTTACTGTACGGTGGGCTGTCGGAGACGAATCTGAACGAGATCACGCTGCAGGCACCGCTGGTGGCGTTCAAGGCGCTGCTAAGGTACATCTACTCCGGTAATATGTCGCTGTCGGAGATGAAGGAAGAGAACATTCTCGACACGCTCGGGCTGGCTAATCAGTACGGGTTCGCCGATTTGGAAATGGCCATCTCGGACTATCTGCACGATGTGCTGTCGCTCGATAACGTATGTGCGATCCTGGATGCGGCCCGGCTCTTTCGGCTAGACGAGCTGACCACCGTGTGCCACTCGTTCATGGATCGGAACGCACCGGACATACTGCAGCATGAGTCTTTCCACACGCTCTCGTTAGACTCACTGACCAGTCTGTTGCAGCGCGATTCCTTCTTCGCACCTGAAGTGCAGATCTTCGAGGCCGTCTACGAGTGGTGCCGGTGCAATACGGATACCGTAAACAATGTGGACAGTGTGGTGGCTAAGGTGCGTTTCTCGCTAATGTCACTCGAGGAGCTACTGCACGTGGTACGCCCTTCGGGTATTCTCGAACCGGACCGCTTGCTCGATGCCATAACCGAGAAGATATCCTCACTGCGGTTGCCGAACCGTGGTGCACTTTGTAAGTGAATGCGAACGACGCCCGTGGATGAACGATTGATGATCCTTTTCTTCCATGTTTCCAGTTCCCGAGGAGAATGTAGCATCGGCCAAGTTCAACTCGCGCACCATTCTTGGTGAGCAACGGTCGGCACTGCTGGATGGAGATACGCTTTCGTACGATTTGGAGCAGGGCTATACGCGGGCAGCGATCAGCACCGGTGCCAACAGCGATTCGATGGGCATCGTCGTGGAATTGGGCAAAATGTTCATCATCAATCACATCAAGGTGTTGCTATGGGATCGCGATACACGCTCCTACAGCTACTACGTCGAAGTGTCGGTAAATCCGAACAACTGGGAGCGCGTCGTTGATCACACCAAGTACTACTGTCGCTCGTGGCAGTTTCTATACTTTCCGGCCCGTGCCGTCCGCTACATACGGCTGGTGGGCACGCATAACACCGTTAATCAGGTTTTTCACGTCGTTGCACTGGAAGCAATGTTCACCGAATCGACCATACCGGTCGTGGGGGGTATACTCGCTCCTAGCTGCAATGTTGCAACCGTCGAACTTAGTGCGACCGTGGTGGAGGGGGTAAGCCGCACGCGAAATGTGCTGTTGAATGGAGACGTGAAGAACTACGACTGGGATGCCGGATATACGTGCCACCAGATCGGTACCGGTGCAATCTTGATTCAGCTCGGTCAGCCGTACTGGATCAGCTCGCTACGGTTGCTGCTCTGGGATTGCGATAATCGCTCGTACAGCTTCTTTATCGAAGTGTCCACCAATCTGAAGGACTGGGAAACGGTGGTCGATAAGCGTGCGGATCATCTGAAATCGTGGCAAAGCTTCACCTTTCTCCCAAAGGTGGTCGTGTATATTCGCATCGTCGGTACCCACAATACGGCTAACGAAATGTTCCATTGCGTTCACTTCGAGTGTCCCTCGCAAGATCCGGCCCTGCTAAAGAGTGGACAAGAGGTAGCGGTCGTGCTGAAGGAGCGCGACAGCAAAGCCCAGGATGGTCAGCAACCTTCACCCGATTGACGTACGGTTTCTGCTGAATCATCTAACACCTAATTCGCTCCCCCTTTGCCTTACCCAATAATACCCCACCTGATATTGATTGTTCCCGTGTCATCTTCTCGTACTTAGAGTTCCCTTTCAGGATCTGCTCTAAACTGAACTGAATCTCTGTGAAAAAAAAAAGATTTTGAATCGTATGCAACAAGGTTTTTGTACTGACACTACGTTTAGTGAGAATCGTACGAGAAGCGAATCAAAATTGTTTAACTTTGATAGTATTATTTTGGAAGCGAAGCCCTAGACTACCGATTGGAAACCGTTTTAGGAAACTACTGCGACTTCATACCTTCCAATCTGATATTCTGCTGTTGCGAGACTTTTTCGGCACTAGAAATTCATTTAAAGAGGAAACAAGCCGATAGAAACACAGATATGTTGTAGCATTCAATGTAACTATTTTCTTTTTGGAAAGTGTTTTATAAATGTAATAAATGTATAAGTGCACAAATAAATGGACCTAACCGGTAGACGAAACACATTTGCCGCTAAGTTGATTCCAGAAATCGCACGTGTACTGTTCTTTTATCATCGTAAAACTATAGATTAGGATACAGTGTAGATACACAGCGAAGTTCCTGGAAGCCAAGGTTTTCCTGGACCAGCTTTTATCCATCAGTTGTGCGATGGGGCCAGAAGTTTATTGCTAGATGAACATATGCTTCTGGTCACAGTTCCCCCTTTCCAATCGGGTAACATCACTCAGCAAATTCCATGTCTTCTCGGTGAAAAAACGCGCCCGCTATCTATGCTGGTGATTTACGAGGATTTATTCGACACCATCATCTACAAACAGAGCTTTATCTAAGCAACGGTGCGATAATCTGTAGTGGCTAAGAACTCCCGAAACCGACCGACAGTCCTTCTTTGATAACGCGTAACCTTAAGTAACGCAACAGCGAAACCGATATACCAAATTGCGTTTATCACTGTAATGTGCTCCTGAGATTCCTCCGTTCAGTCTTCGCTTGGACACCGCACGATAGTAAGGACAGCACAAAATGAACGCAACCGGTGCTAATGGGAAGATGGTAGAAGATGCCACTCCGAAGGACAAACATCTGCAGATTCCCATTGAACCAGAGGGGGATGATGAAGATGACGATTTTGGTAGTATTTTGGAATCGGAAACCGGTGATATTGGCTTCGAGACGAGGCAGGTTAGCCAACACACTAGCTACACAGAGGAAAAACGTATGGTGAGTGTCTAAGTTTCACGTGCATCACCCATTTAGAATTTATGCTTTTCACGATCGTTTTCCACAGTTGCTGCATCCATCTACTAAGGAAAGTGAGCCGACCCCGCGAAAAGATAATGGTAAGCCGTTACTTAATAGATATTAGTTCCATTGAAATACACACTTTAATGTTTTCTGTTTTAATTCGACAAACTCCCTTTAGCAGACGCGGCAACCACAGGAAAGGTAAGCTGTACAAAATGTTTTAGCTATCATCCCATTTAATGCCTGAATTCCTGGTACAGGTTGAGCGGGAACAAACACAATCGGAGCTTTCCAGCTTTGTGCAGAAGAAGTCCTTCGCCCAGAACATGATGGACATCGCATTGTTGTCAGCCAACACTAATCAGCTTCGGTACGTGATGGATCTAGGCGACAAGCATCCTTACTATGGCACCAGCTTATCGCTGATTATTCTTAGCCTGTTTATGCAGGTTGTTGTTGGTTTGGCCATGCTGTACTGCAACAGGTAAGCATCGATTGTTTAGTTCGATAAGTATCTTATTAGTAGTTAATATACATATTGTTAATGGAAACTATTTTCCCATTCCCGCCGTTCTTAAGATACAACATAAGAAATAAGGGAGAAATGAAACGAGCAACACATGTCAACAATTTATCTGTGGTCGGTGTCTTCATGGTGACGCTGATAAATGTATTTATCTCCACCTTCAACGGCTCACAAGTGCAGATAGTGGGTGATCCTACTGCTACTAGCCCTACTAGTCCTACTATCAATGTAAGCAATGACGTGGGCATAGATACTTGGTGAACGAGTAGAATAGTTTGATTTTTTAAATTTTCTAAATGTAAAAGCAATAATCCTTGACAATAAACGCCTTCTTTGAAGGAGTTATGAATAGAAAAGTTGCTACTTTGTGGAAAGGAACCCTCTTCGCGAACCTTCCTTAACACTGGGTGTTCAATGCGTCACTAAATCAACGAGCAATTCGGTCAAGAAAGACGCCGAGTTTTGAAGCGTTACTCTATCTTATCGGAGGTTATCTATAAGCGCACACATAGTTTATCACCACTTCGAAACGCTTCCTATACAACTCGAGACGAACGATTGCTCAGCCAAAAGGGCTCACTTACTTCACAATGAGGCTCGTAGCGGTGATGGTGGTTTTCTGTAGCTCATTCTACGTAAGTTTTTTTTTTATCAGCGACAAATCAACCTCTGGACATCTAATTCTTACGCGATTGCTATCTTTTAAAACATAACTATAGATGACGAGCGGACAATTTTTAGAGTGCGATGTGGATTTGGACGATCCAGCCATTCTTGCACAATTGCCGTACGAGTGCCAACACTTGGACGAAGCATCCAACGAGCTGATGAGGCAAGAGGCCATAAGCTTCAGGACGTTCCACAGCAAGCTGCTGGAATATGAGGCAGCACAGGGCAAGAATACAGAGGACGAGATCTACATGGATATGGATTTCCGACGGTGGCTCTACGGACAGGTTGAAATTGACTTGTGCTCTGAGATCGTGGAACCGTTGGAGAAGGTCGTAAAGTGTCTCATCGAGAAGCGGCAAGAGATGGTTGATATGATTGCTGCCAGTGTAGTGAAGCAAAACTGAAAACTAGATTAGTTACACGGGCGAATGCATGCGTTATCTTATAGAAAAAGTGTTATTACTTACATGCAGAGGAAGATTTTAAGATTTCGAACAGTATAGGCTATCAAGAGCTGTGACTGCATCAGAGTGCTTATTTAGGTTGGCTTTATCGAATTGTATCAGTATTATGACGAACGAAAGTAGTGCGGCAAATATCTTGAAAGAAGTATAAATGAGCAGGGTGTATATTAACTTCACGAGATGAGTAATCGTCTAGTTTGAATTGAGTTTACCGACGAGAGTAAGGACATATCTAGTTTAAAGATACCGCAAGCTTTCACAGAAACCTCCTTTTTGATCAGTGTGAGCATACCAAAACGTGTGATCTGGAATCATATTAGATTGTACAGTAGATTGGACAATAGGTGAACAGAAGGGAAGGGTCTGGTGTGAGAACTCACGCGACGTTCGCCATGCGAATCGTGGCCTTCAGGAAATGCTTCAAACATCAGTGTTCCAAGACGTGTTTGCTAAAGGGCAATACGAAATAAATCGAATCTGAGATAAGATGCATATACAGACTCAAGTACCAGTGTCACCAACCTCTTGTTTCAATAAGTGATTTGGGTACAGAGGCAACACCAGCAGCACACATAGCATATTGATCCACACCAGATTGTAGACGATGTAGATCGGTTTCGAGTCGTTGATTTGCAGATACTGATAAATTTCCAGCACCTGTAAGCTGATAACGCTAATCACTGCAAACGTGTTGACGACGATGAGCGGCCCAAAAGACTGCGTGATATGTTCAATGCAGGACGCGAGCTGCAGGTAGTACGATTCACTCTGCGCGATCCACTGTACCAGTTCACTCTCCGGCGTCTGCTCTCTTATCGCGAGCCGACGATTGAGGCGCTGCAGCAACTTATAGATAAGCAGCACGCCGTAAGTGTACTGCAGCAGCGAAAGTGCAACCAGAACGTTAGGTATAACAAAGGCGACAAGCGTGAAGAAAGTGGAGTAGATGCTGCCAAAATGAACGAAATCACATGCCAAAGCGCTTGCAAACAGGGTCGCTAGTAACGCGCATACACACTGGAGTCGTCGGCGAAGATAAGGTAGCAGAGTTTCCCATTCGTTTTCATGTAGTACACAGGCTATGGTGAGAAGCTTCTGGAGGAATCGATCGTAGGCCTCGTCCTTTTTGTAGCTCCGAGCGACGGATAGCGCACTGATGGCGACACAAAGCACCATCTCGTTAATGTAGAGTGTCGCGGTGAAGAAAGGCATCGGTATAAAGACCATATCAATCACTCCCTCCAAATTGCTGATAGTAATAGCCGCCATCAGCGATGTAGTGAGAAGGCAGCGAGCTAGCTTGAAGTTTGATTGATACACAAGGCTCTGATGGCACGAGGACTGCAACATCGCGACCGGATATGGGGCACTACATAGCAGTTGACTGTAGAATAGGAACGGTTGAATGGATGAATAAAGCTTTGCAGCTAGCTGCTCTTTATTGTAAGTGGAACCGGTCATCGTGTCCTCTATCTGGGCGCCGTGAGGCTACTGCAGAGCCTCATCGCGTGTAGGCAGCCATATTACCCACGTGAGATACACAGGACCTTCTTAACGAATTCATGAATTGTGATAATCATATGCTAATATCAACCGGCGTGCAACCTACATCTAGCACGCATTCATATTCGATCAACTTGAATGCTGATAGAGTGGTTCTCCGTTAGCAACCATGTCTCTTTTTGAATAAACATAAAACGGATAAATGCTGATCCCAGCGTAAACGGATTTTCGTTACTTGGATTATGAGGTGCACGTATTGTCGTAGAAAATAGCCGTAATCCTGACCAAATTCAACTTAAGATGTTCATTCCACCGATGAATTGGATTATTTCCATACGAGTTATTTGTAGGAAGCGATAAAGAGGAAAACGAGACAGTAAGATAGTTCTGTTAACGACAGTTTGCTTCAGTGACGCTTAGCATAATTTATACTGTTACAGTTGATTTGAATTTCCAGGCTAATTCTCCATCAGCATGAAGGATACCGAGCATGCGATATTGTACCCTTGAATCTATCAATCAGCATCCAACTGCATCCATAACATCCAACTCCAACGACGGCACTAGTACGAAGCATCCAACTAGCAGATGAGGCAAGAACCCGTAAGCTACAGGACGTTCCACAGCAAGCTGCTGGAATATGAGGCAGCACAGGGCAAGAATACAGAGGACGAGTTCTACATGGATATGGATTTCCGACGGTGGCTCTACGGACAGGTTGAAATTAACTTGTGCTCTGAAATCGTGGAACCGTTGGAGAAGGTCGTAAAGTGTCTCATCGAGAAGCGGCAAGAGATGGTTGATATGATTGCTGCCAGTGTAGTGAAGCAAAAATGAAAACAAGAATAGTTACACGGGCGAATGCATGCGTTATCTTGTAGACAAAGTGTTATTACTTACATTCAGAGGAAGATTTAAAATTTCGAGTTGTACAAACCCTCGACAACTGTGACTGCATCAGAGTGCTTATTAAGGTTGGCTTTATCGAATTGTATCAGTATTATGACGAACGAAAGTAGTGCGGCAAATATCTTGAAAGATGTATAAACGAGAAAGGATCTGAATAAACTTCACGTAATGAGATGAGTATTTTTCTAGTTTGAATTGAGTTTACCGACGAAAGTAAGGACATATCTAGTTTAAAGATACCGCAAGCTGTGACAGACACGTCCTTTTTGATCAGTGTGAGCATACCAAAGCGTGTGATCTAAAATTATATTAGATTGTACAGTAGATTGGACAATAGGTGAACAGAAGGGAAGGGTCTGGTGTGAGAACTCACGCGACGTTCGCCATGCGAATCGTGGCCTTCAGGAAAGGCTTCGAACACCAGTGTGCCAAGACGTGTTTGCTAAAGGGCAATGCGAAATAAATCGAATCTGAGATAAGATGCATATACAGACTTAAGTACCAGCGCCACCAACCTCTTGTTTCAATAAGTGATTTGGGTACAGAGGCAACACCAGCAACACACATAGCATACTGCTCCAAATCAGATTGTAGATGATGAAGATCGGTTTCGAGTCGTTGATTTGCAGATACTGATAAATTTCTAGCAGCGTCAAGCTGATAACAGTAATCACTGCTAACGTATTGACGACGATGAGCGGCCCAAAAGACTGCGCGATGTGTTCAATGCAGGACGCGAGCTGCAGGTAGTACGATTCACTCTGCGCGATCCACTGTACCAGTTCACTCTCCGGCGTCTGCTCTCTTATCGCGAGCCGACGATTGAAGCGCTGCAGCAGCTGATAGATAAGCAGCACGCCGTAAGCGTACTGCAGCAGCGAAAGTGCAACCAGAACATTAGGCATAACAGAGGCTACAAGCGTGAAAAGAGTTGTGTAGATGCTGCCGTAATGAACGATATCACATATCGCAGTGCCCGCGATGAGGGTCGCTAGTAACGCGCATACACACTGGAGTCGTTGGCGAAGATAAGGTAGCAACGTATCCCATTCGTTCTCATGTAGTGCACAGCCTATGGTGAGAAGCTTCTGGAGGAATCGATCGTAAGCCTCGTCCTTTTTGTAGCTCCGAGCGACGGATAGCACACTAACGGCGACATTAGCCACCATTACGTTGAAGTAGAGTGTCGCGGTGAAGAAGGGTAGTGATACGGAAACCATAGCAATCACTACCTCCAAATTGCAGAGAGCGATACAGACCATCAGCGATGTAGTGAGAAAGCAGCGTGCTAGCTTGAAGTTTGATTGATACACAAGGCTCTGATGGGAAGAGGACTGCAACATCGCGACCGGATATGGGGCACTACATAGCAGTTGACTGTAGAATAGGAACGGTTGAATGGATGAATAAAGCTTTGCAGCTAGCTGCTCTTTGTTGTAAGTGGAACCGGTCATCGTGTCCTTTATCTGGGCGTCGTGAGGCTACTGCAGAGTCTCATCGCGTGTACGGCGTCATATTGGCCCAGCGAGATGCGCAGGACCTTCTTAATGAATTCATGAATCGTGATATTCATATATCAAGTGGCGTGCAATCTACATCTAGCACGCATACATATTCGATCAACTTGAATGCTGCCAGAGTGGTTCTCCGTTAGCAACCTTGTCTCTTTTTGAATAAACATAAAACAGATAAATGCTAATCCCAGCGTAAACGGATTTTCGTTACTTGGATCATGAAGTGCACGAACTGTCGTAGAAAATAGCCGTAATCCTGACCAAATTCAACTTTAGATGTTCATTCCATCGATGAATTGGATTACTTAATAAAGAGGAAAACGAGACAGTAAGATAGTTCTGTTAACGACAGTTTGCTTCAGTGACGCTTAGCATAATTTATACTGTTACAGTTGATTTGATTTTCAAGACAAATCATTTATCAGCATGAAGGATACCGAGCATCCGATATTGTACCCTTGAATCTATCAATCATCGCTAGAACGAAGCATCCAACTGGGCAACGAAGCATCCTACTCTAACGGCACTAGTACGACGCATCCAACTAGCAGATGAGGCAAGAACCCGTAAGCTGCAGGGCGTTCCACAGCAAGCTGCTGGAGTATGAGGCAGCACAGGGCAAGAATATAGAGGACGAGATCTACATGGATATGGATTTCCGACGGTGGCTCTACGGACAGGTTAAGATTAACTTGTGCTCTGAGATCGTGGGACCGTTGGAGAAGGTCGTAAAGTGTCTCATCGAGAAGCGGCAAGAGATGGTTGATATCATTGCTGCCAGTGTAGTGAAGCAAAAATGAAAAAAAAGATTAGTTACACAGGCGAATGCATGCGTTATCTTATAGACAAAGTGTTATTACTTACATTCAGAGGAAGATTTAAAATTTCGAGTTGTACAAACCCTCGACAACTGTGACTGCATCAGAGTGCTTATTTAGGTTGGCTTTATCGAATTGTATCAGTATTATGACGAACGAAAGTAGTGCGGCAAATATCTTGAAAGATGTATAAACGAGAAAGGATTTGAATAAACTTCACGTAATGAGATGAGTATTTTTCTAGTTTGAATTGAGTTTACCGACGAAAGTAAGGACATATCTAGTTTAAAGATACCGCAAGCTGTTACAGACACGTCCTTTCTGATCAGTGTGAGCATACCAAAACGTGTGATCTGGAATCATATTAGATTATAGATTGTACAATAGGTGAACAGATGAGAAGGATCTGGTGTGAGAACTCACGCGACGTTCGCCATGCGAATCGTGGCCTTCAGGAAATGCTTCGAACACCAGTGTGCCAAGACGTGTTTGCTAAAGGGCAATGCGAAATAAATCGAATCTGAGATAAGATGCATATACAGACTTAAGTACCAGCGCCACCAACCTCTTGTTTCAATAAGTGATTTGGGTACAGAGGCAACACCAGCAACACACATAGCATACTGCTCCACATCAGATTGTAGAGGATGAAGATCGGTTTCAAGTCGTTGATTTGCAGATACTGATAAATTTCTAGCAGCGTCAAGCTGATAACAGTTATCACTGCAAACGTGTTGACGACGATGAGCGGCCCAAAAGACTGCGCGATGTGTTCAATGCAGGACGCGAGCTGCAGGTAGTACGATTCACTCTGCGCGATCCACTGTACCAGTTCACTCTCCGGCGTCTGCTCTCTTATCGCGAGCCGACGATTGAAGCGCTGCAGCAGCTGATAGATAAGCAGCACGCCGTAAGCGTACTGCAGCAGCGAAAGTGCAACCAGGACATTGGGCATGACAAAGGCGACAAGCGTGAAGAGAGTTGAGTAGATGCTGCCGTAATGAACGAAATCACATGCCAAAGCGCTTGCAAACAGGGTCGCTAGTAACGCGCATACACACTGGAGTCGTCGGCGAAGATAAGGTAGCAGCGTTTCCCATTCGTTCTCATGTAGTGCACAGGCTATGGTGAGAAGCTTCTGGAGGAATCGATCGTAGGCCTCGTCCTTTTTGTAGCTCCGAGCGACGGATAGCACACTAACGGCGACATTAGCCACCATTACGTTGAAGTAGAGTGTCGCGGTGAAGAAGGGTAGTGATACGGAGACCATAGCAATCACTCCCTCCAAATTGCAGAGAGCGATACAGACCATCAGCGATGTAGTGAGAAAGCAGCGTGCTAGCTTGAAGTTTGATTGATACACAAGGCTCCGATGGCACGAGGACTGCAACATCGCGACCGGATATGGGGCACTACATAGCAGTTGACTGTAGAATAGGAACGGTTGAATGGATGAATAAAGCTTTGCAGCTAGCTGCTCTTTGTTGTAAGTGGAACCGGTCATCGTGTCCTTTATCTGGGCGCCGTGAGGCTACTGCAGAGTCTCATCGCGTGTACGGCGTCATATTGGCCCAGCGAGATGCGCAGGACCTTCTTAATGAATTCATGAATCGTGATATTCATATATCAAGCGGCGTGCAACCTACATCTAGCACGCATACATATTCGATCAACTTGAATGCTGCTAGAGTGGTTCTCCGTTAGCAACCATGTCTCTTTTTGAATAAACATAAAACAGATAAATGCTAATCCCAGCGTAAACGGATTTTCGTTACTTGGATTATGAAGTGCACGAACTGTCGTAGAAAATAGCCGTAATCCTGACCAAATTCAACTTAAGATGTTCATTCCATCGATGAATTGGATTACTTCCATACGAGTTATTTGTAGGCAGCGATAAAGAGGAAAACGAGATAGTAAGATAGTTCTGTTAACGACAGTTTGCTTCAGTGACGCTTAGCATAATTTATACTGTTACAGTTGATTTGATTTTCCAGACAAATCATTCATCAGCATGAAGGATACCGAGCATCCGATATTGTACCCTTGAATCTATCAATCAGCATCCAACTGCATCCATAACATCCAACTCCAACTA
Organism: Anopheles darlingi; assembly: GCF_943734745.1. Lineage (NCBI taxonomy): Eukaryota > Metazoa > Arthropoda > Insecta > Diptera > Culicidae > Anopheles > Anopheles darlingi. The sequence continues at coordinate 56,859,515 of NC_064875.1, forward strand.
GTACGAAGCATCCAACTAGCAGATGAGGCAAGAACCCGTAAACTGCAGGACGTACCACAGCAAGCTGCTGGAGTATGAGGCAGCACCGGGCAAGAATATAGAGGACGAGATCTACATGGATATGGATTTCCGATGGTGGCTCTACGGACAGGTTGAGATTAACTTGTGCCCTGAGATCGTGGGACCGTTGGAGAAGGTCGTAAAGTGTCTCATCGAGAAGCGGCAAGAGATGGTTGATATCATTGCTGCCAGTGTAGTGAAGCAAAAATGAAAAAAAGATTAGTTACACGGGCGAATGCATGCGTTATCTTATAGACAAAGTGTTATTACTTACATTCAGAGGAAGATTTAAAATTTCGAGTTGTACAAACCCTCGACAACTGTGACTGCATCAAAGTGCTTATTTAGGTTGGCTTTATCGAATTGTATCAGTATTATGACGAACGAAAGTAGTGCGGCAAATATCTTGAAAGATGTATAAACGAGAAAGGATCTGAATAAACTTCACGTAATGAGATGAGTATTTTTCTAGTTTGAATTGAGTTTACCGACGAAAGTAAGGACATATCTAGTTTAAAGATACCGCAAGCTGTGACAGACACGTCCTTTTTGATCAGTGTGAGCATACCAAAGCGTGTGATCTAGAATCATATTAGATTGTACAGTAGATTGGGCAATAGGTGAACAGAGGGGAAGGGTCTGGTATGAGAACTCACGCGACGTTCGCCATGCGAATCGTGGCCTTCAGGAAATGCTTCGAACACCAGTGTGCCAAGACGTGTTTGCTAAAGGGCAATGCGAAATAAATCGAATCTGAGATAAGATGCATATACAGACTCAAGTACCAGCGCCACCAACCTCTTGTTTCAATAAGTGATTTGGGTACAGAGGCAACACCAGCAACACACATAGCATACTGCTCCAAATCAGGTTGTAGATGATGAAGATCGGTTTCGAGTCGTTGATTTGCAGATACTGATAAATTTCTAGCAGCGTCAAGCTGATAACAGTAATCACTGCTAACGTATTGACGACGATGAGCGGCCCAAAAGACTGCGCGATGTGTTCAATGCAGGACGCGAGCTGCAGGTAGTACGATTCACTCTGCGCGATCCACTGTACCAGTTCACTCTCCGGCGTCTGCTCTCTTATCGCGAGCCGACGGTTGAAGCGCTGCAGCAGCTGATAGATAAGCAGCACGCCGTAAGCGTACTGCAGCAGCGAAAGTGCAACCAGAACATTGGGCATGACAGAGGCTACAAGCGTGAAAAGAGTTGTGTAGATGCTGCCGTAATGAACGAAATCACATGCCAAAGCGCTTGCAAACAGGGTCGCTAGTAACGCGCATACACACTGGAGTCGTTGGCGAAGATAAGGTAGCAACGTATCCCATTCGTTCTCATGTAGTGCACAGGCTATGGTGAGAAGCTTCTGGAGGAATCGATCGTAAGCCTCGTCCTTTTTGTAGCTCCGAGCGACGGATAGCACACTGACGGCGACATTAGCCACCATTACGTTGAAGTAGAGTGTCGCGGTGAAGAAGGGTAGTGGTACGGAAACCATAGCAATCACTACCTCCAAATTGCAGAGAGCGATACAGACCATCAGTGATGTAGTGAGAAGGCAGCGAGCTAGCTTGAAGTTTGATTGATACACAAGGCTCTGATGACACGAGGACTGCAACATCGCGACCGGATATGGGGCACTACATAGCAGTTGACTGTAGAATAGGAACGGTTGAATGGATGAATAAAGCTTTGCAGCTAGCTGCTCTTTGTTGTAAGTGGAACCGGTCATCGTGTCCTTTATCTGGGCGCCGTGAGGCTACTGCAGAGTCTCATCGCGTGTACGGCGTCATATTGGCCCAGCGAGATGCGCAGGACCTTCTTAATGAATTCATGAATCGTGATATTCATATATCAAGCGGCGTGCAACCTACATCTAGCACGCATACATATTCGATCAACTTGAATGCTGCTAGAGTGGTTCTCCGTTAGCAACCATGTCTCTTTTTGAATAAACATAAAACAGATAAATGCTAATCCCAGCGTAAACGGATTTTCGTTACTTGGATTATGAAGTGCACGAACTGTCGTAGAAAATAGCCGTAATCCTGACCAAATTCAACTTAAGATGTTCATTCCATCGATGAATTGGATTACTTCCATACGAGTTATTTGTAGGCAGCGATAAAGAGGAAAACGAGATAGTAAGATAGTTCTGTTAACGACAGTTTGCTTCAGTGACGCTTAGCATAATTTATACTGTTACAGTTGATTTGATTTTCCAGACAAATCATTTATCAGCATGAAGGATACCGAGCATCCGATATTGTACCCTTGAATCTATCAATCATCGCTAGAACGAAGCATCCAACTGGGCAACGAAGCATCCTACTCCAACGGCACTAGTACGAAGCATCCAACTAGCAGATGAGGCAAGAACCCGTAAGCTACAGGACGTTCCACAGCAAGCTGCTGGAGTATGAGGCAGCACAGGGCAAGAATGTAGAGGACGAGATCTACATGGATATGGATATCCGACGGTGGCTCTACGGACAGGTTGAAATTGACTTGTGCCCTGAGATCGTGGGATCGTTGGAGAAGGTCGTAAAGTGTCTCATCGAGAAGCAACAAGAGATGGTTGATATCATTGCTGCCAGTGTAGTGAAGCAAAAATGAAAAAAAGATTAGTTACACGGGCGAATGCATGCGTTATCTTATAGACAAAGTGTTATTACTTACATTCAGAGGAAGATTTAAAATTTCGAGTTGTACAAACCCTCGACAACTGTGACTGCATCAGAGTGCTTATTTAGGTTGGCTTTATCGAATTGTATCAGTATTATGACGAACGAAAGTAGTGCGGCAAATATCTTGAAAGATGTATAAACGAGAAAGGATCTGAATAAACTTCACGTGATGAGATGAGTATTTTTCTAGTTTGAATTGAGTTTACCGACGAAAGTAAGGACATATCTAGTTTAAAGATACCGCAAGCTGTGACAGACACGTCCTTTCTGATCAGTGTGAGCATACCAAAACGTGTGATCTGGAATCATATTAGATTATAGATTGTACAATAGGTGAACAGAGGGGAAGGATCTGGTGTGAGAACTCACGCGACGTTCGCCATGCGAATCGTGGCCTTCAGGAAATGCTTCGAACATCAGTGTTCCAAGACGTGTTTGCTAAAGGGCAATGCGAAATAAATCGAACCTGAGATAAGATACATATACAGACTCAAGTACCAGTGTCACCAACCTCATGTTTCAATAAGTGATTTGGGTATAGAGGCAACACCAGCAGCACACATAGCATACTGCTCCACATCAGATTGTAGAGGATGAAGATCGGTTTCAAGTCGTTGATTTGCAGATACTGATAAATTTCTAGCAGCGTCAAGCTGATAACAGTTATCACTGCAAACGTGTTGACGACGATGAGCGGCCCAAAAGACTGCGCGATGTGTTCAATGCAGGACGCGAGCTGCAGGTAGTACGATTCACTCTGCGCGATCCACTGTACCAGTTCACTCTCCGGCGGCTGCTCTCTTATCGCGAGCCGACGATTGAAGCGCTGCAGCAGCTGATAGATAAGCAGCACGCCGTAAGCGTACTGCAGCAGCGAAAGTGCAACCAGGACATTGGGCATGACAAAGGCGACAAGCGTGAAGAGAGTTGAGTAGATGCTGCCGTAATGAACGAAATCACATGCCAAAGCGCTTGCAAACAGGGTCGCTAGTAACGCGCATACACACTGGAGTCGTTGGCGAAGATAAGGTAGCAACGTATCCCATTCGTTCTCATGTAGTGCACAGGCTATGGTGAGAAGCTTCTGGAGTAATCGATCGTAAGCCTCGTCCTTTTTGTAGCTCCGAGCGACGGATAGCACACTAACGGCGACATTAGCCACCATTACGTTGAAGTAGAGTGTCGCGGTGAAGAAGGGTAGTGGTACGGAGATCATAGCAACCACTCCCTCCAAATTGCAGAGAGCGATACAGACCATCAGCGATGTAGTGAGAAGGCAGCGAGCTAGCTTGAAGTTTGATTGATACACAAGGCTCTGATGACACGAGGACTGCAACATCGCGACCGGATATGGGGCACTACATAGCAGCTGACTGTAGAATAGGAACGGTTGAATGGATGAATAAAGCTTTGCAGCTAGCTGCTCTTTGTTGTAAGTGGAACCGGTCATCGTGTCCTTTATCTGGGCGCCGTGAGGCTACTGCAGAGTCTCATCGCGTGTACGACGTCATATTGGCCCAGCGAGATGCGCAGGACATTCTTAATGAATTCATGAATCGTGATATTCATATATCAACCGACGTGCAACCTACATCTAGCACGCATACATATTCGTTCAACCTGAATGCTAATAGAGTGGTTCTCCGTTAAAAGCCATGTCGCTTATTGAATAAACATAACTGGGATAAATGCTGATCCCAGAGCAACAGAGGTAGTTAAATCTCGAAAGAGAATGCGATGGTGTACAAGTAGAATTCTCCATAATGCTAACAATGACCGCCAGTAAGGAAAGTGCAGCCACAATAGAACCTATTTCGGTGGCAAGTGATTTGTAAGGTTTTAGCTCCATGTTTTGCACTAGAACTGCACTTCAACCATCGCTGATCATCCATCAATCGCTCGGTATTGCTCCTCTGCATATACCATGCTTGAACAAACGTCCGCGACATTTCATTAAATGGCGAACCCTGCAGTCGGTCGTTAGCTTACTCATCATCGTTCTCGAGCTCGGCGGTTACTGGTATAAGGTTGCTTTTCGTTTCGGCGTCAAACACTATCCGTTCTTCAACGGTTTGCTGTACAACCTGGAGATACTGCTGGCCATGACCAACACTCTGCTGGTCACTGTAGGCAGTCGCCGGCATGCTCGCGTGTACGATCAAGTGCTGCAACACTTCATAGAGATCCTTCAAAAGAGTGGTAACCAGGTTGCAGGGTTAGACTGGATTGGTGCTTGGTTTAATCGACTGCTTATCGTATCAATCGGCACATTCTTACTCGCCATCGCCGTCGATTGGCTATCGTGGCAAAACCTTTGCATGACATTGGCATCCATCTGTTGCGTGCACCTACCGACCCTAGTGACTGCTTTCACTGTTGGTCAGTATTGGTTTGCCGTCACATTCGTCCTACATGCCTGTCGGCGAATTAATACTCGATTGATCAAAACGACGCTCGACAAACGAAGCGAATCAGCTGATCGAGTGCGATTGCTCGAGAGTCTCCGAAAGCAGCACAACACACTTCACGAGCTGATGCTACAAATCAATGGAGGATACGGGAAAGTGCTTCTGAGTACCACTGCCGCCATCATTGTGGTGGTCAATGTGGAGTTGTTAGAGTTGTATCAGTACCTACGCCGAGACGTTGAATCCGTATCGATTGGATCACATGTCGTGTATGCCGTTATATGGCTGCTTATCTACATTGGATTGTTGCTGCTAATCGTATATCCGAAACATTCTATGGATCATGAGGTGCTAGAATTGTTTTAGACATTACCGTAATCCTGACCAAATTCAACTTCAATTGTTCATTCTATAGCGTCGGCGAACTGGATTGCTTCTATACAAGCTATTTGTAATCACCGATAAAGAGGAAAACGAGACAGTAAGATAGTTCTGTTAACGACAGTTTGCTTCGGTGACGCTTAGCATAATTTATACTGTTACAGGTGATTCGATTCTCCAGACTAATTCTCCATCAGCATGAAGGATACCGAGCATGCGATTTGTACCCTTGAATCTATCAATCATCGCTACGGTCCGTATGGATTTTGAAGAGACATTTTTAACTTATTAATTCATAATTGTTTCTTTCAGCTTATTAATGCAATAAGTACGTGCTTCGTCATCTTAATACAGTTTGCATGGAAATAAAAATCATTGACGGCAGCTGAGACAGTTTGCAAGAATTAATAAAGTCATTGCTATTGTTTGTCCAGCCCGATGTGTTTTTAAATGTTAAAGACTTCAAAATCGAATAATCCATTGGATTTCCCGGCATATTAAGTTGAAAAACCTACACTTGAGCTTGCGCGCCTATTTGAAGAGCCCGTAAAGACATTTCATGACTCGAGAATGTCCCTTTCTTGTGCTATTAACCGATAAACCACCAAGTTATATGACCAAACAAAGAGAATCCATCTTCGTTGCACTTCAAAATTGAAATTAATCTTATCCTAATCTTTATTGTAATGTGATCAACAGTGGCGTAGGTTAAACAAACTATTCAGTCTAGTGACGTCGGATTCATCCTTGGAAAGTGCTCCGTAATACCACTCGTCAATGATCCAGATTTATGATCGCGTGGCTGTCTGGTCAGGTGGTGAAGCATCACGATGCACTTGTAACGCTGAGCTACACTTTTACCTTATCGATTGGGGAACAGTTGGTTCCGGAAATGTTGTTTGTTGATCGATAAGCGATTAATCGGTTCGGCTAACGTGCTGCGATCAGCCTAACGAGGATGAGGATTCAATTGCGAACGGTAGTAGACGACATCCTTCCTTTGTTGTACATCATAAACCATCGAGTGGTCAAAGTAACTCGTATAAAAGTGATACCCATTTCAACGGTACAGTATCAATCGAGCTTCAGTTCTCTAACTAGAACATACACGGAACAACGGGAAGATTCGAAATGCTGCGCGGTATCACGGTGCTAGCGGCTGTCTGCCTTATGGTAGGGGCCAACAACATCCCGAAGCTCGTCCCGGACGATCACTACGTGAACCGTGTGGTCGGTGGACAAGAGGCAGAGGAAGGCTCGGCACCGTACCAAGTATCGCTGCAGGTTGCGCTTTGGGGCCACAACTGTGGAGGTTCCATCCTAAGTGAACGTTGGGTTCTCACCGCAGCTCACTGTCTCGTTGGGTAAGTGTATTCTAAAGCGATGAGAAGTCGTTCGTTTGTTTAACCAACATAAAATTCCTTCCGTAGAACTGATGCGGAAGAGCTGGAGGTGCTGGTTGGTACGAACAGCTTGAAGGAAGGAGGTCAACGGTATAAGGCGGACAAGCTACTCTACCACAGCCGCTACAATAGCCCTCAGTTCCACAATGACATCGGTCTGGTGCGTCTGGCAACTCCGATCAAGTTCTCCAGCACTGTCAAGAGTATCGAGTACTCGGAGAATGTGGTACCGGTAAATGCTACGGTGCGATTGACCGGTTGGGGACGCACCAGTGCTGGTGGTTCGGTTCCCACTAAGCTGCAGACCATCGACCTACGTACGCTGAGCAATGAAGACTGCAAGAAGAAGAGCGGTAATCCGCGCAACGTGGACATTGGCCACGTTTGCACGCTGACACGCACTGGTGAAGGTGCTTGCAATGTAAGTGTTCGAGGGGCAAGTGCGGCACTCGTCGTCGTCCTTTTTCTAACCGATATACGTTTTGAATGCTTCCAGGGAGATTCTGGTGGTCCGCTGGTGTACGAAGATAAGGTTATCGGAGTTGTGAACTTTGGAGTTCCGTGTGCGCTCGGGTATCCGGATGGATTTGCCCGCGTCTCTTACTACCACGATTGGATCCGTACAACCATCCGCAACAACTGAACGGTTTGGATAAACGAACGCATCTGCACTACGAACGAAACACTAAGATGGAATGAATTAATGACAATAAAATGAAACCCACAACTTAATTTCTTAATGATTTTGTTTGATTCTTTCATCATTGTGCAGTGTCAATGTAGCATTTCTCCTGTTCCAGAAAAGTATATAATGAAAATAATAAAAAATAAAAAAATTTAAAAAAAACATATACGAGTTTCGGTTACAACATAAAAAATAAGAACACAACGATATTTAATTAGCTCTTTTATATTAGTTGTTTGTTGTCCACACAGCATTAGTTGAAAAAATCATGTTTAATTATCGAACGGTTAAATATTGGAAATCTTTTAGCAATTTATTTGATGAATTCTTCATTCATACTACGCAACCGTTATTATTTTACCTGCGATTTTGCTCACAAATTCATTTCTACGTTAAGATGTTGAATAGTCAATGTTAAATTGGATTGAAATGGTTTTCAGAAGATAAATGTTGTTATTTTCATTCAAAAACCCATATCACGTATTTTTATTTGGGAATCAAGAGTGTTACTGCTATTCTCATGCTTAGGCTCTTCAGGAACTGATTAAGCTAATCCATTTTAAAGTAATCGTTGAGTGGTAGCGTATTACCCTGTCGCGTACTAAGTCGCTCTACAAAGTCCATTCGCTATCCGTAAACCCTATTTAATGATGCCTGTTAGGATTCATTGAAGTGTTTATGATATTTTACAATTTTCCAAAGAGTGTTTTGCAGCGATCGAGATGCTTATAAAGCATCTCAAGGTGCACCGTAACACCAGACGCATGCTAGTTCTCTCGACAGTGGAAAGTGCTAACAAAGTAAGTCTGCTACAATGAAGGCAATCATTACTGTGCTGGCAGTGATCAGTGCGATAGTAGACGCCCAGCAAGTTCCTAGCAGGCATCCTAACCGTGTGGTAGGTGGTCAAGATGCAGAAGAAAGCTCTGCTCCCTATCAAATATCGCTGCAGCTTGCCGATAGGGGACACTTCTGTGGTGGTTCCATTTTAAACGAACGCTGGATTCTAACTGCTGCCCATTGTATTAAAGAGTAAGTAAACTATTAAATTCCTATACTTCTGTAAACATACATTAAATCATCGGGTAATGATCATGCAGAATAGATGCAGCAGATCTCGAGGTGTTGGCCGGCACAAACAACCTGAAGGAAGGTGGCCAACGGTACAGAGTGGACCGACTGTTCTCCCACAGTCGCTACAATCGTCCACAGTTCCACAATGATATCGCACTGGTACACCTGGCGGCCCCAATTCAATTCTCTAGCAAAGTCAAGAGCATCGAGTACTCAGAACAAGCCTTGCCAGCGAACGTTACTGTGCGATTGACTGGATGGGGTATGCTAGATGTCTGGGGTCCTTCCCCGACGCAGCTACAGACCATTGATCTTCGTACACTAACTAACAAGGATTGTAAGGCCAAGCTTATGCTAAACCCGCACAACGTGGACATCGGACACGTCTGCACCCTGACTAAACAAGGCGAAGGAGCTTGCAATGTAAGTCAATTATGTCGATGTAGCGATAGTTGCTATGCTTATGAGTTGATATGCTTATTATTATCTTTTTTGATTTTTTGTTTTCCTGCAATAGGGCGATTCTGGTGGTCCACTCGTGTTCGGGAACAAGCTGGTAGGTGTGGTAAACTTTGGCATGCCGTGCGCTACCGGAATGCCGGACATGTTTGCGCGAGTGTCGTACTACCATGACTGGATACGCACCACCATTGCCAACAATTCTTAGATCTGCAGCTGAAGGATGAATAAATTTCGTTCAATATTTCAAGAGCTTTACTGTCTCATTTGCATGGCGGTAGATTGGCCGATTGGCGGAAGGAAAAGAGTGGGCTAGGTATTCCATACCCTCGGCACCCTCAAGGAGACCGATTGTATGCTAAGCCGGTTAAATAAGGAAGCGAATTCGTCTTCCGAACTGAAGTGAATGGGTCTCCCGTTTAGCATACTGCGTTAGCGAGATCGCCCGCGAGAGACCTTCGCATCTCTAGAGATGATCCACCGCGCGCATCGCAGTAACCAACGGCACGGCAGTTTTCCCTTCACCCAGAGAGACCAGCGTCAGTTCGTTCATTTCGTTCGGCGTCTTCTCAATGGAAGTTCCCCATTTTTCGGATCCAAATTAAACGTGTTCTCCACCGGGGGTTAGTTTAAAGAAAAATGAACTGTTCGTGTTCGAGCGAGCGTTGTCCGCATCTGCAGTACTTGAGGACACTGCTGGATAACAACCAGAAGCGCCAGCTGGCTGCACCGAAGGATGCCGACTGCCAGACCCGAGGGAATCTAGATTTCGGTGCAATCTGGCAACGCTGGAAGCCGTCGATAATGGAAGCGATCCGGTTGTCCGGCTGTGCGCTCGAGACGACGGCGATAGTCTGGACCGAGTTTGCCCGGGCCTGCCTTCAGCTGTGTCTGCACATACTGAACACGAACTGGTAAGGTCCTCTTGGTATTTAACGGCTCGGTTCGCTGCCCATCCTAATGGAGTTCTTCTTTCCCATTCATCCACACACACGCACACACCGCAACCAGTTCCACGAATTTGTTCCTGTTCTTCTGCGTATCGTTCATCTGGGCGATGCTGCGGGGCGCACTGTCAAGGTGAGGTGCTTGGCACGCAACGAAATTCGGAAAATCGGAAGTCAACTGCCGCCGATCTGCTAGGAGAGGGGACAGGGGGTTAATGAGCAACCATACCATCGAGCCAATGATGACCCTCACCGGCGAAAGATAGATGTCTGCGGAAGAGTAGAACAAACTGCCGGTCGCTAGCGACCATAAGACGCCGGAATTAAAATGAAGCACCAGGTGGAACTCCAATTGGCACGCGTCTTTAGACTGTCTGGGAGGTACGCTATGGGTCGAATGGAAACAATAGATGGGAAACCGGTGTGCGTGCGTATGTAGCACGGCGGATAAGCCACTGCTGCTGCTGCTGCTGCTACACGATTGACCTCCGTAAATTCGTTCGGATGACAAGTTGAAGGTACAGTTTGGTCCGAACTCGCGTAGGCAACCGCGAGGTCCAATACCGGACATCTTGTAATTGTGTAATGCGCCCCCCCGGGTCGCTGCAGTTCGCTCGAGGTTCCCATGGCTAATCGGACATCGGACGGGAGCACCGTGAGCGTGTTCAATTAAAGGAGATAAAAGCTGCCAGTCGGCCAGTCCAACGGTGGCACATCGGCCATCGGCCAGGAAGTAGTGCCCGCATCCAATTGACCAAAGGCTTCGTGGTGTGATAATGTAGCTGCAAGACGCGATAATTAATATTTTCCGGTCAGCGGCCACCTGCGGTGAGGGTGGGCGGCCCTGTTGTAATAAGCGCCGAGCGGTGGGCCTCGGTGACGTCGCAGAACAGAATGAGGCGCTCCGACGAACCCGGGTCCGGGATGCTAGGATCTGTCGGCGGTGTCCGGTCGATGATTATTTCTGGTGACGCGAGTGGTTTTACGGGGAGGACCCGATAAGTTACCACGGACCTTACCTTTGACGAGCTGCACTAGAAAAGTCCTGTAATCCGTGGCATTGCTTCTCGGAACTGAAGCTTTGTTTCTTCTTCTTGTGACGCAATGTTACGTTCTTAAATTTAGTTATCAAAATGTAATTTTTATTTCACATTTTTACTCCAGTATCCATCTGTAATCCCTCGCACTTTTTAAACTTACTGCCACGTTCTTCCGCGAAATCCCATAATCCAGGTAGGAGGATAGGACCACACCTCACAGAACCGACGAAGCAAACCCTTCTGTGCGCGCGAAATGAAGCAAAATTAGCAGAAAACAAGTTGCTCCGTGGCCACCGGCGCGCTGTCTTCGCCTTTGGTTTCTTCGATAAGAGGCAGCACAAAAAAAAAACAACACAATCACAATTTGAGATAGTAAAGTTCTGATTAGAAATTTTCTCATCGCCCACAGCGACCGGCAGCCCTTGTGCTAAGGGATGAGATGATTCCCATTAAATTGCATCGGGCCCCCCTCCCGGGAATGATTTCTTTTTTCTTTTTCAACTCACAGAAGCTGACAAGCACCGAAGACAGTGGTACGGTGCATCAATTTGATGAGATCGTTCTACCATCATCAATGGCGCTGGTGGTCGTACCGATGACAGTGTGACTTTCTGGTTCTTGACTTGCTCGTTCTTCTCACTTTTTATCCAACTCCGATCCAGCCAGCCAGCCAGCCAGCCAGCCAGCCAGCCAGCCACCGAGCCAACCAGTCCTTCTTGGCTACCTCGTCGGTTAATTGATTCATCAACGAGCTGATAAACGCTGGCGACCGACGAACGCTTGCCAGTCGAGTGGTTTTGGGGTTCGCTTTTGATCTGTCGCCTCCTACCGAGCGGCGCCCGGCAACGAACCTTGCCTCACCTCCGCAAAGGTGGCCCCATGGTGGCGCCTTGCGTCATTATGTACGCGATGGAGTGTCTCTCCGGTGATGGATTCGATATCGATTTGTCAAACATCCAAACAGCAAAGCCAAAAGCAAGGAGGAACCACGGGGTTTTTCGTGTGTGTGTGTGTGTGTGTGTGTGTGTGTGTGTTTGTGACCTTTTGAGGGCGGGGAGGTTGCATTTCACCGCATGCACACATGCTGCGGTACGAACCGGTTCAATGTCAGGATATTGCACCCGGCGCGATCATTGATGCGATCGGTGCGAAAAGCAAAACCCAAAAACCAAACAAAAAAAAAAAGACGCTGAATAAACCTCACGCCATTGATGGCCATTTTGTAATCGGCGCCAGCCCGGTTGGGGAAACCGTATACGCGATCGCGATCGCTGAGGCTGAGGACGCGTGCAAAAGATCGGTGAATGAAGTGGAAAAGTCAGTTCGCGGCGTGGCGCGGCGCGAGAGGATGCGAAAGGAAGCATGATCGTGAGAAAAGGGGTCGCGCGCGCCATCGCCACGAGGAGAGAAGGAGGAGAAGGCAGCTTGCGCAAAAAAGGATGAAGAGCGCATAACGAAAGAGAGATGACCTAGCGCGAGTGATTAACGCCGACGGAAAAGTGATTGTACGCCGAGTGGCAATGAAAAAGGCCCAACCGCCCCACCGGAGCGAGGGAGGAAGGTGGGCGTTTTCCTAGGTCATCGGTCCTCCGCCGTTTTGCTGTTTGTCACCGCAGAGTGTCACGCCCGGTGTGTTTAGGCTTTTCTTTCTCATTGCTTCTGGTGCTCCGATCGCATTACCATACATCTTTGGCAATCTTTCAAATTACGGCCGATTGCATTATCGAGCTATTAGCTAATGGTTGGATTGGATGGATCGTTTGGAATGTTGTCAGACCAGAGAGTTTTTTTTTATCTTTATTTAACCTTGTCACACTTCACAATTAAGCAGGTTTTCCGGTCTCCGGATTGTTTTATTATTTAGATTCATGAAGCGTGTGTTTGACAAATGCTTATCAATTAATTAAGTAATAGAGGATCGCAATTCATAGTAGTATACTGTAACATACAACAGCAGTTTAGGCGCCTGAAGCGCCCTAACGGAATGCACTTTTAACCAAGCCGGTTCGTCGCTTTCTTTAACGCACAAGTTCTTTGTTCGTATTCGGGGTTAAATAATTAATTCGCAGGAAATTAGCTACAGCCTCAAAGATACAGCAATGAAACAACACAAACAAAGCGCGGCTGCACCAAGAACATCGTGGACAAAAGTCCATAAAATGGCGCACCGCCTGGAACCGGCGCTTCTTCCGCATCCCAAGCATCGGGCAAACGCCCGCCACAGCAGCGTTCCTGTCAATGAAGTCATCGAATCTTGCATTCATCACTTCATCATTCTATCTCACCTCACCGTTCACCACCACCGTCCCTAGATCACACCAGCCAGCAGCCAGGCCACAACAGTCGGCAGCATCAGCGACTCCCACTGCCACCCCCCGAGGCCGCGATTAGTGGCGCTTCGATGCCATCACCGCCAGGTGAGGTTTTCTTCGCGCGAATCCGCCACCCTGCTAGTCAGTCTTACTACGGCTACGATCGCGAACGGAGGTAGCAGCGAGTGGGTGAGTTTTCCACCACAATCCGCGTCAAACAAAAGCAAAAAGCAAAAGAAAAGCAAAGCGGAACGAAGAACTTGCGCGATCCGGCAAACGAACAGCCCAAAAACCGAGCGTCGCGCGTTGCAGGAAAGTGGCTTCGGACCGGGTCGAGGAGTGGTGCTGGCACACGGCCCGTTGCCTTCGTCGTCTGTTGTGTAATAGAACTGACCAGTGGCACGCGAACCGCGAAAAGGGGGTTCGGAGTGGAGTGGAGTGCACTGACATAAAACGTGAATGGGTGTGAATAAATTAAGTTTTAGTGAGTTCATTTGGTGCTGTTGTCCAGCATAAGAAGAGGGCCGTTCGGGTGGTGGACCGGTGTTACCGAAGGACGTTCCATTGGTTTGAAAGTGAAAACCGAAGTCAGGGGATCGGTGTTCGCGTCGGTATTGATTTATGAGCTTTTTCCTCGAGACAGTCCATCCATCCAGAGCTGGTTCTGGTGCTAGATTCTGGCTACAGTGGTATGATCATGGTTCTTAACGGTTGTTCCGAGTGAGCTTAACAGACACACATAAAGCGCAAAGCAGCATCTTCGCCTCGCCCCTTGCTCCTCGCTCCAGAATTTCCATCATAGCAACAACACTTTCGGCAAGCGTGACAGAACGGTGAAAAGTGTTCTAGTGATCACGACCGCAGCAGCAGCACCAGCAACAGCAACAGAGACACATTCCGCGTCACGGTTTGGTGGGTCCCCCTCCCCCCGGTGGAGGCACGGCCACGATTCTGATGACACTCGGTTCCTCGGCCACTGCACCACACGCTGACGACGTTTAAAAGACAATAATTTGCTTTCGCGCCGCTCATTTCGTACCAACCGGGACACCCTCCCGTTCCCCCCGGGGTGAGCTAGATTAAGACGTTCCGCAGCACCGCAACCGCCAGCCAGCCAGCCCGCCAGCCCGCTGGGAAGAAGAAAAAAAACCTCAGCCCGTGATCCCGTCGCCAACGGGATTGTTTGACGCGCGTGTCCACCGGGTGCTGGAACGTTATTGATTTTCGGCCAGCGAAATGACTCAATCCAGGTGAGTAACAATCCAGGGAATGCCCCTCCAAAGGGGGGAAGGGCTCGGCCGAATTGTTTAATAACAGACGACACCCTCGGCTAAAGCAACGAACGAACAGCGCAATCTCAGCGGTAGTTCTGCTTAGAAACCTTCGCCTAACTGTACTTTAGAAGGAGGCAGCTGGAGCTTAGCAGCTTAGAATGGAGCATTCTTGCTAGCGAGAACCAACAGCCGGTGTTCTGTGATTGTGATGATCCAACGAATTCTTGTCGGTTTTCGCTGGAAATCGATACTCACCTTCATCGATCGATCGATCGATCATCTGTCGATCTCGTGCGTTGGGTAGTTAGCGCAATCATAAGCGATTAGGTTCGGTTTTGCGATGCTACTCTCGTTACGATCACCAAGAACAAGCCCCAAGAACGTTACGTTGAAGCAATTTGCATTTCCTCTACTTCGGTTGCTAACTGTTTTTGGATGATCTGCTTTCCTCATGTCGTTCAACTGTTTAAAAGAGAGTTAAATAAAGCTGCTATTGTGGTCTAGCTCAGTTAGGAACCTTTCCTTCAGTTCTATGTTGTATTTATCCAGCTCTTGGTCGAAAATTTGCTGTTAAGAACAGTCAAAAGGCGCGACGCAAGCGCCTTCAATGTTGGTGCGTTGTTGGTATGTGCTTAAGAGCTGCAAAATAAAATTGCAGTCGAGGCAGTGCCTCTCAAGATATTTGCACAACTTTACAGCGAAACTGATAAAAATGCAGGATTCGATTAGCGATTTATGTAGCGATGAGTTGGGCTGATCCTTCGCTATATCCTCAACCCCTGTTTGATTGTAGCACAAATCGCGTGAAATCCAATTTAGCAGCTGAACCTAACAACACAATCACCAGATCCAGTAACAAGATCAAAGTAGTCCGGCCGCCTGTCAGTCAAAGACCCCCGGGAGGCGGGAGTCCCGCCACAGTTTACTCCACTGTGCTCGACACACCGCAAGAATCACGCTCATCCCAACTGCCAAACACACACACACATCGTTCCAGATGTTGCACTATCATCAAACGAATTGGCCTCGGCGCTAGGTGGCGGCGAAACACCTCAATTGCAAACGGTCAAAACGGAAATGAATTGGAAACAGCGGTAATTGAAAAACATAAAGAACTTGCGGCATTCACTAGGGAGGAGTGGGAGAGAAAGAAAAAAAAAATGGGAAGGGGGGGTTAAGAATTAACAAAACAACAACAAAAAAACGACTGCTTCCAATGGGAAGATGTCCCAGAGATCGCATCATCTCGCACGGTGGGGGGGGGGGGGGGGGTACTATCAAACCATCGACATCGGCATCGGTGCGATCGTGGCGGAAGGGCCCTGGAGGGCGGAAGCAGTAAACGGAACGTACTAATCCTGCCACTTCCGGGAGTCCGAACCCGTGGGAGTCCGTTGTCGTGCGTCGTGCACCTTTTCACTGTTGCTGTTGCTGCATCTGATCGCGAGTGCATCTGATCGCGAGGTTGATGCATCTCGGTGTCCGGGCCAGATTGCTTTTAGCGATTTGGAACAATTCCCACCGGGGGTCATCTCCCCCCCGCCCCGAGCCGATGACGTGCTCGCGTCCTCTCCTCCCCGTTTTTTTTTTTTATCTCGCGCTGACCTGCATTCCCGGATTCCCGGACGATAATATCGCTTCCATTCCCCCGTGTCGCCCAATTACCTCCCGGAGACTTCACGCGAAATCGCGAGCCTCCATCGCTCCATGGCCGCTTTCGGTTGATCGCTGCTGTAATCGCCATTAACACCTCTTTGGCAGCAGCAGCAGTGGGAGCAGCATTCCCTTTTTGCGTCTCGGAGTGCAGCCCGTCGATGATCGATGATGCCATTTTGTGGCCATTTTGTGGCTGCTGGGCCGGGGTCGCACTTTTCTGCTCCGAGGCTGCTGGGTAAATTGATT
The DNA here is from genome assembly GCF_943734745.1 of Anopheles darlingi. Lineage (NCBI taxonomy): Eukaryota > Metazoa > Arthropoda > Insecta > Diptera > Culicidae > Anopheles > Anopheles darlingi. The sequence goes on from NC_064875.1 coordinate 56,876,152, forward strand.
AACTCGCAGGCTCGCGGCGGTCGCCACAACCTCGACGGACTGTTGTGACCCAATTCGGGGCCCAAAAAGGCGCCTTTTCTGAGATCGCTTCCGGCGGTGGCGGCGGCAGCGGCTGCTTGTGATTAGGGTTTTGGCGACGCCGAACTGGTGCTAGAACGGGCACTCCTGCTCCTGCACTCTAGCCGCTGCACCCTGCGGGTTATAAAAAAAGCTTTTTATAGCCGCAACACCTTGGAATCGCCGCGCCGCACCGCGCCGTGCCAGTGTTCTAGATTTGCTGGTGGAAACTACCTCCGTCTGTCTATCTGGGGACCACTGAGACAGTGTGCTCGCTCTCGGTGTGCCATAATTTGTTCTGTTTTATTACGGTGCGGTAAGCGGCTGAGCGGCGGTTCGTTCGTTCGGCTGTTCGGCTACGGTGAATTATGGCCACACCTGGAAGGAAGCAGGTCAAACCGCACTGTACTGCACCGGCGCCCTGGAGTGGTGGTGTGATGGTGACGGAAGTCGGTGCGCATCGGAAGCGACCGCGAACTCCGCCAGCAGTGTCCAAACCGCGCGTCATTCGCTCCCTTCGCCGGGCGCCGGGTGGTTCGATTCGTTCTGTGGCCCCGGAAAATTGTCGTCGAAGGGCTCAATCAGAACCCGTTGCAGAACCACCGGGAACAAGGGATCTATGCGGCCTATCGGTGTGCGGTGTCGCATTGACATCCCGCCGGCCTCCGGAACGGAACGTGCCTCCGGATAACAGCGTGCCCCCGCAGGGGGATAACCGTTACGTCAAGCACGATGATCGGTTGCCGTCGCTGGCTGGCTTCTATTGCTGATTGATGGTTTGGGCTAGGGCCTCCATGGTTTCTCCACAGCTCCTCCACAGCGGCCTCCATCATGGTCGCGTTACCGCGATTGTAAATGTTTTGGCAGCAGCGTTCGCGGCACTCCCGGGCGGGCTCGCGAATAATTATCTTCCTGTGCAATTTCGCATTTTTACGCATCGCTCCAGTTGCACAGAGAGAGAGAGAGAGAGAGAGAGAGCGGTGTGAGGGAGCGGAAAAGGGGTGGTAAGGGGCGGAAGACAATGATCGCTCGATTGACGGTGTAGGAGTCACTAGTGCAGCCGGCACTAGTCAAAGCATTGGCCAGGGGCATTCAGATGCTTTTTTTGTACTGCTTCTTCGCCTTCTTCTTCTTCTTCTTCTTCTTCTTCTTCTTCTTCTTCTCCGTGGAGATCCACGGGCGTTCGAGATCCATAAAAAGTGCTTGGATAATATCCGCCCAATAAACCTGACCTGGCGGTGGCGAGAGTGGAAACGCGTCCAAAATGGACGAATCAAGCACCCCCTTCCCATCGAGGTAGGTCATGGATTCGCAATCTCGTGCGTCTCTTGCCAACCTGCTTGCCAGCTTGACAGCTCCCCGGCCCCTGTTGGGCTGTTGCGAAGATGCGCGTGCTTGGATCGTGTTCACACAAATCCGGCGCGTGGGGTACGCACGCGCCTACGGTACGGTCCTTATCGCGATGGGTCCGATCAGCAGCTGCGGTTTAATGATCTCGAAAAGCCTTCCCCCTCTGTCACCCCTCCGCAACGAGATCAAATCCACCTCCCCCGACGTACCGAAGTCGTAGTAATCATGGACTACTATGTTATGCTCTTCTCTTCTCTTCGACCCGGTCAGGGAAGCAGATCCGTACCGCAAAGGCCCCAGGCATCGTCTAATATGCCAAATATTTCTCATTGTTTCAGATTACGTCACGTGGCGGGGGCCCAGCAGCAGCAGCAGCATGCTTTCATCATTGTGGCGGTGGCACAGGTGAGTTATTAGTTCATGTCGGAGGGAAGGTCGGCGGTCGCGGGGGTGGAGAATGACGAAGAGAAGGAGACGACCGAGGCGCCACGAAGGGGACTGGCCAACGGCTGGCCATCGGTGAGGAGCGGCACGATGCATAAGTCTACACACACACACACGCGGGTGCATCCAGCCGTGGCCACACACCTAGCGACTAGCAGCGGTCCAGCTCCAGCACAAATCATCTTCACCAAACCAAGCTACTGGGACTGGGGGGGGTCTAGTCACGATGTGGAGTCGTGGAAAGACGAAGTGAAATTGAGAGCAGATTCCTTGGATGCTTTGGATGCTCTACATTGTCATACAAAGGCATTGCAGATGTTTTTTGTGGAGTACAGACCTTTATTAGATGCACACTTCTACTGTTCTACTGAACTGTTCCGCAGGATACTAGCAAGCAGTTAGTTAAGTTCCGAATTCCGGTTCCCATTTGCAGACCCTGCTCTTGGCGCTGCTGACACAGGGCACATCCGGTATTACGACGATCGCTCCAGTTAGCTTCCAGCCGCACAACGTCACCAGCCCAGTAGCGGTCGTCGATGGTACTGCGCACGATCTGGTCCCAGCTGCCTCAGCCTTAACGACCGCTAGCCATCGGCCACCACTAGCCGCCACTAGTAACGGTGCGGTCAACATCAATCCATCCTCTACCACCGCACCGAAGGTGCAACGCAAACGGGGCAGCATCAGTGGCGGCAAGGTATGATGATGATGATGATGATGATGATGTCGCCCAACACACCAACTGACCAACCAACCGAAAGTGTCGATGCATGCATCGATGCGCACCGGAATTTTCACATCACATCAACTCGTTTTCTCGCGTTTCCATTTTCACAGAAGAATGTTGTGGTACAGCAACCGATCCCGGTGGGGATCCGGGATCAATCAGCACCACCACCACCACCGTCGGGTCCTGATAGCGCCAACAATTCACGCGAAGCACTGTCCCACGAGGGCAGCGAACCGGTAAGTGTCGTCCCGCCGGTAATCTCGGGTGTCAACATCGTCACGGCCAAGGTGCGACGGACCGGTGTGGGTCCGATTATCGAATTAAACGCCCCCCGAATCGAATCGAATGGCCGGCTCCAACGCAGATCGCGGCAGCGAATCGTTGCGGAACGGTAAACGTAGGAAGCATAGTAGTAGCTGCATCCCATTAACCCATTGTCCTAGCAGGCCGGCGGCCAGAGGGATGGCGATCTACGTAAGCCCTTCTCAGCTGCGGAGCCGTAGACGAAAGCAAAAGTTCATTGATACATTTCTTAGGTCGGGGTCTGGGAGATGATGATAGTGCAGAGGGTTAGTGCGGACACCAGCAGAAGAACCAAAGCAAAGCCACCGCGCCTAGTGCCGCTGCTCGGAGTCTAACGAGCGAACCTTCCTCTCTATTATGAACTTACGCAATGGGTGGGTGGATGGTAGCGCCACCAGTCGGTACCTGGTCCGGTACGCGCTGGTTGCAATTAGTTGTAACTCACCGAAAGACCAGCAAGGGGAAAAAGCCGGGAAGACGCATATCTTAGTTCCGATTGGGTGGTT
>NC_064875.1:56884541-56894541 GCF_943734745.1 Anopheles darlingi
TACTGGGAGACATTTCTACCACCGCTAATGAGGACAAAGAAGAATCAGATCCGAAAAAGAATTTATTTCGAAAAGAATACTTACTAATTGGCCGAAGTAAGGCTGTTGGACTGCCGCTGGCTCGCAATCGTTTGCACATTGTAGTTCTGAAAAGGAAACAGAACACACGTAATGGGCTATCCCTAACAGATTCGACAGAATGGCATTACCAACACTGAGCAGGGTGGTTTGCAATCGCAAGCCATACCAAATTTAAACTCTGAAACATCGCCATCCGATCCCATGTCCGGCTGCAGACTGTAGAAATATCCTGGCATAGAAGTATGGAGAATGGTAACCCACGAATACCAATTGATAGCCATTTGGGGCGATACTTACTTCTGAAAAATCGCAGGCATCTCGAGTTGAAAAGAGCACAGACGGTCACATTTTTCGATTCTTCAATATCTGCAAATGGAGGTTACAGTTTCATCAATCCTCTCATGCCGCACCGGTTCATTTCTTACTCATATCGACATAGTAGAAGGGTACACAGTTGCACAGTTTGATGATGGTTCGGAGACGACATTCGGCCAGGCACACGTTCAGGTTGAAGTGCTGAGTCCACACCGCATCGTCATCCTCATCGGCCAGAAAACAATTTCGCATCTCCTCTGGCACCTGCCGCATCGTGCTGCTGCTCTCGATCGGTAGCGGTACCACGGACATGGCCACATCCCAGCCCGGTTGCAACACATGCTCGTAATCAGCATCGGAGGGAAAATCGTGAGAATCGTGCACGTACACCTCAGCGCCGTAAAAGGATTTCGTTGGGGCCATGTAGGTATCCGGTTGTACATCGATCAAAAGCGACAATCCAACATGACGGCCAGCGCCGGAGAGTTGTTTTGGGCGGTATCCCTGGTTAGGCAGCCGAGAGATGTTTGGATTGCCCAACGCAATCAACGGTTCCATCGTCTCGTCCACATTGTACGAGCAACAATAACCGTTGTCGGTTCTCGTTCGTCGTATTATCGTCGAACAGGGTACTTCCGTTCCCAGCCAGTAGCACACCTTGATGAGATCCCCACAGGGTTGGCTTAACTCGAGCAGCATCGACACCGGATTCCAACCCATACGACCCAAAAACATTTCTAGCTCCACGAAGCTATGATCCACCTCCTCGAAGTTGATCAAACTGGCCTGTGCCACCAGCAGTTCGGTGGCGTTTTTTCTGCTGAAACCAAACTCGTTCACACTGTGAATGACAAAAGATCGAACCATATCCAGACTCAGGAACTCCAGGAAGATATGCCGCACTCTATCACAATGCTCACAGTCGTTCGATGATGGCAGTCGCTTTCTCTTTGTCGATCTTGTTGATGTTGCAAACGGTAACGGCCGGAAAGGGTATCTTCCAGATCGGGTAGGTCATCGTTTCGATCGTCGTTATCGTCGGGGTAGTGCGGAAGCGCACCCAAGCGATCATACCCATGACGGTCGTGAAGCCAATGCTGATCAGGCACACCAGTAGCCAGAGCATGCGAAGCATACCTCCCTGTCGCAAACGCTCATCTCCGTACACGTACCGCAGTCCGTGGAGAGTGGTATTTTCACAAAAACTACGGAATACAAAGCGAACTGTTTCACCCAACACAGTAAACACTTGCCTTGCACCCATTGCGTACAGCACAAGTTCCGATGGAGCGCTCGATTGGTCGTTTGAATTAAAGGTGTTTCCCCTTTTTATACCAGGACATTGGGTAACGTTACGTCACGTGAATGTAATTTGATGATTAGCTATGCATTAGTAATACCAACTGCATTTCTGGGTTGCCAAATCGCCCATTGCATGTGCGGTGTGCTTTCAGTGGCCCTCGTGAGAAATTAATTGATTCACTAGATATCAGCGAACATCGCGTTCTGGTCATCGCGTCCTTGAGGCTCTCGGTGTGAAGGGCATGTTTCGAGATGCTCTTCAATTAGTTTATTAGTGGCTACCGTTGTGGCGGGCTACGACGAGGATGTCATTGGCTGCATTCATCGGTTGACTTCCTGTCGGTAAGGTTGTCAACGGTGAATGGAGCGGTTATGCCGGCGTTTAATAATAAATATCATGTGGTGCCTATAAATACTACCAAACACGAGAACAGCACCATGATATCGTGCACTACCTCTCGAAAATGGTGTACCTGCGGACAGTAATCGAATCCCTTAGGCTAGCATCGCTGGCTATCGTCCAGGCGTTTTGGATATTTTGTGAAAACTCATCACTCCATGGACTGCGCTACATCGGGCGATCGGGTGCATCTCGGGCCAACTATTTGCTGCGGCTCGTTTGGGGTTTGTTCTCGCTGGTTGGCCTTGGCTTTACGCTCATGCTAACCCTCTCCGCTTGGGAGCAGTTCCGTTCGAACCCAACGCTGACCACCATCGAAACGACCACATTTCCCGTCTCGATGATTCCCTTCCCGTCCGTCACGTTGTGCAACATTAACAAGATACATTCCGGGAAGGCAAAGGAACTAAGCAACAGGTTGTAAGTACTTGGGCGAAATGTTTGCTGGCTGCGCGGGTTCCACTTTTACAAAGTTTCACCGGAAAACAGGATCGAGCTTGGCCTGAGTGACAATGACACGCAGGACCTTCTCTACGCTTTGCCTCGGCTGAACGATTACCGGCCGGTGGCGGAACGGATGCTCCGGATAGAGAACTTCCTTCGGGCGAAAGGATACGATACGGAGCGGCTTGCGTTCGAGGTCGCCCCGACCTGTGAATCGATGCTGGTGCACTGCTTCTGGTTGATGCAACCGGTGCCATGTTCGAAGCTGTTTCGTCGCACGAAGATGTACGCTGGCTACTGTTGCTCCTTCAATGTGGACTCTTTTCTAGAGCCAGCTAGTACGCGATCGAAGGAGAGAAGCCCTAGCAAGAACATCTACGTCACCGGTATCGGAAAAGGAGAAGGTTTGTCCGTGCTACTGGACATTGGTGAAGCGTACTATACCGCCTCGAACCGCTTCACCTACGGGATTGAAGTGTTTGTACACCAATCGTTTGATTTCCCCGATGCATCCGACTATACTGCCATCGTTCAGCGTGGCATGGAGACGGACGTTTCTGCGCTCCCCGTGATAGTGTCCGCTAGTCCTGCCCTTCGAGATGTGCCACTAAACATTCGCGGCTGTGCGTTTAGTGACGAAGGAAATATGACCGAAGCGCTGCCCTACACTTTCAGCAACTGCATGATCGAGTGCGAGCAACGGTATATTGCCAAGATCTGCAAATGCATACCACTCTTCAAGCAAGTCGTAGAGCTGCAAGCGATACTGCAGGTGCCTATCTGTGGATTCCACGATCTGCCATGTCTGACGGACGTTAAGGGTCAGTGCTTTGGGATGGGCTAAGCTAAGCCCACTGGTTCTTGAAGGCTTCTTTTGATTGCAGAACATACCCTGTTTACTTCGGAAGCCGTTAACGTTACTACTCAGGCAAATTACATATGGACCAACGTAAAGTGTCGCTGCTACCCTGCCTGCACAGTCGAGGTAATTTGAGATGTAAAGAAGGAGTCTCTCTTAAAAAATGAACGAATTTTATCCCTTCTCATAGAAAAACGACCTGCTCTCGATCACAAACACCATTGCCAATCCCAGAAAGGACCAATTCATGTAAGAACTTTGAAATTGTGAAACCGCATTCAAGTGAGCAGCGAGTTCCTATCTTTTCTATCATCCCTTCCAGTCCGGAATTGAATTTTTCCGCCTACGGATCACTGCACGTACACTTTCGATCGACCAACTGCCTAAAGTACCGGCGCGAACCGTTCCTCACGTGGAAAACGTTGGTGGCCACATTCGGAGGCATCTTTGGCCTGTGCATGGGTGGATCCATCCTGAGTCTGGTCGAAATGCTGTACCACTTCGGCATCACACCCTTCGTGGTGTACAGCGAGCTAAGAAAGAAGATTTTGACCACTGCAGTCGCAGCAGCAACACCGAACGACGCTGTTGCATCTTTGGATTACCCCCGGCGACCACCGATCGGTTACTTCCGGCGCAGCAAAGTGATGGCCCGCGAAATGGGCGCGTCCGTGCGTGCCGGATGGTTGGAATCCACGGACCAAAAACGCACCCTCAGCCAACGCTGGAAGCAGCGTTACATCGATGAGTTCAACATGATGGCATAGCTCTCCGTCTGACTTTGGGGCTCTTATTATACGAGAATCCTGCCCTTGAAAGCCAGAACGGGCCAGGATCCGCGGCCCTTCTCCCCCTTGTATGGCCAATGGTGAAAGGGTTTAGAATCCTTTTCCGTTGTTCCTGGGCCTTTTTGGGGATCTTGCTGCGCCCTCTACAGGCCAATTCTCGAAGCTAATTTTTCAAAAATAAAAAAGTCAACGTTTTTCCAAATCGAAACCCTAGCGCGCTTCAGATTCAACTCCGCTTCAGCGTGACCAACAAAGATTCCGTGCCAACTACAGGGCTACAACCCTGGAAACTGTGTTTGGTTCGGAAATCGCTGCAAAAAATGGAAAATTTTAAAATTTAGCTATTTCGCGCGTGATAGGAGCAAATTCAGGTTGTTCCCTAGCTCCCGCGAGCGGAACAGGTGAAAACGGGTCGGAATATTCCATCGCACGCGACTGACCCTGCCCCAGAGAACGCTCTGGCCATCGTCGTCGTCGTCGTCGTCCGGACCTCCGTGCCGCGTTTGTCTTTTTTTTTTGTTGTTCCGTTCCGCTGGCGGTCTTCTTTCCCTCCAAAAAGGGGTGAAAAGTGCGATCGCCGAACGCGTAGCTGTGTGTCCGAGTGTGTGCTTGGTTAGCGGCTGTCCTGGGGTAGTGGCCACGGTGCGGGGCGGATCACGATTTACCAAATTTTCTTTCTGCTGCGTGTGCGTGCGTGCGTGCGTGCGTGGTGCGTCGTGTGTGTATGCCGTCTTTGTCGTGTCCTTTCGTTTCCTGACGCGCATCACTCCTCGTGGTTCCGCCGCAGCGTCCCCACCCCGCGTCCCGTCCGTCGTCTTGTTACCGCAGCGGATGCCACACCACCTTTTCGGCGCCATCATCATCATCATCATTGTCAAGACCACCGCCGCTGATCGGGTGAAATTCCTCGACCGCGCTCCGCATCAGACAGACAAGCGCTGGTGTCGTTAAGGCGTAGGCGCGTTAGTAGCTCCCACTCCCCCACATCCGCGTCGGAAGTACGCTCTAGGTAAGGCCAAATTTGCTGCAATCATTTTCGCCATGTGTGTGTGTAGTTTTTGAAGGGCGGCACGAAATCGAACCTTTTTCCGCCCGGTACTTCGCAGTTTTCCGCTCGTAGAGTAGAGTGTGATGAAAACCCGAGATAACCTTTTCTCTAGCATTCCGATATCCTCGAGCTCGATGGCTTTCAGTGATGCCGCCATCGCGATCCCCGGTCCAAGCAGCACAGCAGCGGAAAAATGGACACCCAAAATGTATAGTAATCCATGAAAAATTCTCTTGCCGGTTTGCTGAGACGACGTCATTGCGTGGTGCTTGGTGAAAAAGAAATTCGGCGTGTGGGGGGCGGATGCATAATTGATGCTCCCCCAGTGCCGATGACGGCACGATAAATGATGCTGCCGGTGACGGGCGTTTCATCATGATCGATTGAAATGGTACCGTCGAGGCAGACATTGCTCCTACGTGCAGAGAGCAAAGTTCATTATCCTTTCGGCAGTCCAAAATGGCGATCCGATGGAGTTTGGCAATGGATATTCGGGCAAAATGAAAGCGTCCCTTCGTGCCAGCAAAAATATGGGGTCTCCACATGAATCGATCTTTGAGTGATCGAGCTATTAAAGAGATGGCATCGGAAAAATGCGTGACTGTTGCGCGTGATTCGCGCAATCCACAAGGCCCAACCGGTTTGTCGGAATCGAAAAGTCGTAAATTGGCAAATCACACCTGTCTTGCCGTTGCTGTTGAAACAATCCACAGCTTCCGGAAGTTATCGCGGCACCACCCATTACTGCCAATTAGCGAGTGTTAGTTTTTTTGCCACGCGAATGCACGTGTATCACACCACGCCATCTCATGATATGAAGGGGGTACCGCGATTCGGAACACCGTTTTACCCGTGTCCTGACCTTTCTGCTCATCATTTTAGCTCTCGAAACTCACAAACACACAAGCCCCCCGGTGACGCGCGATCCTAGTGCTCCACTCTCTAGGCCGTGCTGGATCGAACCGGGCATCTTGCGACCAGCGAGAGGTTATAGCGCGGAGTGCTGTGCTGCATCGGCCAAAGCAAAAACATACTGATTTGCAGTGAACAGCAAAACACAGCGATAAGGAAAGATCGCAAAGCATTGATAGTAAAGCGCAGCAAGCAAAGCAGTACAGTTTTGCTGGCAACCCACCCATGCATGCAGGGGCCTGAAACATCGACTCGGATCGAGGGATGACCATCAACGGCATGATGGCATCCTGTTTGTTGTTCTCCGATGTCGACCATCGATCGGAAGGACGCTTGGTCGTCGCCACCGGACGCGGCTTTGTTTTTTACGTGATACTCGCATTATGAAACCCAGAAACTCCCTCCGGGGGGAGGGATGAGTGGTGGTAGAAGAACGACGCAGAGCACTTTGACGCGAGTAGCAGCGCTTGACCTGATTTATGTCTAATTTCGGAATTCTACGCAAACGCAGCGTCGCTCCCCGCACAGGGCGGGGGCACGGGGTTTTACGGAGTCCGAGTGGCCTGTCTGTCCTTTTCCGACGAAGCGCGTTGTTTAAATTTATCTGCTGACACTGCTGCATGGCCATATTTATCCCTATATTTTGCTCTTCAAAAAACCTACCCCAGGACGGGGATTACCTCCAAACTAAGATCATCGCGATCTTAGTCGACTACTGGTTCTTCATTAACGTACAACTCTTTACTTTGAATCTCTCGTTTTAGAACGCAAGAAATGCTGAAGAACAATTAATAAAAAAATGACCTACTAATGCGTGCTGTGCATGATTGGAGCCAAACGTAGCCGATCTCATTAATGTTAAACCGTCATCTGCCGCAGCAGAAGGAACAACGGAACTAGCTAAATTACATAAAAACGGAAAACACAAAACCACTCCGGGCATCGTTGGGAAGGAGAGCGTGTTTTCACATAACGGCAATGAAATATCCTGGCGGTAATCCTTCCACAATGTTCTGCGAGCAGGTCGGTACGGTGACCTCGCTGTTCGAGCAGTGGAACGACTGCGAGCGAACCGTCGTGCTGTATGCGCTGCTGAAGCGCGTCCCTTTCGTCAATCTAAAGTTCCTGCAAGTCTCGATCGACTACAATCTTGCGCAGAACTACAGCACACAGAGCAAGCTGCAGCAACTCGAAGCGAAGGCAAACGATACGTCGCTGTTACGATCGCTGGTCCAGCGGTACTACCAGCTAAGCGGCGGTCACAACAATTCGGCGGCCGCTACCGCACTGCTCATTGGAGGAGGGCTTCACCTGAACAACAATAACAATAACACGATCAGTGTTAATAATAATAACAATAATAATCTCAAAACAACGGCCAGCGAATCTTCGACCGTGTACGAGCTGCTGAAGAAGACGAACTCGCTAGTGGCGTCACATCATACACCTGGAGTCAACAATCTTATCCCGAATGAATCTTCCTCTGCGAAGGTTGGCGAGGGCGGTGGTGAAGGCCATCCCCGGCAGCCGGACACGATGGAGGAGATTCTGAAGGACATCCTTATGTACCTGCCACTGTTGGCGCCAGGGAATGATGTTGCAAAGAGTATGTACATGTCACTGATACCGGGTGCGGTAGAGGATGCCTGCCGGCAGCTCGTGCCAACAGAGATCGTGCAGCAGACGCTGTCCTATCTGTTGATTCATCCGGCAATTACGAATGAAGATCGGAGGTAAGTTTTGGACACGCAATTGAGATCAAGTGAACTCAAAAGTTTCTTACTAATGTTGTGCCTTATATGTGATCGTTGCAGAGTACTTAGTCACCAGTTGCGGCATTTGGAGGATTTCATCTCGACGTCATATGCACCCGCTGTACCACAACAGAACACCGGTCCGTCGAACACAGCGCTCGGCAAAAATCGTAACTATATGAACCTGCAGAGCAATGGGAACGGAACAAACACCCATAACAATAGCCCAATGTCGGGCAGCAACGCACAAGTTCCGTTCCTTTCAACGAAACCAACAGGTGGTACGAACGGCGCAGTCACAGTTCCACCATGGCATCCGGGAGTTGGCATCACGGTGCCACCTCCTTCTACACACTCTTCGACGCATTCGCTAACCCAGCTAATGCCTCCGTCAGTAGCCTCGCAGCACTCGCATTCCTCTCTAGTCGGTCCTGATCCACCGACCAAACAGTCAATGATTTTGTCAAAATCCGTTAACCAGACGAACCCCACCATCCCGGCAATCGGGGGTGCCGGTCATAACAGCAATACGGGTGGCGGCAGCACCATCAACTGCAGCAGTTCGTCGAGCTCGAGCTCTAGTTCGACGACGAGCTCCAGCTCATGTCTCGATAGTGGCGCTTCTCAGCTGTTGAAGTCCAGCTTGCGGCCACCTACATCCGATTGGGGTGCACCTACAGGAGCGGTAGAGTATGGACAACGTGCGGACAACCTACCGTCCGCTGCAGCGAACGATTTCCGATCCACGATCGGTAAAGTGATGATCACTTCTAGTCAAGCCATGCAGCAGCTGCAACAGTCACCACCGCAACAGCAAACCCAACAGCAGCAAAATTCTAGTTCTGGTGCTGGTGGTAACGCAGCTCCGGCAAACGATGATCTCATAGCGGCCACCGAATCGTTGCTGTTCGATTCCACACCGGACGACCATCACGTTTCATTCAGCAAAAATGGGACGGAAATTTTCGATTACGATTGTGATTTCGATCACGAAGATGAGTTTAACTATCTGGCCCGCAGTTCAACGTCAGCAGCGGCTACAGCAGCGGGCTCGTTCGGTGGAACTAATTCACTGAGCTCCACCAACGCTACTTCGGCCGGTTCCTCGACGTCGACGGGCAAGAAGCTGGTTTCTTTCAATAACAACGTTAGCGATTACCTGTGCGTTCCGTTGATGCTCAATAGCTATCAACAATCGCACCACCATCATGGCGGTAATGATCTAGATCTGGATGGGATGCTGATGAAAACGCGCCGTTCGAATAGTTTGACGACACCATCGTCCTCCTCAGTACTATCGGTTGCCCTCGGTGCACCGGGCGAGTTGCTACACGCACAGCAAAAACAAAACAACGAATGCCTATCGGCTGAAAATCTCACTAATCTGCAGCTCCTGCAGAATAAACCGCGCAGCTTCTCGCTGACAATGGAAAGCCCTCGGTCATCGCTTACATCGAGCGGTTCCGATACGCAGCTCGACGATTTCAAGCACCAGGGAAGCGGCTTAATGAAGCTGTATGGTAATGGAGGACATGGTAACGTCGGTATGTCCAGCATTGCTCACTGGCTCAAGAGTTTGCGGCTACACAAGTACGTGTGGCTCTTCTCGAACCTAACGTACGATCAGATGCTGGGCATCACGGAGGAGTATCTGCAGAACCTCAGCGTAACCAAAGGTGCCCGGCACAAGCTTGCGCTGTGCATTCAGAAACTCAACGAACGGTACGGAACGCTGCGGCAGCTGGAGAAAGATCTGCTGTCCGGACCTAAGGTTCATTTGGGTGCTGTACTGGAGGAGATGACCAACATTGTGCAGACGCCGATGAAACCGATCGGTGTTGATCAGCGTGAAGATGTGGCTGGTCAATTTGTGAAAGTGCTTGATCTTGGTAGGTGTCTTAGTGCACTCCTTTCTCCCACAAGACGCTAATTCACGTTCGTTTGCTTCTCACTTTTTATTCTCCACAACAGTGGCTTCAATTGTACTGCGACCGATCAGTAGTCCGCAAGATGAGGAAAATCTGAATATATTCCAGTGGATCATTGACCGGGCTCTGCACAATGACGCATTTGTGGCGCACTTTGCCCAGATCAAGG
>NC_064875.1:56899541-56917041 GCF_943734745.1 Anopheles darlingi
TGTGGCGGACGTCATTCAATACCTTTGAAGGACATTCTTTAAGATGTTTCCAAACGAGCTGAGCTAGAGTGAGTGTTGACACGGCCAGGAGTACCCGCTAAACCCCGAAAATTCTTCGGCTTTCCCAGCCCAGCCGAGAAAGTAGCGTTACCATTCATAATCGAACGGCCATGGCCATTGGTCACACTTCAAAGAAATGTTATTTCCTCATTTCATACCGTACATCCTTGCGCCCATTGTTCTGGCCACTACAAAGCCTAACAGAAATGTGCTGCTGCTTCCTGTGTGCCAATGGATGGGCCGATGTCGCCGATGTGTTCCGAAAACCCGAACCAACATGTACACAATATCACTGTCAATAATCGCTTTATGATCATTTCCTGTTTGTCCTCCCCGGCTGCTGTCGTCCGTCCACTTCGCCGGTCGCTATTGAACCGCAGAGGACCGCACCGACCGACCGATCGGTCGGTCACACTTTCAGCGTTGGTCAAGCGTGGTATCGGGAATCGATTGTCCGGTTTGGCAAAGCCTAATCCCATTCAAAGACTTTCTCGCTCTCTCCCTCTTTCTCCGGCAGTGGGTATGCGTCCCTTACAGTTAATTAGGGTTTCCGGGTGTAGGATGTGTCCGAGGAAGTGGCCGACATTGACAAAAACCATTGACTGTCCTGGTGTGCTGTCATCCGAGGACGGAATTCCGAAAAGCTGCTAATCCTGAATAATGAAATTTAAGGACACACTCAGGACACGCTCGCGGTAAGGTAAGGGGCTGCCTAGAATCTTATATTCCCGGGTCTCCGTGGTCGTTTCCTTAAGTCGTCGTGGTTTCCTCGGAGGAAGTAACATTGACTGCGCCTTGTCCTTCGGTCGAGATGTGTTCTGCTATTGTCACTGAAGAACCACAAGCACCCCGGACAAGATTCGCTGAAAGCTTCTTGGCCACACAATGGGCCAAAGGGAGAATGCAAAATTAAACATTCTCGCTTCTCATTGGGCGCAATATTTGCCGAGTGCGTGATGAGGGGGCCTGGGGATGTTTGTGCGGTCGGTCGGCTCGAGTCGCTGTGGCCAAGAAGGTGTACAATTCAACACCTTGCTCTGGCGTGCCGGTCATTACATTTTGTTCTTTATGTTCCTGCCCGTAATGTTGCTGCGCGGCGCAAAGCTGTTGTTTTCGCAAACCTGTCGCCCTTTGCCATCACCAAGGTCCTAACCGCTCCGCACCACACTGAAGGGCCCCGGCCAACACTTTGTCATGAACTTTAATGTTTATCGCGCGCGTGTGTGTGTGTATGTGCGGCTCGTCCGCCATCCAGAGCGCCACTTTCACCTGCACCGCGCAGAAGAGAAGGTATCGGCACGGACGTCGTTAAAAATTATATGCTCCCTGGTCAGGGGGGGCAGGGGACCAGGGGTTTGCCGGCCGGACGGCCGCGAACCGAACCCAAAACATACAAATCACGTTAACACCTCCGAGCGATGTGTTCGCCACGCATGATGCTCTGATGGCCGGGGCCGAGCCAAGGAAATACCGAGGGACCTCTGGTCATAAACAGGTCGGGGAATAATGATGTGTGAATTGCATCCGTGGCCATCATGCAGCGGAGACCGAGGGTTGGCACAAGGTGGCGCACCGTCCCATCCAAACTGGGCAAATATTTGGCCAGGCTTGTTAGAAAAAGGCAGTTTCTGGGTGTTTCTGTGTGCGCCCGGCTGGCGTCATTCTTTTCGGGGGGCCAGTCAGCCTCGGGCGAGAACCTGTTCGATCGTTTTCACCTCCTCATTAGAGTGTCCCTTCCATTCCGTCGTCGTCCCACCTGACGCCGCACGTCGAATCATCGCTCTACATTTTACATTTAATGAGATAAATCATCTGCACCGTTCACTCGATCGCTGCCGATCGCCTGCCACCGGTCTCCTGTTTGGTGGATGCAGAACCTTCTTGTCTTTGCAGCATCGTCCCCTGCCACCTCCCTCCCTCCCCCGCTCGCCTGGCTCCGATGGGAAGTGTGCAAAGTGCTCCACATCAAACAAATGCACCTCGCATGTTCATAAACAAATTGCGCTTGCGGTGGAAGGTGACGCTGGTCTGCTCTGGGTCTCGCCAGAAGTTTTTGGGTAAATATTTGCCATACCGAAGGGACGGATAATGATGATCGTGTATGATGGGCAGCTCGTGAACTGCAACAGTGAAGGCCGGAATGGGAATGTCGGAATTAATATGGCTTGCGGCCTACGGTGCTGGTTAGCTCGTTAGAAGGACACCTTTCAGGCTCGCGGTATACGCGCAATCGCGCGATCGTCAGCAGCACCAGCAGCAACAGCAGTTGATTAATGATCGAAATGTTGCTTGTTGAAAAATTAGGAGCCACCTCTTACCGCGGGCCGTTTTGGTATCATGTTTCGGGGCGCATGTACGCATGTCACGCGCTTGCCATCAGAGGTGGCAGCGCGCGTCGCCACGAAAAGTGATGTCTTGTTCGATGGCACTCAACGCTCTCTCGCCCATATCGGGAAGATTGCAACCCCTTTTTGCGGCACCTAATTTTTGTGGCCACGTTTTCCACCAATTATGCTCACACTGTACTTTGAGCGATGCGCATACGGCGACGCCTGCTTAATCGGATTTTAACCATTTGATTGGCCAAGTGCGGCTACGATCCAAGTGACCGCTTGCAGAATGGAACTGGTTTTAATTCTTCAAAGACCTCTTATTTTAATGTTTGGGGAGTCCAATAAAGTAAAATGAAGATCCAATTAATTCTCTCGCAAGGATCAAAAACGATCTCGCTAAACTAGGACCCTCATTTACAAGAACCGTATGCCTACATCAAACCTACATAAATATCCAACATATGCTCGTTAGATGAACAACGGCACGCACGGCCCTCCATACACCTTGCATCGATTCCGTGAAACGATTCGGAGCCTCGGAAGATGGAATTCAAATCATGTTTAATGAGCCTCGCCTTCTGCCCGGTCACTTGTTGAGAGACTGCCGATGCCGATTAACACTTCACGCCAGCAGGCAAACCAGACCGGGTCTCGATCATTTGAGGGGCAAAATACAAACATTTTCTCACAGCGCGGCCACAAGGATACGCAGCTAGGGCCCGGATTAGGGGAGCACATCACGCATGGCCGGCGCAACTCTTCAAAGGGACAGCGAACGTCTTAAGAGCAGTGGGTTTAGGCCCTTCAGTCCGACAGCTCCGACGCCGCAGCCGCCGCCGCCACGTCCTGTATGATTGTTTATTCAAATCATTATCAAAATTATTGGGTATTCGGGAAGGTGTTTGTGCGCGCGCGTCATGATTCCTCCAGTTTGATGAGGTGTTTGCTTTCGCACGCCAGAGAGACTCTAACCCGATGTCGGCACCCAGCGTTTCGTGTGTTTGGTAGCAGCAGCAGCAGCAGCAGCAACAGCAGCAGCAGCAGCAACAGGATGCCGTCTTGCATCCTTCATCCGCTATAATCCAGACAGAAGGACAGGATTCCTGTTCTTTCCTTCGTTTCATCCCCTCTGATCAGATGCCAAACCATTCATTTACATGAGTGACGCCTGATGCGAGGAGCGTGATGCTCGATCACCTCAGCAGCCGTAGAAGTAAGATTTCAAAATTACCAACAACCTCCTAACCGGCACTTTGCTTCCACAGCGATGGTGCGTTGCGATCGAAGTGGAAAAAAATGTTGCTCGTTATTATGTGTTTATTGAAGCCACACCGGCAAGCCTTACAGCGAGTCCTGGCCAGGGTCCAGAACCCGTCTAACGACGATCCGACTTCCCCGTGCACAGCAATTTGATTAAAAAGCCCAAAGTGAGAATCTTCGCACGTCCTTTCTTCATAGAAACAGAGAGAGAGAGAGAGGGCAAACGATGATTACAGTGAGTGGTCTGGCCCCAAAGAAGTCCCGAGAGGCCGAGGTTTGCAATCAACACACAAACACACACACACACACATACTGGCACACCTCGAGGAGCCATAATCAACCAACTGCCTTGCAAGGTTGATGGTGATTTTTTTTTTGCAGAGTCCAACTAAGCTCTGTTCCCGGTTCAAAGTGTATCCAGCGAGTTTGTCGCAACGAAAGTACGTTTTGGTTGTCATTTTCTGTCGTAATCATAAAGTACCTCCGGTGGTGGTAACAACACCATTAACCTCCAGCCCGCTGAGAGGCTCAGGAGTTCAACCAAATTTTTGGCGGGAGAAGCACGCAAGGAAACAAATGGCCACCGATGGCGCGCGCGTTTGAAAATGGACGGCGTGCGATCGTTTAGCATCCCAGCACCAGGCGGTGTCGGTGACTGATAAATGTTAATGTTTCTCGCCCGGCAAATGTTGCATTTCGCGGTTCTCTGTCTCTCTTCCTCCCGTGGATGCTGCAACCAAGGCAGGTGCAAGCGAAAGGCGTTTGGAACGCAATCAAATGTTATGACCGCATGTAAATCACCGTCCAAACGAGCGTCATTCATCCGCAGCCGTTGCGGCATTCCCGCACCAATTAGATGTAATTGTTATCGATTTTTCTCACTTTCCTCACGATGAAATGATCATCTGGCTCTGGTCCTGGCCCTGGCTCAGGCCCTGGCCCCTGCCTGAGTGGCGATAATTTGTTAGATTTGGTTTCGTGAATTTTAATTAACTTGCGCTCCAAGAACGGAAGGTGTGTTCTGGTGTGTTTGTTTGTTTGTGTTTGTGTGTGTGTGTGTTTTGGGGTTCTTCCCCATTTGGATTAACATTTTAATGTCTGCGCGTTTGCGTGGCAGATCAAATTCGCATGTGCATGTTGGTGCACGGCGCGGTTGCACCGGTTGGCACGCACGTTAACCGGATTGATGATCCTCGAGATGCCCGAAACCGTGGGTCGGCGACGATGGCGGCGCGAACGTTAGTGCAATTCGATTAGAGTTTTTCTTCAACTCCGCCGGAGATGAAGATGTATCCCGAAATGAAGAACGCGCCACAGACGTGGAATCAGACATTAGCTGAAGGCCTTCGGAGATGATCATCTGCTCACGACAAGGTGAGGTTGCGCAAAACAAAAAAAAACCTGAGCGACGTCCGGTAAGACAACGCCAAAGGTCCAAATGATGTATGTTTTGCCTTTTGCACTGTTGCTGCAGCCAGCAGCAGCCTCTCATTCTGGCCGGTCTGGAACGTTACAGGACTGCTAGAAGTACCATAAGGAAAGGGGAGGGTGGTTGAAGTTGGCGTGATGTTTGCTCTGGCAAACTGACCTGGAATCATTAATCAACGAGCCGAGAAAATAAACAAAACCTGGTGCAAGCGAACAGGGCCAGGCAGGCCGGTGCACAGGCAGTGCGGAAGGAAGTGTCCGGAATCCGCCCGGAACAATGGCGCTGGAGCATAATGATGATGCCGCCAAAGTAACTGACCACGGCACGGCCCAGACACGGATGCAGGAGGTTCCGAGCGATCTAATTTATGATCTTGGCACTCCCTGGACAAACAAGGCATTAATTCCAGGCCACGAAGCACGGGGCGCCCCCTGAAAACCCTCGATCGTACTCGATGTTTGATTTAGAAAATAGCGAACCGGAAACCCCGAATATGGGAAGGTGTGGTACCGTGATAGGGATGGGAAGGCGTTGGCGCCTCAGACGCAACAGACGCAGACAGGGGCAGTGCCGGCTCGCATGAAGAGCAGGAGGATCGTTTGAATTACCGATTCGATTGCCATGTTTGAAAAGGACGCGAGAAAATGATGAAAATGCGAATCGACGAATCGCGATCGCAAAAAGGAAGATACGCAAATTATCAGACTAAACGGTGGGAATTCAAAATTGAATTTCGGAACCGGCGTAATGTTTGAAACCACGCGTTAGAGAGACTGAAAGAGAGAGAGAGATAGAGAGCGAGAGAGTACAATTTGTGCATCACCTCTCGGATTCATCAAAATTACCCTCATAAGCGCTCCGGCGCACTCCGGCTGGCACGAATCCAACATTAACACCTCGTTCATTTGCGAACGCAACCACGTTTACGCTTATCTTAGCAGGACCTCCCCTGCCGATGGATGGATTAGTTTGTTTGGCGTTCGGGGATCGCACGTTGCACGCACGCCGAACCGGCTCGCGGAACCCTACAATTCCCGTTCGAGCTGATTTGGCTGTCTTATCCGCTTGACGTGGCAGCAACAGCAGCAGCAGCAGGCAACCGCGGGGATTTTCGGGAGCCAAAAGGATATTTGGTTAGGACTAACAGCTGGAAACGCGGTGGCTATAGTAATTGCAAAGCACGAGAGCAAGCGACGTGCATGAAAGTATCGTAATCCGGAGCGCGCTCGAGCGATCGAGACGTATCATTACCGGACAGTGTGCAGTGTAGCGCGCGGTGACGGGATGATTGCGCAATTCGGGGGCTCACGGTGAAGCACAATTATCGCGATCGGGCGCGGGCGCTCCATGTGGTGATCGTGACCCACGTCGTTGATAATTAGCATGTCCCGGGCGGAACTTCATTCCGTGTTTGACCTGCGAGTCCAGGTCAGCCATTTGTATTGTCGTGAGAAACGATGGTGTTTTGTGAGGACGATCGTACGCATTCGGTGTCTTATCCTGAGGTCCTAAATCGAGATCTGTATGCAACTAACGCGCCCCAAGCCTGCATTTGCTGGAAACTTGTTTGCGATCCTGTCGATCGATCGATCTTGATCGTATTTTTGTGCATCATTCTGTGTGCGCGCGCGCGTGTGTGTGTATGTTAGGTTACCGGCAATTACCCGGTAGCCAAAGAAGGAAGCAGCAACAATTTGCCCCCGTTCGCGGCTATTCGGCACCCCCTTCCTTCCTTTTTTTTGGTGCAAAATTAGCCAGCAAGATTGCAACACGTTTCTTCCTGCTCGGTGATCGATTTTCTCTAATGAAAAACCTGCAGCAATTCTGGAAGGACAGAGTGAGAGACAGAGAAAGAGAAGAGGAGAGAGAAGAAATGGCTAAAAGTCACCGCAAATTGTCCCCAGGGGTTCGCTGGTTTTTGGTGCATTGCAATCTTCAATGCATTGGCAGCTCATCAACCGCGTCACGATCGGTGGGCGCGATCAGATGCTACCTCTTCTTCTTGGATACCAAACAACAAAACAAACAAAACAAGCTCGCGAGCACACTCGTGGACATACGAGAGGAAGATAGAGGGGAGGAGGGCATGTAAACGATGTTTTAAAATTCAAATATTAAAATTACACTCCCGGCCCGGCGCAACCTGTTGCACACTTCACGGTTTGGTCCGGTGAGCTTCTTCCAAAAAAAAAAAACAGGAGCAAAAATCGGTGACGGAGCACGGCGGTGACTTTGTTTGTTTTCTGCTGCTCCCCCTCCCCCCCCCTCCCCGGCCATCCGGCCACCCGGGCAATTTTGCATCGAAATTACAGGGGTAGGCGAAGTGCAAACCGCGATGCACTGCGATGCACTGTGCGGTTGATGGCATTAGATGCGTGTCGCCGGCACACGATACCTGACAAAATTCGCGCTTGGCCAAGTGATTTAATGTGTTGCAGGTAGGCGCGAGATGCACTTTTCTTTTTGTTCTTTTTGGCGTTTTTTGTTTTTGTTTGTCGCTCTGTTTTTTTATGAATAATTTTTCCCCTGCGGAACCTTCAGCGCAGCTGTGATCTCCGTGATTCCCGTGATGTCGTCGTCGTCCAAAGGGGTTTTTTGGGCGGAAGATGCGCACTCGCGTAAATTATAAACCCCCGCGGGGGTTTTTTGGGGTGTCGAGGAGGACACGGTGTCGTGAACTGAGGAGCGAAGAGCCACGAAAGGAAGCTTCGGGGATGGGCTTTTGCTTAAAATATTCTCTTGGTCATCGCAAAATCGTGCCGAGTGATCATTGGCTTCGGAGCGTTGTTTACTTTCGTTGGGTAATTACATACTGGAGCGCGAACCGGAGGTACAGCGTTGTAATTAAGACTTCTTTGTGTGGCAGTTCAAGTGGCATTTGCACGCGGCATTCTATAACCCTTTTGGCAGACGTGCCATCTAGACGATCTTGTTCCGTAACAAGAATTCCGATTGTCAATGCCGCGTAACGCGATCGAGCGATCGAGCGATCTACCTGCTAGAAACCAGCGATCGATAAGTGTTTGTGAGTTTTCCAAAAACTTTGCTGGTCGGTCTGGACTGGACTGGACTGGACGCACCGCTACCTGCCTGCACCTTCCTCTCATCTTGCGCCCCTCGAAAGGTGTTGCCACACTTCAGTTTTCATAATATTAATGTTTTGTTTGTAGAAATTATTTTCACCGGCACCATCATTAGTGTCCTAGCGAGCGTGGATCGACCGGTGAGGCTGATGCCGATGATTAATGTTGCGGATCGGTGCCGATCGATGATGAGCTTTCGGTGCTCGGATTCGGGCCCTTCCGTGCGCCGCAATCCACCGGCGCCGGCTAGAGAACGGTCGATGCGCTAGGATAGGTCGATAAGGATCGATGTTTAAGCAACTAATTAGCACTCGAGAGAGAAAAAGAAAGAAAAAGGTGGCGAGGTGGAGTCGGTCGGTGCCGTTTGCCTCTCTCCGGCATCTCTCCGGGAAGGTGCAAGGCGGTCGGTCAAACCCGGACAACCTGTAGGCGCTGCCGGCACTCAAAGATCAAACGCATAGCAGCATGTTAAATTATAGTGACCCGGCTGGCCGGCTGACCAAACGGACCGAGAGATCGGTCTGCGACGGGATCCCAGGGAATGGGATGTGGGTGAAGCAGAAGAGGAGTCTCCGAAGGTCCGGCAAAGGTCGACGACGACGAGATTCTGCTTAAGATTTTGACACCTGCTTACTGGCTAATGATACGGATTGTCGGGTCTGCTCGCCGCTCGCCGCTCGCACGACTATCCGTCCGTGGGGATCGGGGAGGATCATCTTTTGGCAAAGCTCTTTCTTTTGGCGGCCTCCGCCATCGTCGCCGACTGTCGGAATGGCCCGATTCCGATCAATGCGAAGCGTTATTTGGCACTTTTTCTGATCGATAAATCGTTTGCGGCGTGATGCTGACCACAGCAACATTGTTGTGGTGGACTTCAGTGGTCGGTGAAGCGGCGATTTGGTGAAGGTTTGCTGGTTGGTGTGAGGCGATGTGGTTTTGCTGGACAAGCTGTTAAACAGCGGTTGTGCCAGATAGCTATCGCTGCTTAGCATTTTAATGACAACTGAGCGTCCATCCTACGCTGACTCAGCAACCTTGGCAAATAATTGAAATATTGTTTCATTTGACAAACTTTTACTTGTTCTGATTGTTAATCGAATTTAAACAAACTCATGTCAAGTTGGCTCTAATCTAATCCAATAAAGCTCGTGATTAACTCTAATCTGATTTAGATATATCTGCTGTAAAGATAAAGTTGAAAAGAGTGTTGATAAGGACTTTAGTTTACTTTTGAGTTTCATATTTTATATTCCTTTTCTGTTGCTCCAATTTTTTTTTTATCTAGCTTATACAATCATTTAATGCGTTTGAATATTATCTAATTGATGAATAATTTTAAAGTATTTAATTTTCTACAAATTTGCACCATCAGCACCTGTCCATAGGCAATCACATGGTAGGTTAAATAATGAAAATACATCATTAAACACTTGGCGAGATCAAAAGCAGGTGATATGATCGTGTAATCATCAACTTGTTGAATGAAATTGCAAAACCCTCTGTATCTGCATGCCATACTCGGTACCTTAGGCATCACGAACTGTCTTACTCCTACTGCAGCACTTCCGCAAAGACCCATGGAACCTCATCATATCGCTTGTCCGGAAAACAAACAAATGAAATTAACAAAATTCCCAAGGATGGCACCGCGAGCGATGATGCTGTGTGTGTGCACGAACGTGCGCTGCGCCTAGCCAACCGGCGTCTGCAGCACGCCTTTCATGCTAAAAGTCAATTTGCTGGCATGCGTGGTCCGCGGCCTGCAGCATGAAACGGCGACTCTAACCGGAGCAAAAAAAAAACAAGCGCCCTCCCGAAAACCAACAAACACACACGGGAACATCGAACCAAACGAACAGGATGCTACAAAAACCCAGGAGAAAAAAAGAAAACAGACAAAAATGCGCCCAAACTTTGCTGAAGGTGCTTGCGCAGTGCGCGCGCGCGCACACGCCGGGTGGGAAGACAAATCATCTCGCTCGCGTCCACCATTCCCATTGGTCAGTGGCCCGGGCCACTGGACGATGAAAAATCGTGCCGCCATCCTGTGACCGTCTTGATGACAAAATCTGTTGTGCAAATAAAGGAGTGCGGCAAGCAGCCAGCGAGCCAGCCAGCAGCAAAAAGCAGCGAAAACTGCATTCATGCCCTCGGTGCACCTTTGGCGCATCGCATTGTGTGTCGCATCGCGCCCATCGCTGGGCTGCACGCGTTGAAAATGCCACGCTGGGTGTCGGAACGAACAGCATACAACCTCCAAACAACAACAACACGACGCAAAACGGAAGAAGCGCACTTCGCTGGTCAGCAAGCCAGAACAAGCAAGCCAAAGTGTCCGGTCCACGACGGCACGACGGGTGTGAATGCTAATGCTTGCCGCGCCACCACCACCACCACCACCACTCGCCACGCCACGTTTGCAAATTTGATTTTATGTGAATTTTTGCGCGAAACGCGTCCACGTCCGATCCCTCCTCGTCGTCGTCGTCTTCGCTGTAGTCGTCGTCGTTGTTGTTGTTGACAAAAAAAAAACGGATGCGAACCCCACAGCGGACAGAGAGACCGCGGTGGAGCATGTGCTGTGTGCAGAAAGAGTAATGGAGAGTTATGTAGATGCATAATTGGGACAGAGGACGCGCGCGCTCCGCCGAGGTCCCGTGGAGGAATCAAAGTTTGATCTTCTTTGCTTCTGCTGCTGCTGCTGCTGCTGCTGCTGTTGCTCGCGAGTCTGCTGGAGAAGATTTTAATTTTTATCGTTCGGCGACCGCCATTCGTGGGTCCTGCCTTGCGATCCCACGGTTCACGTTGCCACCGAGCAGGCGGACACTTTGAATTGACTTTCGGTTGCGAAACGTGACCGAGCTCCCGGGGAGTGGCAAGCGTGATGCAGGCCCCCGTCGCCACCGTCGTGGCGTCGAGCAAATATTTGATTAATATCGGACCCGGATTTTTGGGACGGCTCCTCGCTTTACGTCTTCCTTCCTTATCACCGCGCGAATCACATTCCGTGATGCAGCGGGCCACGAGGCCACGAGCTACCGATCGGTGCCGTGGAACGCCCTGCATGACGCTCGGACAAGAGATAATGCGATTTGCAAACCACAACCAAACGTCCAACCGACGACTAAAGGATGCAGCATGCAAGAGTTCGGAGGTTCTGCTGCTGCTGCTGCTTCTAAGGCGCGCGTTCTCTCTTGGCGTGGACGCGATTGTTCGCGATTAGATTGCCATTATTTGGCGGAGGGCCTTTTCTTATCGCGGCGCGTCACTTGTGGACGTTGATTACTGTGCGCGTTGCGTTTGCGTTTGCGTGCATATAATAAATCATCTGCTGCCGATCTATGGTCGCCGCTGCCGATGATTGATTGTCGACGGGCCAATGATGCTGTGGCTGCTGCAGTTGCAGTGGCAGCAGCTGCTGCTGCTGCTGGTTGATGGAGTTTCGGATCGAAAATTAGATTCTAAAATGCAATGCAATGGCTGGACCAATTTAGAGTGTTTGCTAAGCATCCATCTTTCGGTGGAACCGGTTCCGCAACTAACTGCAGCTTCAGCTTGATCGTCCTTCTTGCCTTCGATCGCAGAAATTGAGCAATAATTATGCAGCGTCGTTGTGCGCGCGCTTAAAACTATTTTTCACCCGCTCCCGGGGAGGGTAATTAGTTGAAATGGTTATCATAAATAAGAAATAAATTACTTTTTGGTCAACGTTCATCAGTGGCCTTGCGCTGGCATAATGGACATCCATTTGAGCAACGCGGCCCTTTGTTGTGTCGACTTTTCGAAGCAACAATTTTAGAATATTATGTTGGTGGATTCTGTGCTAAAACACATACCAAAGACACGCTAGCTCATGGTGGATTGAAAAGGCAGCTGATGGTGCTCTAAAGTTGATCTGATTTCTTGGCCGCTCGAAGGCAGCCATTGAATGAGTCGACCAGTTTTTGTACGCTCGACGTTCGCTGGTCCCAAGATGGCCAAATTTATTTACTTAACTAACGCAATTTCGGCGCGATAATGCGAAAAAAAGGAAGCCAACAATCGCAGACTGCCCTCCCCCGGGTAGTCCTGTGCCGGCGCATGGCCATGCGAGTCTGCGCCGATCGAGCGTAAGAACGGATGCACACGAGGGTAAGCATTTGCATAATAATAAGATAGCAGCCTCTCTTATTGCCCTTTTTTGGCATTTGGGCGCGGACCCTTATCCAGCATCCACGGGGACCCAGCAAAGCGGGCCCTAACGGTTGGACAGTTGGACAGTTCCATGCGCTTCTAGCACCTCGGACACACACACACACTCCGAAGGAGTCGAGTAATTTTTATAATTTGCGCAAACAGAATGAATTGTTGCAACGTTTAAGCCGCGTTGGATTAATTGGATGTTTGTGGGGTTCTTCTGCTGTTGGTGCCCTCGTGCCACCGACCGACCGATCGACCGTGTATTATGTAGCCTCCGGCAATTCCTGACAGTTCATTTTCAACTCCCGGCCCGCGATCTGCCGGTGGCCATCACGGTCGTGCTGCGCGGTCGCCACTCTATCATTACACCGGTGCAGTGTCACCTTGCAAGAAGCGATCCCGGTTCTTGTTGGTGATCGTGATGTCCTTTTCGGTTTAATGGCCGGTAAGGAGGCGCCGAAATGGCCCCGGCCAGGGCGCGTTCGTCGATCGCCTTAGAAGGTGCGACTTATCGAGCGTCCCTCGTCGAAGTGTCGATCGGTTCACGGTGGTGTTGTTGAGGCGGTTTTCGTCCTGCCGAGGGAACCCAAAACCTACCATTAGCTTCCCTTTCGTCATCGTCGTCGTCGTCGTTGTCTTTCGGGTCGAGATTTATAATCAATCGGATGAGTTTGTGTTTTTCGCTTTGTCTCGAGAGTGTGTTCTTGTCTGTGGAGTTTGTTGATGTTCGCTCCTTCTTTTGTTACGGAACCCCGGGGGATCATAATTCATCAACTTGTTAAATCTTCTAGCACCTTACAGCCTCCGAGGATAGTTTGTGGTAGTCCTTAGATTCCTATTGGAATGCTTATTTCAGAATATCACTTCGACAGACCCCAGAGCGCTTTGCAGCTGCTGCTTTATTGAATTGAACAGAAGGGCATTCGATGGGAGATGCCTGTCTGGGGATGAATTTGATGTTTGTTAATCGAGATTAATTGGCATAAAAGTGGCCATTGGCCTGACAGGTGGGTCGTGCAGGTTGGCGCAGATTCAACACATTATCAAACGCAATTCCTGTCGGAATGTCCCCGACCAGACCACGGAAGAACCATTATGTCTCATTCGCCTCCAGAATGGCGGATGTTTTCTGCTGGTCTGCGCAGCAGCATTGTCAGCAGTAGCGCCCGTGGGCTAACTGTAAAAAGTGAATAACCTTTCGATTTTCATGCTTTCGGCGGCTGATGGCACGATGATTAATGTAAAACGATCACTCTCTCGCAATTCCGAGTCGCCATTCTAGCCAGCTCCGGAGGAGGAGAGGACAGATGCCCAGAGCCAGAACAGCCAGACCGGGCGCGCGCGCACGCGTGCACGTTATTTGATTGCCTTTATTTTCGGGCGATTAAACAATTACTCTGTCCAACGGAGAAGGACGGCCGCGGACCGGCGAGCCACGAAAATCACATAAACTCCCTTGGCCGGGAGCGAAGTTGCAGTTTCAAGGAATCATAATTGCGTAAGTCTTGTGTATACGGCGGACCGGGAGTCATGGCGGAGTATGCTTCGGGCGGCGGCAGCAGCAGGGACCACTTTGGCCGGTCGAAGATCATGTCCCGGGCAGGACCTGCTCGAGTTTCAGGTGAAAGTGCCTAAAGTACTGTTCGACACGTTTTTGGACAGGGATCGTCGATCGACGCACGAGGTAAAATGCTGCCTCGCGATGGCATCTCAATGGATGTGCAGGATGCAAAGGTGTTTAGGGATGAAACAATCTGGCCATCGCTCCGTAACCCGAAACCCCCCGAAGGCGGCACGATCGCATCGATGCGTTGGTCCGCGCTTACCAAACGCTCACGATCGCTGGTGCTTGGTGCACCGGTGTGCAAAGCTTTTCAATTTCTCGGCAAATTTGTGGATTCCGGCCAAATTCCTTAGCCGGCTTTTTTTGCAGGTGGCTGCCGCAGTCCCGTCCGGCCATTTAGCGAGCGAACCGGACTGATTTGAGGGTAAGCTCTGGTGCAGCTGATGATCTCCGGGCGAGGTGCATCGCTAAATTGACTTTCATTGAGTACGAAATCTTGATATGCATTCCCTGCCGGTCGCAGGGCTGAACAGGCCGGCAGAGGCGAAGGGGAGCAAGGCCTTGTAAGTGGCCTTTCCCACGGATTTTGTTGGAATTTGTACTCTCTGCTTCTCTTCACGGTCTTTGTCGTTGTCTTCGGAGCATCGAAACATCTAACCAAACACTTTTTCCACACCGATCAACCAAAGGCCGTCCACGATCGCCACAGGAAACAGGTGGATTTGGTTTCATCATCACAAGGAACGGGCAATAGAGGGACTCTGGACCGGAACGGCCAAAAGAAGCGAAGGAGGGGTAGGGGAGCAAAGGTTGCGAAATCATAACCTACATAGCTAGAAATTACACGCCTAATGACCGATCATTATGTCACGGTCATGGCCCTTTTCGGGGATCGAGTGTCCCAGGGCGGATGTCCTACCACCGGGGGAGCGAGCGCAAATGATCGCCCGTTCGAAGCGCGACACAGGCAGGGATTGTTAAGCTGCGAATGTCCCGCATTTGATTCATGTTCATTAGTAATAAAGTTCATAAGTAAGTGTGGGGCCAGCCACGAGAGGATATCATCGTCATGCATCGGGTGACCTTAATGAGATTTGTTTTTTCACCTCTTCACCAGCTGTGCGAGTGCACAGGTTGTTCAGCGGCTGTGACTCCGCATTACTGTGTTCAATGCGAGTAATTTGTAATCCAATACCCACCCAGTGCATCGCTTTTAGTCATTTTGTTTCGTGAATTTTCTTATTTTTCATGAAATCCTGTAAATTCCGGAGTCCTGTAAACTCAAGCACGCTTCAGCTTGAACCCGACTTCAACGCGGCCTTCAGAGAATCCGCGCTAATCGGGCTACAACCCTGCAATGTTGTTTTGGCGTTGAGGTTAGAAAATCGCTGTAAAAAAGGTAATTTTTAATATTTTTGGACTTTTCCGTGCGCGCTAAGAAGAAATTTAAGCCGTCGTGTTGTTCCAGAAAATGGAAAAATCGCAAAATTTCGTTTAACATGCGCTGGGTCTCGTCGTCGTCGCTGCGCTTGGTTTTGTTGTGATAAAAACGGACCTTTTTCCGGGTGTTCCGTGATCCTTGCCGATCCGTTTCGTTGTGTGTCTGTGTTCCGGTGAACCGAGAATCGTGCCCCTGGTGGCCCTGGAAGTGGCCGATTAGCTCGTGGTCAGGATGTGCTAAAGGCGCGGCAAAACGCAAACACTCCCGGAGTGGCACGCGGTGGCCCACCTCCCACTTTTCCATGCGGTGGTGCTGGGCGGTCGCTTCGTCGTGAATCCGCGTGATTTCGCCGATGTGCCCCTTCCGGTGCGGCCGGTCGATGACATCGAAACGTTCTCCACGTTGATCGTGTGCCCGGCAAGCACACGGAAAAGGTACGATCACCGCCAACGTGCTCTGGTGGGGTGGGGTTCCTCCTCGTGGTTTCGTCGTATGCCTGCCGTGGGAGGGGAGAGGTGACGCTAGGATAGGGCAGGGTTTTGTTTTCGCAAACTACACACTTGCGCAAATGCGGTCTGGGGGTGCCGTGTGTTTCCACGGGATTAAGAGCCAATATGTGTCACGCTGGTGCTGATGCTGCTCCAGTGCAAAATGGTTCGCAATCTCTAATTATCAAACTTTTTTTTTTCGTTATCAGCATGTCCCATCGTTAAACGGGAAGGTTCTACCCCGAACACAGAAGACGAGCGGGTGATGGCTGTGATAATGATTTTAAAATTGAAAAGCAAAGTAAATCGAAACTCATAAAAAACCATCAAAATATCACGAAACGACGTCGTCGGCAGCACACGGCACAATCATCAGCAGCGAGCGGAACTACAGGAGTTGCCGCAGCACCAGCAGCATCATCATCCCCCCCGAAATTCCCTTTCCCCTCCACCATACAGACACCCAAATGTCACAGGCGGTGGAGAGTGCCGGCGCGAAGATTGCAAATTGCTCGAAACCCTTCGAGTGTACGGAATGCCACAAACTGTTCCGGCAGCTGAGCACCTTAACCAACCACATGAAGATACACACCGGCGAGAAACCGTACAAGTGTATGATTTGTGCGAAAGAATTCCGCCAAACGACAACGCTGTCCAACCACCTGAAAATACATACCGGTACGTATCACGATGGGGTATTGAGAGGGAAGGGCCCAGATTGAACAACAAACCAGTCGCGAATCATTTTTTTTGACGATTGTTTTCCCACGTGTTTCCATTTCGTTCCGGCAGGTGAAAAACCGTTCAACTGTAACTTCTGTGGTAAGCAGTTCCGCCAGCTGAGCACCCTTTCGAACCACCAAAAGATACACACGGGGGAAAAACCGTTCGAGTGCACGGTATGCGGCAAACAGTTCCGCCAGTCCAGCACACTCAACAGCCATATCAGGATACATTCGGATGATAAGTTCTGTAAGTAGGAGGTTTCTCTTCATTTCGTTATGGTAGCAGTATTCATTATCATCATTATGTTATCGGTGATGTCTATTTTTTATTCGTTCGTTTGTTGTACGATCGAGACGATCGATTGCGATTAAACATCTAAACGATCGTCTCTTGGATCGTTCGACTTGTTCGTTCATCATGAAACACGCACCATTCCCTGCCTAGTGACCACAGCTTCTCTCTACCTTCCCCTTCCCATCTAGACAATATTGACCTGATCGGTTCCTAACCTCTGTCTTTAAGGCATAAAACCCTTCAAATGCAGCATCTGTCCGAAGGAATTTCGCCAGACGACCACCCTTTCAAATCACATTAAAATTCACACAGGTAAGCGTCACGATCGTACGCATCCCGTGCGCAATGTCTATGTCTGACGCCCCCCTTTTGATCGATCCCCTATCCGAAACGCTCATTTTACGCTCATTTGCTGCGCTGCGCTGCGTATGTGGTGTGGTGTGCCTTGTTCCTCCAACAAACAGGTGAAAAGCCGTACGCCTGCACGTACTGCAACAAAACGTTCCGCCAGACGGGAACGCTTTCCAACCATCTTAAGATCCACACCGGCGAAAAGCCGTTCGAATGTTCGGTATGCGGCAAACAGTTTCGTCAATCCAGTACCTTGAACAGCCACATACGTATTCACGCGGATGATAAGTAT
>NC_064875.1:56922041-56924541 GCF_943734745.1 Anopheles darlingi
AACCATATGGCTGGCGGCGTAAGCAAGGATCAACCGCGCTGTGTTTCGCGATCGACATAATGAACGGTGTTCACAGCGGCGCAGAGCAGCTTGCTCGCCCTCAGGTGGATAGTCGCGAGAAGGATTAAGGACCGGTGCTGGTTCGCCGCAGTTGACCTCGTGACTCTGCGTGCAGCGGCAGCAGCAGCAGCAGCAGCAGTTGGGCCCGCAGGAACATCCATTTAAATGCACCGTTGCGTAATGCTATCGCATCCCGTTAGGTCGAGGGCAAATTATGGCAGCTCGTGATTTCGGCCCACCTTCCCCAAAGGCGCACCAGCCCGCAAAAAAGGGCCAAACGGCATCAACGGCTGCAGAAGCAGCAGCAGCAGCAGCGGGACACTCTTGATGTGGCTTGATGGTTGATCATCATCAAAAGTTCAATCACCGTATCGTGGCAGCGGTTCAGAAGAAGGAAAGGGGAAGCGGTGGCACCTATTGGTCCTCTGTGCCTCACATATCCAGGCCAGCATGCCAGCACACATTATTACGTTAATAATGAAAGCAAACAGTCAAATGCAACGTATGTGTGCCCGCGCGCGCGCGCTCGGTCACAGGAGCGGTGCACGATCGGATCGCTCGAGAGATCGATGGAATCCTTTTTGTTTTCTTTTTCGATTTCAATCCGATCGCACACCCTTCACGGGCTCGTGAGATCGGGGATTATTATGGCGCTGTTCGATGCTGCTGCTGCTGCTGCTGATGAGGATGATGATCCTTTTTTTTCGGTTTCATTTTGTTGCTTTTGCGATCGATACGATCGAATGCGAGATCGACGTACCATCTGGAATCCGGCGTCCGTTTCTGGGGTAGCGGGGAGAGGAGAGGTTTCGTTCGATAATTGACCTAACAGGTTTAAGGGCTTCCACCTTTCCAGCCAACACCACACGATCCGTACAGTCACTCAGCAGCACCGTCACCGTTCGATGGATGATCGACGCATCGGACTTTGGAGGTTTCGAACCACACCAGTGGCATTGCGCACATCACGCGCCTTGAAGGATCTTGGGCTCGATATTATCGATTGATCGATCGAAAGCTCATTCGAGTGCGCGAATGATGATGATAATAATGCGCGTGAGGTGGATTGATGCGATCGCATCGCACTTGCGCCACGCAAGCGATCGAGCATAACGAGAGAATTCAATATGTTTTATGTTCCCGCATTTCCGATTGGTATTGGCCCCGGCGGGCGTTGACGATAAATCTTGAATATAGTTTTCAGCGCAAAATTGAAAACAATTTGAAACGTTTCATAATGACCGTGTCCAATGATGACGCACACGGACGCATGCTCGATCATCCTTAATTGAACCGAGTCCTCCGAAAGTTTGTAAATGTTTTGAAACGATGCCGATGCGTACACATACACAAACGAGAACCATTCCTCCTCCTCCTGCTCCGGCCGATCTCGTCTGTATTTTGTTGTTAAGAAAGTCATCCATGCCTCTCAAATCCCGTGTCCTGCCCGGGAGGAGGCTCCGTAGGCATTGTGTGGCGCATTGTGCGTGCGCGTTTACGCTCGACACCGAAATTGATTCGTTTTGTCACATCCCGGTCGTCCCTTCCGGTTGTTTTGTGTGTTTTCTCCCTCTTTTCTAGCTGCAGCAGCGCACCCCCGGATGGGTTTGTTATGTTTCAATTCCGGCGCGGACAGTGCGAAAACATACAAAGTGTCTCCGGGGGTACGTGACTTGTTTGAGGTGCGATCGAGGCTCGCTCGATTGTGGAGGTAAAGGACAGCTTCCGGCTTCTCTCATGGGAAACAGCATCATGGGTACGGCACGGTGCTTTGGCCAATTGCTTTCAATTTCCGGGTTGATCAATGGAACCTTCACTCCCAAGCTAAACGAACGGTTCTGTTGTGCAAAAGTACAATCCATCATGGGGTTCGTTTGTGACAATCGCGGGGACTGAGCAATGTTTGTTTAGGTTTCCGATTGGCTTAAGCAGCTTGATGCAAGGGAGGACTTCGATTTCCGGTGCTATGATTACGGCGGTTGAGGATGCAATCCGTGCCTATCAATCTATCTTAGTGTGAGTGTTTGCACTGGAGATCGCGTGTTTGCACACTCACACCGTCTGTTGAGAGGCTAATAGATAAATTGATCTGATGCCGGGACTTGAAGGAAGTGCTTCAAACCTGCTTGAATCCCTCCGGATCGTTTTTGTTACATCAATACAGGTCAGTGATGACCCAAATCTTCCATTTTTTTAGTGATCGTTCACTTGATCCTTGATCCTCGACAAGCAAAAATCCGATCATCGATCCTCCAAAGAAAAAAAGGGGCGCACCTCAGAAGGAATGGCCACCGGAGACGCACGCGCAGACACGGGAATCAATTTCACGCAAGGAGTTTGACCGTGAACGTGAAGTGAAAGTTCGCCGCCCAAGGGAGAGGATCCCGTGGTAAACGCGGTTCCGTTCTAGTTAACTTTGAAACCTGAAACCACCGGCCAC
>NC_064875.1:56929541-56977041 GCF_943734745.1 Anopheles darlingi
CAACACACAACAAATGGAGGGATTATGGGGGAAAGCTCATCACCACACGCATGAAGATGTTATCACAGGATCGTCTAGGGCTTGACAAGACCTGGTGCGTAATCTGTGGTGTTTGTAAACACGTATCGCAGTGTGTGTGTGTGTGTGTGTGTGTGTGTGTGTGCTTGAGAAGCTAAAAAAAACTGAAAAAAACCTCTAGGATGTCTGTCGATCCGGGTTCCTCGCTTGTCTGCCATACGTCGCGCATTGAAGTCTTTCGTACGATTTTGCTACCTTTCGCCTCAGGAGTGTCTGTTGATCGATGTTTTTGGGCAGCACTCGACCTACAACAATGGAAAGTCGTGTACTCCCGGTGTGTGTGTGCATGTGTCTGTTATCTTGTATCAAGTTCATGTAGCAGCCAGAAATCAACATCAGTGCTCGGGGGTGAAATCGACGAGGCGTGCCCTTAATGAGCTTGTCGCACTGGCATGTAATGGGAGCAACATTTTAAGCCTCCACCTCCACCGTCCATTATGCCACCCTCGTTTTTTTATCGGGAGGAAACCGGACTCGAACGCCACGGGGATTCTACTACTCCGCTGGAATAATGCGTCGAGCATCGTGCTGAATGCTGCCGATGACTGGTGCCTATGGCCGCCATTAGCCTTCGATCTCGCCGAAACGATAAGAAGCGGGCGGACGCCTCTCGATTTCACACCAATAAAACCGACATGCTCCACACCGTGTGCCCTGCGGTGTGTATGTGTGTGTGTGTGTGAGCATCTGCCCTCAAGCGTCAAGCGAATCGACAACTTCATTCACCAATCTTGCTCCGTGCGGTGCGGTCACTAGTCTCGGCGCTGGACCGTCGCTTTATGGCGCTCGCGAGGTGTTCCGGGGCAAGTCGAGTCCCAGACAAGCCGCCAGACAGGGGGGCAGCATTTATGGCACCAGCTATGGGGTCGCCCTCTCGAGTAACTCGATTTTACGATCGTACCGTCCGTCCGATGGTTCGTCGCATCTCAGAGCAGATCGGGATCGGGCTTGGTGCTTACAACAACGCCGGTTCCATCCGTCCATCATGTTTCGCTTTAATATGTTAATTTTTAATTACTGGCCCATAAATTCAAACAAAACACCCTTCGCACTCCCCATGACTTTGCGGAGTCCCTTCGCTTAGTTCGCTTCTCTTGGATGATCGTGATCGCGATCGTGATCCACCCGGATGGAACAGAGATGATGACCACACGGAACGATTTCACTCACTGGCGCGAGCCGCCATTAAATTGAGCCATTTGGTCGGTGTCCGGGTTCCCAGTGTGTCAGTTAGTGTGTGGTGCGCACGCGCATCGATCACCACACTCCCTGGAGGGATGATCGGTGACACACACACACACACACTTCATCCCTGCGCGATCGATCGTCGTTCCGCACAAAGTGAGATCTTCCACGGCCACGGTCATCGCTGGCTCGATAGCACGTGGCTCGTGGCCTGATCGCGATCGTAGCGCGATCAAGCGTGTATTCCCATTTCGCGAACGACGGCGAGCGCGCGCGCAGCCATTTTTAACAAAGTAAAACAAATAACAATTAAAGCAATTTGCCAATTCTACTTTATAGCACCCCAATTTGCAGCCCGCAAAACGATCGCCTCCGAGATCGCGCCGAGATCTTTATTCAAGCGACCGATCTTCAGTCCCAGCTTTTTGAGGGTTTATGTTCAGCACCCCCACTGCCCACTCTCCCCTTAAACTAGGGGAGGATTATAAAACATGTCTGCACCTTCGAACCTGCGCGTTGCTCCACCACCAACGCGTCGTCGTCGTCGCCGTAACGCGATCGTAAAATATAAATGATCGTATTTGGCGCACCATCACCAACACCACGCACGAGCACGAGCAGAAGCACTCGATCCCTTGCTGGCGTTCTCGCGGAGGGTCCCTCCCAATGGGTTCTCGCATAAAACGAAACACCTTCCCGTGCGTACGCGCGCGTTTCGCGACACATTAAAGACCTGTTCCTTCGCTCATTTCGATCCACCCTCGGTTCCTTCTGCTTCTTTTTCTTCTTGCCTCCATACTCCTCCATCGGTAAGCAATTTCCGCTGACAGCGGGAGGTCGCCAAACAGGCGCTGGTGTTGTGGGTTTTTCGTTTTGATTGCCGGGATCGATTCGCGCTCCGATGCTGCTGCTGCTGCTGCTGCTGCTGCTGCTGCTGCTGCTGCTGCTGCTGCTGCTGCTGCTTGTAATCCTTCTTGTTGGAACGAAATCGAATTCAAAGGAAGGCTCCTTTGCTGATCGAGAGCCCTTTTCTTCAAGGTGGCACTGGGGACCCGAGCACCGGGCAAACATAAATCCTTCTGGGTTGGGTTCGTCGGGTTTTGAGTGGCACACACACACACAGAGGTTGGCTCGCAGTGGAATGCGCCGGTGCTCCGATCGATTCTGCGATCCTCCTCGAACCGAACGCGAGGCATCCCGCTGTGCGAGCGAACGGACGACGCATCCCTTCAAACGGGGCGTTCATCATGCTGGCCGTCTCAACCCGTGCGCCCTTCCGTGCGTGAGTCGCGGGGATGATCGCTTGAATTGAACACTGAAAACAGAGGGGGTGCGAAGGATGGAAGAAGATCGATTGAAATACGGTAAGGGATTCGGATTAATCTGCGATCAATCCGGTGGACCAGAGGGGGTTCCGTCGTCTCGGTTGCTTGTGGCGGACGCACCAAACATCAGCAGCAGCCGGTCAGGGGTGTGACGAAGGATTATTGTTATGGATATTATCATTTTTATTGCTCTTATACCAAGCAGACGAACAGCAGCACGTAGGAGGAAGGCGGAGTGGATGTTGATGCCTTCAATGCCGAGCTTACTGGCAAACTGCTGGAGTGTGCGTTTCTGCCGAGTTAAGATAGCGGCAGGTGGATTCGTCTTGAAAGGCCAAATCATTCGTGTGTATGTGCTTATGCTTTCAGTTGTGAGATACCTTTTGTTGGATGCAGCGGAAACCGGTCCAGATTTGAAATTTTCAAACAAACAACGGACAGAAACCGATCGTCGCTCGTTCCAATAAGAATGATCATCGGTGCTGTACATTTCCAACAGGAATAGCTCGCTTCGTTCATAGTCGCTTTGTCTCTTGGCACCTCCTGGTAGGCAGGCAGGCAGGCAGGCAGGCAGGAAAGCATCACGTGATTGTCATTCCGCATTAACATCACCTCAAGAGCGAGAGAAATAGAGAGAACGAGTCGATCAAAAACAAAAAAGGATATTCAAGATATTCTCCCTTCGCTCTCTCTCTGTCACTCAACGGCGGCGTCGGTGTGATCGGTAATCAAGCATTTCCTGGCACCAGCCTGCCGCAATCGGCAGAGTAATCCTTCTCCCAATTATGTGGCCTTAATGAGAGATGATGTGCTGCATCGCACAGCTGCAACCCGCATTCTCGGTCTCGGGCTTTTGGAACAGTTTGTTTCGCTCGCTGCTGGCTGCTGCTGGCTGCTGTTGGTGAGAGTTCAATGCTCCAATGGTAAATGCACCTTGTGTGAGAAAGCTCTTCCGCTTTGTGTCCACTTCGTGTGCTGTTCGCGTGAACAGATTGTGCTAAAGACTTTGGCCAAAACTTTCTATCATAAATCTGTTTTTTGGCTGATGGCTTCCGGCGCAATCTGGTCGCAACGTAAAACCGCAACGTCGCGAGAGAGAGAGAGAAAGAAAGAGGAGAAAGAAAGAAAGGAACGAGGAGCTACATTGTCTTGGGCGGCCCGGTCTGTTTTTTCTATGTCAATCCTTCTTCTGCATCTCCTCAAACATGAAAAGAGGATAACATCCGCATGCAATTACAAAATGATGTTTTGCTGTGGCAGAGCCGGGATAAACAGAATCTGGTAAATTCGTACTCCCGGTCCGTTTGCTGCTGCTGCTGCTACTGCCGATTTGGAGGCTTCTTTGCGGTAATTGACGGTTGGTACAAAGAAGGCAGAGGTGTGTGTGTGACGATCAGTTTTTTCCTTGATTTTTTTTTGCAAATTGGCATTCGAGCTAAGGTGAAGAAAGATTTGCCGCATTCCAGATGCGCACGTGATGGAACGTCAGAGAGTGACCGACCATAGCCGGAACCAGATGACAGATTCCGGTCGTGCTGCTTTTGAAGGTGGTGGTGGTGGTCGCTTAAATGGTGACTGTAGGATATTGTCGAGAAATCTGATCGTTTTTCATCGTCTGTCTTACTTTTGGGCCTTTTGAAATGTCTTTCTGTTGATAAACCACTTCTTAGTGTAACATCTAACAACAAAATCACTCTCAAAAGTGTTAAATAAGTACACTGAACACGACACGAAGCTCCTAATATCCGAAAAACGATCATGAGGATGTAAGCGATCGGACGCATAAGCGTAAAAACCAATTCATTGTATCCGAACGATCCTCAAACAGTCTGGCAAACGGGGAAGTCGTTAGGCTTGCGAGGAGAAGCAAGCAACGCAGTAATGATCTGCACGCTGGGGCTTATCTGCCCCCTTTTTATCGTATTAACTCTACAACTTACTTTGCGCCGCGCGGTTCGATTCTGAGAAATTTGATTTTAACCAACAGAGCGCGCAACACCTCCTGCTGTTCCGCTGCGTGGGGATGTCTGCCTTGTTTTGGGTGGCCGTTATCAAGCCCATACCGGGTGTTGTACCGGTTGATGATGATGATGGAACCTTCGAGCTGCCTCGAGCCTCACGCGGTGCATTATGCGCTTCGCTTCGGCCTCGAAACCACCAAAAACAAGACCGATCACCATCCCTCGAGCCCTCGAGCTCTCTCTCTCGCCTCTTTATCAAATCATCACCAAAGCACCGCCACGACGACAACAACGACGCCGACGACGACGAAGAAGTGGCCACGGCGTTCGCCAGAACGAGGGAACGCCGGAAAACGGATTATAAAATCCAAATTTAAGGTGGAATTGAGGGGGAAGGGTGAAGGGGGCGAGGCTTTCGCTCATAAAATGAAAACAAAAAAGCAACCGAGACGGCAACGCGCAACGGCAGATGCAGAGCCGGCGGAACCATCCAATCAACGAAAATGCAAGTGTGAAAGAGACGATCTGGTGGCTGGTTGGTTGGTGGCTTGGTGGTTGGTTGGTTGGGTGGTAGCGGCACCCAATGTTCGATAATTAGAAGATCACAAGATTGCCCTCGCCACCTCGCAGCGCTTGACCATCATCGTGCCGCTTTCGATTTCATCCAGATCGTCCTTAATGTTTCCTGTTTTTTCTGCTCGGTGTGCGCGTGCGTGCGCCAGCGGCCACGTCGCCCGCCGCTCTTCACGCGCCTATGGACCATGGCATTTGGCCGGCATTTTGAGCTAATAAATTGCTCGCCATCGCATCGCCGCCGCTTCGGTTTTCGGAACCACAAAACCACTTGATTCGATCGCTCTCGCTCTCTAATTCCTTGGCGGCTTTCGGGCGGCCTCCGTCGCTTTGAGGATGCTCGTTTGCGTTTAATGTGGCCTCTCATCTTCCCTGCCAGACCTCTCCGGCCCCCCCTTTTTGGTTTATGTTCTCCTCTCGGACGATCTCCACCGTTTAGTGATGCTGAGATGATGAATGCAACATACTTGTGTCCGGGCATCTCCATCTCTTAATGGGCAGGCAGGTGATGGCTGGCTTTGGCTTCGGGGCGTTATGTGGCTGTGCACCGTGGTCCTAGAGCCCCCTTCCCCCTTCCTCCCCCTCATTCCTCTCCGCTCCTCGCACCAGAAAGAAGGTGAAGAAGTGCGAAAACAGTAATCAGCTTCCACTCCGGGGCCACATTCAGAGGGAGTCCCGGGAGTGAACCGGGCAGAACCGATCAGCTAGCGACGGTCTCCTCAAGCGACGGTCTCGTTAGGCTGCTAGGTTTCTCCATTTTTCATTCCAAATCGCACCGACCGACCGACGAGGACCGCGCCTCGTCTGCGGCGTAAATGAGTTTCTTCGGTGGAGCGCAGGTTGGGGTCCTCACACATTAAGGGAGGACTGCGCCGGGGTGGCTGAGTGCGCCCCGAAGCGTCCCGAGGAGGTAAACATCTAATGCGCGCGCGCGCGGAAGGTAGAGACGACGACGACGACGACGTTCCGGACGATGGACGGCCCGGCGGATGGATTTAATATTAATTTCTGGAGCTGCTGATGGTTTGCTGATGCATGTATTCTTCTAGCCCTCCCCTTCCCCCGGGAGGCGTCGCCAACCTCACTTACCGCCACCTCGGCCCTTGGCTTCGGCTTGGTTACGATTACGTGTGGCCGCCGGGCTTCTACATTATTCAAAAAAACGGCTACCTAACCTCTTCCCCGGTTTCTTGGTTCTTTCCTTTTGCTTGATGGATCGATGCGATCCGATGTGGCCGATTATACGACGACGACGACGACGGGGCCACGACCGAGTTGGCGGTTGTTTTGAGGTTAAGACGCCATGCGGTTTTTGCGGGAGTTGAGCGTTGTTTTCTGCAAATGTCTCTGCAAACGGAACGGAGTGACATACCCAGATATCCTTGACAATGCTCCTCCTTTTACGCAAGATCGTGGTTTGCATTCCGCCCCCCTTCTTCTTGCATCTCGTTTGCTGCCTCTGGTTAGAGCGATTCGCTATCGATCGAAGCTTATGGTTTATGCTTAAAGGTAATGTTTGCTCTCTGCTGTATTGCAAATACCACACGCACGTCTACGACCGTGTGCGGCGTGTGCTTTTCGCCCCAAAATATGCCATCTGAGATCACCCGATTACGGATACACCAAGTGGTGTTTGCTTCAGGGTGTTCACTACACTTGTTCATATTTCCATCGCAAATCGAATGGACAGGAATGGCATTTGCTTGATTTGGGGAGGAAAATATTATTGAAATTCATTATTGATGTAAAGCACGGAGACATCATGTTCGGGCTCGAAAAGGCCCATTCGTAATTTTTACATTTAAGGACCTTCTTATCTTTATCATTCTCATATAAATATTTTTTCAGTTTATTTCATAATCTTTTTATAAAAAGAGCTGCAAAAGGCGTGGAAGATTGTGTTTGTTTTTCGCAACGAATTTCATACCGACTAAAGGAATTTCACGATCGCCCAAAACACCAACCAGCCACTAGTGCCCGATTTGCTCCAGAAAATCGATTGTCCATGGGAAAACACGCGAACTGCCGCAGTGCCGTGTGGCCGGTCCAACCGGCCGGATGTTATAAATCGAGAACGAACGAACGAACGAACGAGATATCGCATGTACCTTCCATACCCCCAACCTTCGCCAGCTGATCTGATCAAACCGAGCCGGACCGGTGGACACCTTGTACTAAGGCATTCTGACTCGGCATCATCTGGCTTCCCTCCGTACCGTTTGATCGGCCAGCACCTTGTGCCCGTGATTGACATCCGATTTTCACGGCGAATTAGTTCCACTCCGGACTCGGGATCGGGATCGGGATCGAACTGAACCGAACAGCGCAGAGTCCAAGTCGAGCCGCTGCGTGGATCCTGCGGGGAGTGTGGGCACAAAAGCCTGCCAAGGCACTGCCCTAGGTCGACGACGTCGACGAAGTTGGTCTCAAATTTCGTTCGCTTCCTTTCATATTATCACCAGACCGTGGCTAATCGTGGGACGAGACGAGAGAAGGATTTTCGTTCAAAGAGGCATCCCGAAGGAGAGCAGCAGCAGCAGCAGCAGCAGCAGAAGAAGAAGAAGGGCTCGTCCGGTGTGTCCGGGCGATGGCGTAAAGGACACCGCAAAAAAAAGGACGGCAAGCGACCGCTCGCAGATAAAGGGAACGAACCTCGAGGAACGAACTTCTCACACGAGCGATGCGTGGCGAATGCGTGCGGGATTCCATTCGACTCATGCTGGCTGCTGGCTTCTTTTCAGCAGCCTTCGGGATTCGTGAGAAGGTGGACGGATTGGGCATTGAAAAGCCTCAGCGTAAAAAAAGCCTCGTTGTCACCAAATTTGCACATGGCCGCACGCTTATTAAAGGTGATCCTCGGTGAATCCCTCGCCGGGATCTGTAAGGGTCTCGTTATCCCCTCACCGAGACGCACACGCAACGTGGGACGCAGCCACGTTGTTGATCTGTTTGTCCTTCCGTGCGTGCAGTCACGCTTCGTTATCCTTTTTTTCTCTGTTGTAACAAGCCAGCAACGAGGGACAGAGGTGGCCGCTAAGCCTCTCCGGACTGTCCTGAACGATCGTGTCTTTGTCAAGCAGCGTGTCTCTGAGCAATTCCGGCACCGGTGTCATGTCGGTGACAATTAAAAAGGCTCCTCACAAAAGTGTCCTCAAAAAGGCGAGAAAATCGATTTCAGGATGCGCGATTTTTCACGCAGCAGCTGCAGGAGGAGTCGGGCTTTTGGTATGGTCGATCGGCCGATCGGTTGGTCTCTCCTACGGTCGAAATGCGATCGAACGATCGGTGACGCCGCCGATTTTTCGCGCTCATTTCATGGATCCTTCATGGAGCCGCGCCTGGAGCGACATTTTGAGGACGTAATTTCCATGGCAAATCGATTTTTGGTAACGTCGGAAGGTCGCGTGTTAAGTAGGTGATGTGAATCTCTATTGGATGTTGAATGGCGATTTGATAAGCCACACGCACGCGTCTAAACCACCGAAACGAATAGGGAGGGAGTCAATTGAACCGTTTATGGCACATTTTATTGCAGACAATATCAAATAGAGTAACATGGAAGGATGAACGATCGAAATTAAATAATTATTCGCTCATTAGAGTTCTCCAGTTTTTGGGTTTGCTATTATTTTTTTACTTTAAATTATCAAGAAGCGAAAAATAAGAAGAACATTGATTTGACTAAGGATAAAAGGAATTTAATACATGAATCCGTAAGGAATTCAGTCGTAACATTTTCTTCTCTTAGATGGTATAGGAAACAATGATAGGTAATGATAGGAAACAAATTACGATTGAGACAAATAGAATCAACAGTTGGGTGACATTGTTATTATCATATTCTTAAAACGTGCCTTTCTATGTTTGCGTTCTTTAATCCGTTAAATTGAATGTTAACTATAAGTAAGCAAGGATTTCTGCCAATTTCTCAACAATTCCTATTACGAAACAAAACAAAGCTTCTATATCTTCTTGTTTTAGGGAGCATCAATCTTTTTCTCGAGCTTCGATTGATGATCCAATGTTGGCATGAGGTTGAGTCTCCGTATGGGTTGAGAATGCGGATCTTACGACACGTCGCGGTTGCGTTGATATTACGTGAATCCTGCACCACGGATACATATTCGCACTAAATTAACCAATAAACCCCGTTCTTCGTTCTGTGCGTCAATCGAGCACATTTTACATTTATTGTGATCAATTCCAGCCCCAGCCAGACGACGCATCTGTGGTGTAATGATGCCGCGTGGTCGATCGCATGGTGCATAAAATCTTCTGCGCCACAT
This sequence comes from Anopheles darlingi, assembly GCF_943734745.1. Classification (NCBI taxonomy): domain Eukaryota; kingdom Metazoa; phylum Arthropoda; class Insecta; order Diptera; family Culicidae; genus Anopheles; species Anopheles darlingi. The sequence goes on from NC_064875.1 coordinate 56,938,950, forward strand.
GTTTATTCAGACAGCCATTCCTGATCGCTGCACATTACGCGATCACGATTCCTGGTGCAGCGATGCAGTGATGTTGATGATGTTGTGCAAATCGAATGCGCATCATGCGTGCTCCTTAACAATGTAAATCAGTGGCAACTGCACGTACGTACGTAACGCCACAACCTTTTTGACGTGTCCCTTTCAACTTCTGGTTGGCATAACTGAAGTCATACCGCGCCATGGCCTCCATGGTGGGTCAATGCTTCTCTGACGGGAGATCCCAGAAGTCGTCCCCTCGTCCGCCATCGCTGAACCGTGGTTCTATTGACCTTTGCGTGCGTGTGCGCGTGTGTGGATATTAACTGTCTTAAGTCGCTCATAAATATCGATCCATTAATGGTTACCACGACATGGTCGGCCTTTTTCGGGGCGGTTACGATCACCGTCCGTGTCGCCACAAGCACACCGCGCGATACCTCCCCACGCCCCGCTCCGGATGCGGGTGTGCGAGTGCGATTAATCGCTCAATTAAAGTCTCCACGATCACCGATCGAGCCGGGGCCAAAGGATTATGATCTGAGGAAATAAAACTCACCGTTTCGCCCCCACCCCTCGCGTGTCGCCAGTGTCGGTGGAGCGGAGGCCGAAACGCGATATTGTTCGCTGCTTTTGAGGGAACAGGAAAGAAAAAAAAACGGGAATCCCACTTTTTACGATCACCGAGGCTGTGCCGAAGTTATGACTTCATTTTGGTCACTTCGAGTCAACACCAGTCAACGGGCCGGGCCGTTCCGGGCCGAGCCAGGCGATGTGAGCGACCGTTTAATGGTGTCCCGGTTTAAACGATCCCGATCGATATGTTTTGTGCTGGGCCGTCTGCGTGCCAGGAAGCCCGTTCGCCAGGGACCGTTTAGCGTATCAAGCCTCAAGGTTTGGCTACGGGGGAACCGTTTAGGCTACTCCCTCGCCCCGGGGGGAAGGGAAATGGTCCATAAATAGTGACATTCCATCGTCAACTTTCGTCAAAGAAGGATGAGATCATGCTGCTGCTGCTGCCACTGCCGCTGCGGGATCAATTTTAGCATAAGAAAGGACGGCGACGTCGCGACGCTTTTCTCTTCCATTTTTTTAAAAGAATGCGATCGTGAGAAGCTGGCGAGAGAGAAAGAAAGAGAGAGAGAGGTAGCAAATGCTATAAAATATTGAAATGGGAGTAGCAGCCAAACTGAAGACGATCAGAACGCGATCGCTAACGAGGTGGTAGAAGATCGCCGCGCCGCGAGCGCGCCCTCGTTGTGGGAGGCTGGGTTGCGTTTCTTCTTCCCCCCCTCAGCGCTGATTGATGGTTTCGGGCAGCACCAAGATCGCAGCGAAAACCCGAAACAACTTGCGAAAAGAATAATTTTTCAATAATCATTTCAAACCGACTAATGGCCGATGATGGATGGCTTATTGATTGACCAATCGGTACTGACCGGGGAGTCGCGCGTGTGGTCCGCATGTTAAGCCCACGACTGCGTAGTAGCCACGTCGACGACGAAGACAACGACGATGACGACGTCGACGACAAATGGCGGACGATCGGTCGCGACATTTAGCATAAAAAATACGGGGGTGGAGGCGACGTGGCGCTTGCTCCCTCTAAAGGGGGTTGGTCTGGTGCGCATGAATATGCCGGGTGGCCATCCGTCGTCGCGCCATCGGTCACTCGGTGCATCGGCACGTCGTGGGCACCCGGTAGGGCACCCGGTACGCGCCACGCTGATCTCGATTACATCAGTGCCAATTGGACTTCCAAATGAAGTGTCGCGATGCGATGCGGCCGGCTGGCTGGCTGGCTGGCTGGCTGGCTGGCTGGCTGGTTGCCTTTAGTCTTCGGCCACACCGAGAGGGAGATGAGATGAGATGCCGAGACACAGCATCATTTGCCAGTCTGATGGTGACAATGATCGTGATGCTGATGCCGGTGTTGCTGCTGGTGGTTTGTTTGTTTGTTTTGCCGGCGTCCTGGCGACCGTTCGCGCGGATGCATAATTCAATGGGTTAGGGGCGGATTTTATGTTTTTGGTTTTCGCGCGCGGCATACATTTTGCATACAGTTGTTGGTGGGACCACGGCACGGCGCGCATATCTTCGCCTCGTCGTCGTCGTCGTCGTGACAATATGGTTTCGCAAAACATAAAACCTGGAATGTTCCTTTCAAAAGCATTGCTCGCGGCGCCTCGCTCAGCTCTAACGGTGCTTCCGACAGAGAGAGGTCCTTTTGAGGCGTTTGAAGAAGAAGGATATGAAATCCTTCAAACCGAGTGCCACAGACCGCGGAAACCCGTTATTCTCTTTTGTCGTTTTTGGTCTTCCTTTTTTTCGGTCTTTCCACGATCCTTATCGCGATCGCGCACGGCGGCCGCGAGCGCGATGCGATCAATCACAGGCAAGGCAGCGAGCAGCACCGTTAGAGTGCTGCACGGCATGACACACACACACACACACACATCCGTACACCTTGCGCGGACGATTGCGAGGCGATTAAATTACCTCGCTTCGCGCTCTGCAAAAGAACAATCGTCCGGACAAGCAGCTGTGCCAAGGATCCTTGCAGCTTGGAGTGATTTTCGTTGCGTCCGCGCGTTGCTTTGTTGTTTTCCATCGGCAGCGATCGCCTTTTTGTGTTTTTTTGCACACGCTCCAAATTGCGGTTTTCCGGCGTTAGAGAGGAGGAACCTAACGGGATATCGCGCCGAACGAGGCTGCTGAAGGTTGGCTACAGCTGCCTCCTGTCATTCCCTTTTCGGAGAGAGTATGAAAGCCCTGTGTGATGGGAATGTCTTGAGGAACCGGCATTCATTTCATTGTTTTTAGTCGTTTCGATCGATGATCGACGTAAGGATCGGATCGACTGTCGATCGATTTCAACTGGCGAACCGACGGTCGGTTGGATTCCTCGGTTCGCACCACGAACCATAAACCATTTTGATGGCCGCGATCGACCCCTTCGGGCTCAGATCTTCCTGGTGGGTCCGCCATTTCGGAAGTTCGAGTACTCCACCGGTGCGCGCTCACCACAGGACGCGCTACCATTAATCTTTCCGCGTCCGTGTCTGTGGTAGGTGATCGTCGTGTGTCCCCAGCAGACCCCGAGACCGAGCGACTCCAAATCTCGTCACAAAACAGGCATTCGTTTCGCCTCCGCCGTCTACGGCTTCGAATTGCTGCCGATGTTCTGCTTCTGCTCCTGCTGTTGCTGTTGCTGCTGCTGCTGCTATTGATATCAATCATTTGCCGTGAAGCGGTGCGCGATCGTGCGCTCCTCGCGTATGCACGCCTCACGCTGTCCATCAACTTACGAGCGACCACCGGGCACGACTTTCGGGCTTCAGGGCATCGTGTGGCATCTACTCGCCCCTGGCAGGGGTCCCCGATGATACTCTCCCAAAAGTCATTTAATTTTATTAACGTTCATAAAAGAAATAATTCAGAAAGCATTCGCTCGGCCGTTCGTCGCGATCGTCACGCGCGTGCGCCCGGACTCGCAGGAATCGCGCGCGACTCACTCACTGGTGGCTGCCGCATGCCTTTTGTTTCTGTTTTTTTTCGGTGCCAGGCCGATGCATGATTAATGGTATGTTGATCGGGTTACGGGGTGGGTTCGCTAAAGGTTATGAAGTTGTTTTGATTCTTTTCCTTCATTTCAGAGGATGGTCTCGATGGTCGTAAACTTTCCGTGGACGCCTTGGTCCGAAGCCATCTAAACGCCATTTTAGGACCTGCCTGCGCACGAGCCCCCCGGTAATGGGTGCTCGAAGAACCCGGATTGGTCGCGCTTGATTAGATTATCTTCGGTTTTGGAACTTGATATCCTCCCTCCGCGGATCGCGGAGATTTAGAGAGTGAAGAACTTCATTTGTTCACGTCCTCGCTCGCTAGTCAAAAGCCAATTCAATTCCCGGTCTCGTCGGTCTCGTACTCGTAACGCTGCCTCCGTTTTGACTGTAATAGACCTTCAAATTGATGACCTTCTCGCGGTGCCCGGACTCACATGTTTCGTGCGTGGTCTCGTTAATTGAAATTTTATTTCGAAATTAATATCCAACCTCGACCCGCCGACGCCATGCTGCTCTCGACCGCCTTTCATCGGTGCATGATCAAATTAAGAACTCAACAATCATCATCACCACCACTCCCGTGGCACCAGCAGTACCAGCGTAAGCCAGCGGCTACCACAACAAGTGACTACGCAATGCCTTTGAGATCTGCGTTCTACTGCGCGAGTTGGACCGAAATCCGGCAATCGGCGAGGATCGGGTGTGTATTTTAATTACGTTTTGCGTTGCACCGGTCATGCCAATCCCCCTCCCCCTCCCCCCGAAATCCGGATGCGAGTGTGACGTGGAGCGTTGAATTAATTGCAAAAATTTCATCTTCAGACCATCCTCCAACTGTTGTGGCAGTTTTTGGGGGGTGAAGATGGTCTTTTGGTTTATTAATTCCCGGGAGCCTCCCGGAAAGTCACCGTTTCAGGCTTCTCCGGTGTCGGTCGGAGATGGTGCACCTGCGACTTGACCGTGGCCATGGAATGCGTCGAGTGCAATCGAAAATCCATTACAAACCCGCAGCTCACGATTCTGGATTTTGGTCCAAGGCCAAAAAAAAAACAAGTGAAGGCTAACAAAAAACCAATAATACACTCCTTCCTTTACAGCAACAGTTGGAGGGCAAGGAAGGTGCACAAGATGGCAAGGGAGGGGGTGGGGGGGCTGGTATCAATGGAATAAAAAATGGAAAAATAATTAATCCATAAATAATACGCCAGTTGCTAAATAGCACATCGGGGGGATTATGGTTGTGGTGCCTTCAAGGTATGCCTTCATTCAGTGAGGGACCACAAAGGACACAGTCTCGCATACTCCTGTAGGCTATCACGGCCGTGTTGTGGCCACGCAAGGACCCCTCAAACTGCCCTGCTCATACCCCAGGTAAAGCTCGTAATTTTGTGAATTAATGTTCGGCGAGCGATCGCGATCGCGCATTGCATGTGTGTGTGTGTGTGTGCGTTTTTTTTTCGGGGCGCAGTCCAGCAGCACCTGATGAGGGGAGAGACCCTGACGGTTATGATCGGTTAATTGGAATCGGTGCGGCACGAACCTGCTCGTGCGTGACCGCACATTACCGTGAATGAATGGCAAACCGATCGAGTGGTGAACAGGAGAAATCGCGAGGCGCGGGTATCCTCGCCAAAATCTCGCATGGATCGAAAGAGCAGCAGCTGAGCTTGGCATTGTGGAGTTCGCATGCGGAGATTATCCCACCGGGACCGATACCGTGCTGGTCCGGTCCGGTCCGAACCGAACCGGCAGTGAAGTCGTAATGTTTATATCGAAATCGTGAGCCAACGGAAAACAATTAATTGCGAGTGAGGATCGAGACGGGTGGCGAGGGGGAGGGGGGGGGGGAGGATGGTACCTTCCTCTGGGTAATTTTCCAATAAATCTTCTGTCATCATGTACCCCTCGAAGACGGCAGCACTTGAGGGAACATCTTTTTTTCGGCCCGGACTTGAGACGGTTACGTCGATTCTCACCGAACTGGCTCTGCATCGACTCTTTCCTGTACCGATCGTATTGCTTACGTGAGGCCATTATCCTTGAATGATTTGAATTAAATTCTCTCCCTCTTTCTATTTAAGGTACTATCTGAAGATATCTGGAAACTAAAATCCCACTGTAACCTGCCAATCGTCGTCGCATCTACGCTTCTCAATCTCAACTGGCATTCCGGAATGCGAGAACCGCATGCCCGTGTTTCCTGGAACGTCAACGCTACGTCAATGCCACACCACAGTTAAGCAGAAGAAGGGCTAAGGTCGTGGGCCCGCTGTTTGAGATTGCAGCCGAGCGGTGCTGAACCGTTTTATGAGTTAATTTTATCTCAGATCCGGGGAACTTAGGACCTTCGTGCCGAGCACTAGAACGCGGAGCGGGCGGGAGAGCTCGAGTTACATCAGTCTCAACCAACAGCACGGCCTGTAACCCGAACGTCAACGAAGCACCACACACGGTATACCATGCGGTGCAGCCGAGGCCGGGTTCCACAAACAAACACATGGCCAATAGGATCCGTGCGAGATCTGTGCGAGAAGAAGGGCAAAAGACAACAAACCGACGATCGTTCTCCTTTTCTCACTGTCTGTTTCTTTCTTTTCCCGTTTAAAGTACTGCACATCGGGGACACTGAACGGTCGGAACTGTTTTGTCAAAATATCATCTAACAAGTTGTCGAACTGGCGGGCGCTGTATTGGTCCAAGCGAGCGGAGGATCCTTGGGTTGCTTTGATTTAGTGGCACGAATGGGCAAGCCACGGACTTAGCCGAGGGTTTAAACATAAATAAATACCACTCAGTGACGGAGTTGGAATTCCGTTTTTTTTTTCTGTTCACCTTCAACGACTTCATGTCAAACATGTGGCCCTCGAAGGGACACTTTCTCCCGATGAACAACAGCACCATCCAGCTTGTTTCTTTCCCTCGTGGCCAACATGCCAGAGAGCAACATTTAAGGAGATTGCTGGTATGGCAGTGATGAGGGCGTTTAATATGTCGTTTCATGGCGCGATCGCGAACGATCGAATCACGCCATCTACAGATCATCTGCATCCGAGCAGCAGCACAGTGAAAGCGCAGAGGCGGCAATCAATCATCACGCTGTGTGACGTTTGTGTTGGAACTCTATTTCTGTATCATATTCCAGGAGGAACACTCTCACTTAGCACATGAATTATGACGTCTTTAGTACCCCGTCCGGAGATGTGATGTCCGTTCCCTCGAGACACGCACAGCAGTAGCAGTGTCGTTTGGTCTTCCGGGAAAGGAAAGCCCACGACCGACACGATCCTGTCCACTGGCACTGCCAGACATGCTGTCGTCACAACACTTGCCACGTTCTCGCCGTACTCGGGGGTAGCCCTTCCTGTTCACTTCCGGGTGTCACATTGCTAACGGGCCAACAACATGGCAACATGTTGCACTGTGCTCTCTTCTTCCCGAGTTAGCTCATGTTCGGTGTACACACTCCCCCCAGCGGGTGGTTCCGCCCGTTCTTCATGTGACGGATACACGTGCGCACTCACTCACACACTTGTTAGCATACTCGTCATCCTCCGACTAAACAATCGAGAAGTCGATTCCTTCGCACAAAAACCGAACCAAACCGAGACCGGATTCCGTAACACCAACACCACAGTGGCAGCTGTTGCTCGAAGGAACGCGGGAATTCTCGGTGTTTGTAAGCGCAGCAAATCTGCATCTAGGCCGCCGTACGCCGTCTATTGTGTGCTGGCACTCGAGCAACAAATCGACTAATCATCGTTCTTTTGTTTGGCGAAAACGAATCGCTTCGACGATGCTGTGGCCACGCTGCCGGTGCAAGCTTCCATGCAAAATCCTCTTATTGTGTGTCCGCCAGCAAGAATGATCCTTCGTGAGATCGAGGCCGGCCAAACAATGGACCGATTTGTGCCGGTTCCTTAAAGATGGATGAACGCAGCGAAGACGCCAGCAGCGTGCTGTCTAGTGAGGCTTCGTTGCGCCTTTAATTTATTCGCATCAACAAACCGACCGGACGGACGCTCGGCCTCGGTGTGGAGCAGAAGAAGGTCCTAGTCCTAGAGAAGTGACCGGTCGCATTCTAGATTCCCCGAGATAGTGGGAACACGGAACGAATTGATTTCTAATTGGAAAAACTGTTTTCAGCAAAACACATCCATCACGGGCAGCGGTCCATCCTGTTGCAGCTCAACAGCGGCACCGGCAGGTGGCGCTACCGTCCCTTTGTGGTGCTCGTGATTCGTTGATGATGTGACGCTCGTGATGTGATGCTTCCATCATTGTTGTGATTTCCAACATCTCAAGATCTCTTGTGGCGTGGCTCCACAAAATCGCAGGTGGAAAGATCGATTCCGTCGACCTCAATAAACCGTTTTGTTAACGAGAGACGCGCTTTATATTCAACCAAAAAACCCCAGGTTGGAACTCGTCCGTAGTACTGGTTGTGTCGTCTGGCTTCCGAAAATCGTGCCGAGATGTGATTGAAAATCGATAAACAATGTCCCCGATGTCGATTCGATTTCTGAGTAGCGCGGCGTCTGGCTCCGGTATAAACGGGTCTCACGTGGCCCATCACACGTTCGCACCGGTTGTGTCCTGCGTCAACCATCGCCGACACGTGGTTGTGTGCTTTAATCGAAACGAACGACCGGACAGACCAGAGGCAGAGCACGCTCCACCAGACGGGAGCTTATCGGACTGGGCGCGAATGGTAAATGATGTCGCCACGGCGTGGCATTCCGGGCTCCCGGTGGTGAGGCGGGTTCTCTTTAGTCCGAGCCAGCAGGTCACGTCACCCTGTACAAGGTCTTCGCCACCGGTGCTGCTCCTGCTGCTGCTGCTGCTGCTGTTTGTCCGCCTGTTTGGTGATGCTGCATCCATTTTCGGCTTGTTTTATTCAAATGAGCTGCTATCAAACGGCCGCGATATGGTGAAATAATTTGTTATCTGACAACATAAACATTCCCCCAACCGCCTTCCCCTTATTCCTTTCCCTACTTGCACTCTCGCTGCTTCTCGTTCTCCTGTGCTGTGTTTTTTCGATATTTCGGGATTTTATGTGTTTTGTACGATCGTCGTCGTCGTCGTTGTCGTCGTCGTTGTCGTTGGAATCCGGTATGTTCCGAGCCCCCGCGGGTGCCATTCTGCTGACCATTGCTTGGGGAATGGTGTGGCAGTAAATGGGTCTCGGACGGTTTTCGGTCAGCTTCGAGTCGAGACCGGAATCGAGAGATCGTAAACACGCCATGCCACCGCCAGTTGCGCGTTCTGCAGAGGATCAATAATCGATCGAACATATTTAAGAAATGAATTCCCCTCGGGGACCGTGCGCGACTTTCTTTGCGCGATCGTGAGACCGTGAGTTGGCGTGTGTAGAAAGGTGTGTGTGTGTGTGACTCTTACTTAAACGGCCTTGCGGGCACCTTACCGGATTCCGGCGATCGAGAATTTAAAACAATGGCCACGGTAGGGGCGGCCCCCATTCGGTCGACAAATGAGGGGCAGCTGCTGGCGATCGTTGCATGTTCGGCTCGTTATCCGGCTGAGTAGCTCCGGCTCCGGCGTTTATGTTTATGATCATTACTCCACCAAAAACGGTCAACAGATTCGCGGAAGGCGGAGAAAAGTCTAATCACCGCAGACCGGGCCGGGTGTTTTATGAGGAGTGAAAAAAAAAATGGCCATGGCAATGTCATCAGCATTACCATAAACTAGGTGCTAAATAGGAACTTAACGGTCGAACGCCACACACACACACACGTGTTGTGTTCGCCTCTGCTAGGGAGTCTTTTGAGGGACTTTTGATAGTTAATCCTCTTTTTACGGAAAGGGATTATGGTCTTTACCGTAGCGATCTGTGTCCGTTCGTTCGTTTTCATGACCGGTACAGCCATTCATAATATTATGGAATGGAGATGAAGAGATGCATTCAGCGCCATGGGATGGTGGCCGTAAAAAAGGATTGGCACAACACGGCGACCCGTAATCGCATAATCGCTGGTTCGGAGTTCGAGAGTAATTGAATGAAGAAGCGATGGTCCGGTGGTCAGCTGGACAGTGGCAGTATATCACAGCAAAGCAACTGGTTCACCTCGTCTTGCTCTAGGGCTGCCTTTGTGCTGGAACAACAACATGCTGACCGACAGCGCTTGACTGTTTGCTGTTGTCCTTTTCGAGATCCTCTCAACCCTCTCAACCCTGTCTGTGCAATCCTTGAGTATCCGAACTGAGGATCTATAATTTCACAAGAATTTCTTGGTCCACTTTCGGGCAGAACGCCCCATTTCAGAATTGGACCGGAAATGCATTGTCTGCAAGGTCAAGCGGATGAAAGCGGATGAAAATAATAAAAACATTACCGTGATTTCGTTCAAAAAAAGGGGCGAGAACGAAAGAGAGACCCCGATCGGTGATCTTCACGATCACACGTTTTGCGCGCGAGCTGGAAAACCCTTTGCTGCTGCTGCTGCTGCTGCTCCTTCCAAGGGAACCTTTTGTGTTCCAATTTTTTTTGTTGCTCTCATTCCCATTCGGTGCGCAGTGAATAGTGAGCAATCCTTCGCTTGTTATTTGACGCAGGCAGCAAGAAGCTAATCCTTTTCCTGTTTCCTTGGCTTCTGTCCAGTTTAAGTTGCGCGCACGTGAGGTTTGTGTTTTCGCAATGCTGGGAATGATGTGCAGCTCGATAAGCAGGTTGAGGGCTTGGGTGTCTGGAGGTATTGTAGGCTCCTGGACCCCGAGACCCGAGGACCTTCAACCTGGATGGTGCGATGGATGATGTGTGTCAATTAGAGCTGGAACCTTGAGGTTGGCTGGAAGCGAAATGAAGCTCTCGGCCTCTCTGTCTCTTTTTTGTTTGGGAAGTTTTTTTTAAATAGTTAAATAGTTTTTTTTTCGTCTTCTAAAGTGTCCCAAGGGGTCGTTATGTTTTGCCAGTGCAATGAACATTCAAACAACAGGACCGAACCGAGCCTGCCTGCCTGCCTGCGTGTCTGCCTTCCTGCCTGTACCTACACGTTTTATGAGATCCAGAAACGGCAAAAAACTAGATGCATTACTGACACAGTTTTTTGTCCACAAGGTCGCTCGAGTTTTTTTACTGTTGGCCAAGGCCCCTCTCTCCCTCTCTAATTGCGGTGCCCAGATATGCAGATCCTGGTCCTCCGGGAGGAGAACGAGCAGCTCGCCTGCGAGCATAAAACACTGAGACAGGCAGAAAAGCGGAAAAAAGCTCGCAGCGCACGCAGCGCGCTCAGGTCAGTTTGCTTTAGTTTTTTAGGTGACTTTTGGGCTTTATTGGGAGCGAAGCACCGGTTTATGATGTCATGCACACACACACACACCCGGGGCTCGTGCTTTTTTATTATTATTATTCGAGGCGACACACAGGAACAGGATTCGATTTTCGTGCGCATTTCCTTGTCAGCTGAAGTGAGAGAGAGAAAAAGAGAGACCCAGCACGGAAAAAAGCAGCAAACGCTGCATTGGTAGGAGCATAAAAAAAGCAATGCAGGCCACCGGAGGCCCGGCGGGATTTATGCTGATCGCGGGACAGTGGCCTTTCCGTGCGTTCGATTTGGCTTTTTTTTTTGTTTTTATATGTTGCCTCCTTATGCTCTCGACTCGACCGACCCTCTCACGGACATCGGCAGCAACTGCACCAACTTTCGCCTTCCGCCTTCCGTCTTTCGGTCTTTTTGCGCTTTTTGGCGATTCGGTGATTTACGATCCGCATGACTGCTCGCCCGCCCTTCCGTCTGCTAAGGGGGAGGAGGCGCTTTTTGGCGATCGTTTTCGGGATCGTTACTTGGGCACTTTTTTAATGTGCGAATCGTTTGGTTGGGCATTCTGTTTTTTTTTGGCTCATTGTTTTTTATTGCTTCTCCTTCACAGGGTCGTCGCTGCTGTAGCATAATGTGTTTACGTGTGTGTGTGAGAGAGAAAGGAAGAGCATATTTGCAAATTTGACCGACATTTTTGGCATGTTTTGTGCCCGGGAACAATCCAGATTAGAAAAATTCAGTTCAGTTTTTTGACTTTTTTAACAACCACCGCCACCAAAACCAAGGCCAGACACACCCAAGGGGACCCACATTTTTGTTTGTTTGTCGTTTCTATTTTGTGTTTGTTGTTGCTGGTCGCCGGTTTTGTTGTCATCATGAGGGGTGGCTTGTGTTTTTTGTTTTTTCGTTTCGTAAATTATGCTGCATTCACATTTCTGATGTCCCGAGCGTTGTATGTGCTGTTGTTGCTGCGTAGGATTTTATTGCGGTTGTTTCTCCCCGCTGGTGACGACAGATCGGAAACCGAACTGACGACCGCCTGCTGTGCGCGTTGCCAACGTTCCTACTCCCGGAGCGACACAGGTACGATGAGTGTCTCGGTGATCGAAGTAGGTGCTAATGATGACCGGAAAGCATCAACTACGCTTCAACTACGCTTCACTGTCTAACGCCTCTGCGCGGACATTCTCTCACCTTTCGGCGGGATCAAGATGTGCCAAGATGGCCGGTTCGAAATGTGGATCTCCCTTAATCCCCTTTATCATCCCCGTTGCCGTCAGCGTTGCATCGAATTTCAAAGCGATCTCGCGCGCACCCCTCGGGATTGGTGTTGAAGATCACATTCCAAATCTCCCAGCAAGGAGACCGAATGCCGGACCAGGATCCTGTTGAGTGAATTTTGCGCACACGAATGCGCGTCTCAAGGACACCCTACTGGACGGACAATAGGATCAAAGGGACCGAAGAGCGACAATGGGTCCACCGGACCGGACACACACACACACCGGTATGCCGTGGCACGCTTAGGACGAGATGTTCGCCGCTTTTCATGGAATGCTCTGGCCTAGAGCAACCTGCCTGTTGGTGCTGCTGCTGCAAGCATCTCGTGACCGGCTGGTTAGCGTACGATCACAGATCTTCTGCAGCGGTTTCGCCCACTGCACTGCCCTAGCATGTGGCGGCACTTGCCCTTTGGTCTTCAAAAACGTTCGCACGCCACGCATGCCGCTTTTCCTTCCCCATTTCTACGACAGGTTTCCTGCTGCTTGGTCATTATCATTAGGCTACCAAATTCAACAATCGTTTAGGACGAATTTAGCACCGCGATCACAGAGCTAGCAGCAGCAGAACCTGTTCCTGACAAACGAAAGGAGGAAAAAAACAACAAAACATTATTGCAACGTGTTTAGGGAGCAGAAGCAGAAGCACCTTCCTCAGTGGCAGGCTTTGGCTTTTCGTGAAAAAAAATAACAAGAAAAAATCACACCAGTCTGCCAAACGGAGAGAGAGAGAGCCACCACCGGAAGCAATCTGCCTTCTAAAATGCGTTGCGCATCTTCCGCGTGTTTTTTTTCGTTGTTGTTGTTGTTGTTTAGTTTCGCCGGGAGTTTATGAGCGTGCGAAACCGGCGCGGCCTTCGATCCGGTGGCGGCACCCTTTTTGGAACCGGCACTCTGGTGCATCGCATCCGGTCCGCAGCTTCGATCCAGCTGCACGCAGACAGCTTTGTGCCAGTCTTTGCTTTGGTGCTAATTAGAATTAGGTTTAACCGGCCGCTCCACGTAGCAGCATTCGTTTGCTCGTTGTGCCTCTGTGTGTGTGTGTGTGTGTGCTTGCCTGTCCTCAGTGGCCTCAGGACGCGACCCACGACGCGTTGTTCTGGTTTCGCTGCTAACGAAAGCTGCTGCTTTTCGGCGGCCTTTCATCGTCATCATCTCTCATCTCTCGCGGCACGAAACGCGGCAGCAACGAGGAGCTCTTATGCTTTGCGGGCCTTTTTCAGCACCGGATAGTGGCGTTCGCGGCAACATTATGCATCCCGCGCGGCCGGTGTGTGCGCGCGTTCCGATGATCAATAGCCCCGTGGCCCCGAAATCCCGAATCTTAATCACCAAGCCAATAATTCATTCGATCGCGCCCGGCACGGTTCACACCACGGCCAGCGGTGCTGTGCGACCATAAGCACCAGCACCAGAAACAGAGGAACCCTCTCGCCACCAACACCCCAGCAACGAGCTTCTATCGAACATCACAATCATCCTACCGCTGGCCATTACCGGGCGCTGCTCGCGCACACTGCTCGCTGTTGCTCCAGTAATTGACAGTCTAAAGTGCGAAAAGCTTCGGCCCCGGCTTCTCTCTCTCTACACACACACACGTGCGCGCGCACTCTGCGTTTGCATATTCTCGCGATGAAGATGAAAGATCCTGGCACAAACGCAACGCCGCCACTACAGCAACCGAACCGAGCGCACGGTTTGCTGGTTTTACGATTATTTATTGCGCGGCCGCTGAAGACTGAAGACGAAACCGCGGCGGCTCGCTGCGGCACATTCCAAATGTGGCCGAACGGAGGCGTGCGCCCGCGTTTGCGCGTGGAAAAACGTTTATATTATGAATAATATCGGACCATTTGTTGGCCGGGCTTATGGTGCTGCCCGCGTGCCCAGGCTACCACTAACGAGAACGCCACGCAAAACCGGCGTTCCGTTCTCCGGCCTCCGTTCTTGGTTCTCGCGCGTAATCGATCGCGAACCGCGAACGGGCCGCTGAGTGGCCGCAGCGCAGCGGTGGCGACTGACTGCGAGCCTGTCCAGCTGTCGAGGTGCGATTTTGATGGATGTGTGCGCACCCTGCGAGTGCGAGAGATGAAGGAGATTAATCATTGTTTAACACTTCCAATTCCACAACGGCACAGCTAATGATAAATATCGCGCGCGCTCGCTGGCTGGCAGTGGTTTGCAGTTGCTTGCACTCCCTGGTGAGGGCCATCTTGCAGCACATAACAGTGCAGCATCAGAGTGGTTGCTGGCGCACAGCAGCACCCTCTCATTACCGAGCCACTTTGGACACTCCGATCCCCAAAAAATGATGATTGTCATGAGTCAAAAGTTTAAATTGCCTCAATTTAGACCAGCAGCAAAGCTGGAGTTCAACCACGAGACACAACGGGCCACAAGGCCCTTGGCTGAACCTCCTGGACACCTGGAGCAGAAGAGCCAGCGCACTGGCGTTCTGGGCCCAAAAATTTCGTAGAATTTCCCTACTGCTGCTGGAAATCACTTCCAGCGAAAAGGCGACGGATAAACGACGACGACGCATGCATTATGGTTCCCTAGTTCCGTGGCGTATCGCGATTAAAAATGTAGGCCAACGCCGAAAGCACGCCGGTTGCGCCCGCACTCAAAACGGAGAAAGACTCCAACGCCAAGACACGAACCCCGCGAGCAGATGATTACGCGTTTCGCAGTCCTTCGGGAAGGGGGGATGGGGGTGTCCTTTTTGGTGTTGTAGTGCGGTGAAATTACGACAAATTATCCTCGACCTCCGAGTGTCGTGAGGGGCGCACTCTCTCCGTCTCTCTATCTCGGCTGCTGCATTGCCTGATGATTGATGACACGACTCTCGACGAATACGTTGGACGAATAATTAAATTTTCGGCGGCGACAAAGCGACGCAACGGATGACATTACAAGTGTACGTGTACACGTACGTGTGTGTGTGTGTCTGTGATTGACAGTTGCAGCAGGAGTCGTGTGTTCCAGCTTCCCTCCGTTTTCTGCACGTAAAGCACGCCGAAGGGCTTCTCCGTTTTAATATATTTTAATGAACGCAGCTCGCCAGCCAGTCAGCAGCAATTGCCAGATTGGTGAAAATGATTTTTAACAAAAATACTGCCGCACACACACACGCACACACTGCATTAATTGGCCATCTACCCAGGACAACCCAGGTGCTGCTGCTGCTGCTACGGTTGCCGCATAGTTAATGATAGATTCGTGCGAGTGCGAATTCCCCGAGCCGAGAGCCAGCAAACGAATGTTGCCGCCGCGCACCGGCACCGTGCAGACCGGACCGTGGTAATGATTTCGTTTACCGGAAAGGAGTTAAGCAATTATCCACGCAGTTTGTGCGCAGGTTCGTGATTTATTGAGCGCACGATGTTCCGATAGGGAACGCGCCGTCGTCGTCGTCGTCGTCGTCGCGATCGTCGCGTTTGCCGCGAGTTCTTTGCCTGTTCCGCGTGCCGCGTTGAATACTGGTTTCGGTATCGCATCGGCCAATTTGGTGATTCATGGAGCATCATGCATCATGGCGGTGGTGCTCGTGGTGGTGGTGCTGGAGGTCCGTGATTGCGATTTGTGCGGCGTGCAGTTTGCACCTGCGCGCACCAGTATGGGGAGAGAGAGAGAGAGAGGGTTAATCCTTGGCCAAAGCTGCCCAATCGTCCACTTATGGTTCCATGGCATGGCATGGTATGGCCGGCTGGTTGGCTGGCTGGCTGCGTGTTTTATGTCGTGTTCGCGAGGGCGCGTGAGATCAACCGAAATCCACGATAAATCCGCACTCTCCTTCTCTCCTCTCTCCTCTCTCTCTCTTCCTGAACTTGATGGAAGGATGGAAGTGCAACAGACGCTGCTGCTGCTGCTGCTGTGTTGGGTCGTGGTGAATATGTTTTCACATTCCGCGAACATTAATCCCTAGAGGGCGAGCTCTCTCGATGGTGTGTTTCCTTCTCTCTCTGCTGTGTCTCGACTACTCAAGCTGACGACTCCGTATTTCCCAAAAGCCCTTCCAGAGCCCTCGAGTAAGAAGAGTAACGAGAGCGACAGAGAACGCGTCTGTCATGCGAATGGATAAACAACGCCGAGCGTAAAGAAAGCCGTAAATCCTCGGACCGGGGAGCGATCGCGAGTGCGCGCCCGCGGTTGCAGGATAAGCAGCGCGCGATGTCCCTCTTATTACCCTGCGCCTTGCGAGATCGCGACCGCACCATCTGCTCGGACTCGGTCAAATCGTGCGGACATTCACCGCTGCCGCCGCCACGCCGCCAGAACGCTGATTTGTGGCGTCGTTGGACGTCGAGTCCTCCGGAGGTGAAATGTGTCGGTCCCAAAAAAACAAAAAAAAACAGGCGAAACACACACACATTTCGGGGAGAAAGGGCTACATGGCTAGAGAAATGGCCGTTTTTGGGAGGGCACCTGGCGAAGCGAAGTAGGAGACAAGCGGACAGCGCCATGATGATGATGATGATGATGGCGAAAACAGGGGAAGGAAATGTCGAACCAGCGACCGGGTGGTGCGCCCTGTGTGGTCGAAATCTCGGCCACGCGTGCTGGAACCGGAAAAAGAACCGAAGATCGTGCGATCGATTCGATCGAGCGTTCGAGCGTTCGCTTAATGTCGCTGAACCTTTTAGCGGAATTTGAATTTGAACCTCGCGAGCGTTTTGGGGATTCGGAATTAAATCGTCCCGAGAAATCATCGTTTCACCTAATTATAAGAGGCAGCAGCAGCAGCAGTAGATCGAGCTAGATCGCCAATCGCCAGCACGACACGATCGATCGCGGTGCCATCTTCTTTCTAAGAGGCTTTAGCGTACGGTGCGGGCGCGGGGGGAAGCGATAAAATTTTATCCTCACGATCACGATGGCCACCTCCTAGAAAGCAGCATTAGTCGCTAATGCTCCCTCCCCCCTGGGACCGGTGGGAATGGGTTTTATTAATTAATATTACACTAATTAAGGTCCACAATTTATGCACCGCGATCGTGCGGCAAGATCGTGTTTTTTTTCGATGGGGGGGAGGGAATAGAGCCGCAGCATAAATCATCATTGGGAGGGAGGGAGCGCACGCGCGATCACATGATCACACACACACACACACACACTATCTCACCATTCCACTCGGTCTGTCGCGATCGCGCGATCCCAGGAGGTCTCAATCTAATCGTCTGCCGTCGTCGTCGTCGTCGTCGTCTTCTGATCGAAACCGACTTCGGGACCGACTTTGACTCCTCCAGGCAGTGCAGGTGTTGTCTTGGGTGTAGGAGCTGCTAAGAGCTGCTTATAGAAAGGGGAAAAGGGGGCGACAGGGTTTGGCAAATTTATTCGATGATCCCCCCCACCCCTGGCACCCCCCAGACATCCTCTGGTCTTAACGAATTATGGTCCATGACTGTCGCCCGGGCCTGTGGTGCTCGGTACTCGGGATAAATTGACCGAATTCAAATTCGGGATCGCAGAAGGAGGAGGAGGAGGAATCGCCGACGATCGACCGGGAGGGGTGGGATGACGAAAGCGGGGAAAGGAAAAGGAAACGCGCGAAATCAACGCCTTTACCTTGCGCTGGCCTTTGGCGGCACTTACGATGATTGAAGTTCGATCTCAAATTGGAATAACGACCCGTGGTTTCGGATCATCCTCGGTACGCAGAGGCCTGCAGATCGATCGATCGAGCTCAAGACCACAAACCGTATTGAGTATACGTCCATCGCCTGGCGCAAGGGCATGTCCATCACATCACGCGGCCAAAAATTAGATTTAAACTGCCGCGAGATGTGTGAAATCGTTGGCTCTCGATCGATCAAGGAGTGGCGAAGAAAAATCCTCAACCCGAACAAAAAAATCGATCACGACCTGCAACGATGAGGAAGGAAGAGGTGGGAGGGGCACTCGCAGACGCCCTCAGGACATCACATTACGTCGGTGGTCGCGAGGACGACCGAGCGCATCTGCCGCGACCGCCACGACCAGGGACCTAGAGAGCGATTATTAACGATCTTGCCAAGTGGCCAAGAGCAGCTGGGAGCCTGGGAGAAGGTGGCCATAATCCGTCGTCATCGTCCGTCGTCGTGCGCTGCGGACACGCTTTTCAGCAGTAAAGAGGTCGGACCGAGATCAAGGTAGGCAGCAGCAGCAACAAAAAAACTAACCGAAAAAGGGGTTAACTGCATTGGACCGGGCGCGCCACATTTCACGTTTTCCTGCCAGCCAGATTTGCCGGGGGAGGATTTTTGGATCCACTCTTTGTCCACTCCGGCGCGCGTGCGCACGCCGCATTTTGCCCTCCCCCGAGCCTCGAAGTGCAGGGAGCGTGGAGTGTCGTGTGAGGGACTTCTTTCTTTTTTTTTTTTCGCCTTCTTTATTTTCTTAAAAACACGGCGAGAGCGTGCACATAAGCGCATAAATTGCTGCTGCACCAATAATACGCTGGGATCTGGCTGTGTGTGTGTGTGCGCGCGAGCTCTAGGGAACTATAAAACACGCACAACGCCCTCTCGGTACTCCTTCCTTTCTTGGTGCCATTGGTTTATGGTTGAGGCAGCGCGAGCCACGCTCTCGCTTCTATGCGCTCGTTGAGACAGGATTCTTCCTCCTTTTTTTCTTCTTCTTTGATGCTCACGCTTCTACTACGCCAGCGGCCCGAGCGGCATCACCAATTGCTGGCCTCGCGAGCACGGACGAGGACGAACACAAAAGGACATCAAGGCTGGAATCTGAAATCTCCGCTTTCTCCGCGCCATTAAAATCGGGCCCTCAGTCGTCGTGTGTGTGTGTGTGTGTGTCCTCCGTCTTGTGAGACCCGTGCGTGCTGGTCCTGGTCCTGGTAAATGTGGCTCCGGTTTTTGTGAAAATAAAAATTAAGCCATAAACACTCTTATCCTTGTTTTATGCTGCGACGACGACGACGACGATGACGACGAAGACGACGAGGTGACCTGCACGATCCATCCATGGTGATTGCCAGCAGGGACAACAATAATAATCAAATCATTTAACGCTGCACACGCTCTCGCTCCGTGCCGGGGGCCGGGTACACCGGGGACTGGGTTTTTGGAAATCCGGCGGGCCTCGGAGGGAGAGTTCAAAAAACCAACCTGGAACTCGAAGGAAACGGCTGTTGAATGTAGACGGCGAGATCGCTAATCGCGTACCCGGACCACTCACGGGAAGGAGCAGCAGGGCAAGGTCCTGGTGGGCCGTGGATCCGTGGCCATTTTCAAAAAAGGGAATCGAATGTCCACATGTGGCTTGGTAATGGGCCAGAATGGGGATCGTATCACGCTAACGATGCCCAGGGAGTGTTTTGTAGCTTAAAAAATCCTGGGATAACGAGACAAAGACACTCGTTTGGAGTGCGCTGGAATGGCAAGGACATCGCGCAGTACATTAAGAAGGCTGTCAGCACTTCGTTTTGAACTTCTTGTGCAGAAGGGATCGGAGCGCAATTGTTTTTAATGTCCACAAGACGACGAAAACTTTTAAGGTTGCATTTCAATAGCACATTCTCGTCTCTTGATACAGAGTCCGACAAGTTCGGGTCCTGTTGAGGATAAAAATTTTTAAAATACCTTTAAGCTTATGACTGTTTCATACGTTGTCAGTTTTGCATTGTTTTGTGGCAGCAAAATAGCAAAAAAGAGGCACAACAAACATCGAGCGCCGATAGCTCAATATCTAGGAAAAAAGACTTCAAATCCAATCTACATATAGAACGTGAATCTGTCAATGCAAATGTTTGATGCCTCTTGCCAGCTTTAGGCAACAACGACAACGTTCCCTAAAAGCTCGACAAGAAGTCATACCCTGCCATACGATGGCTTCATCTTCCTCTCGGGAGTCTCCTGCTGCGTGCTGTTTAGCAAACACATTTGCACGAGATGTAAACAGACGATTCGCTTTCGCATTCAACAAATAATTGAACCAATTTAGGGTGGACCTGTTACCTGGGGAAGGACAGCGTCCATCCCCGAGATGACCTCGGTACTCGATGCCCATCTCGGTCCCATCGTAAAACCTATCGGTCCCGGATCCATATGTATTGGTACTGGCCAATCGGCCAGGCACAGGCAGCCGCTCCAGATTTCCCCGATCCCGAGCACCCGAGCTGGAATGCCTTGAATTGCTCCAGAAAAACGTGACCTGCCGTCGAGTTGCCCGATGATATGCAGATATCTGTCCTGTGTCCTGGGTGTCCTCACTGTGAGACAGGCTGTAAAAAGTCATTAAAAAACTGCTCTAGTTTGGCGTTGATTTTTTCTGTGTGTGTGCCCCTCGATGTGCGTTGGCACGCGCACTTTTTTATGAGTTCCTGATGAGGTCGAGGCGTGAGGTGCTGCTGCTCTATATTAAATTGCCATTTTTTGGACCACACTGGACCACAAGGACAGTCAGAAGCTAGAGAGCAGTGGGGTGGCAAAAAAAAGGAAAGAAACACTCTCATAAAACACATGGAGGACATTTTTAGAGCAGTACGAAGATCTTTTTTGTGTCGTTTCCCTTGGCGGTCCGTTTGGTCCGTTTCTGGAGCACGCGTCGCGTCGCCTTTCGTGACCATTCACAGACCGCAACTCAGTAGGCTGGGGAAGCTGATAAAAAGGTGCCAGGGAGCGAAAGCACAAAAGAACAATTTCGCAACAAGCTGCAGGGTGGTTTTTTGTTGTTGCTCTTTTTTCGGGGCTCACGCTAAGCCAATAAAAACTCGATAATCTGATTTCTGACCCACAACCATCTTAAGGGCCCGCTGAGACAGCTTGTCTTTTTTTCTGTTCTGTTTAGGGTGGATCTGCCTCTCAGCTGCCGAACTTGGAAGGGCTCAAGGTTCAAGCGAAAACGGACCACTTTGACCAGTGGTCAGTGAAGGAGTTTAGCTGACAAACTGACCACCGTGATCCGTCTGCCGTTTGACCTAGAGAATCCTCTCGATTGCTCCAATAAAGTCTCGAAACCCCCGGGCGACCGCTTGTAAAACTCGATCGTCTTCGATTTGGACATTCTGAAGCGTTTGGTTGCTGCTTGCTGAAAGGATAAGAGATGCTGTAGCCTTGCAGAGCTTCTCTCTAACTCATCCGCAAACCGAGCAGCAAATGAGCTCTAAAGGCCGTAAACACTCTCCTCTGGTCTGTCCGGCCATCTCGGCCCGGCCCATTACCCATTATATTCCTCTTCCCATCGTTGCCCCTTTTGGGCTTTTACGATCGCACCGGCCGCCGCCATCGCCGCCACCGAAGAAAGGGGAACGGGGTTGGGAATGTTGTCAAAATAAAAGGATTAACATTAGGCTCAGCTATGGAAGATGGCCAAACATACCCCAAACAAGTAGTAAAACAATTCACCCGGCCAGACCAGACCAGCGGCCCGGCAGGCCAGGCAGAGGTAAGCGACGAACCCGCCCGCCTGAACGGGTAAAGAGCGGAGTGATCTAATTTTGTGGCTCGTAAACACATTTAAGCATTCACCTCCATCAGCATCGGCAGCACCATCCCTACTACTCAAGGACTAGACTCGGCCGTTCCTTGGCAGAAGAAAGGAAGGATTTGCACGTCTGGTGTGGAAGGGTTTTTTTTGGTTGTTGTTGCTGTTGGGTTTTTGGCAACCCCGAAGCTGCAGAATGGAAAATGGCGATGGTTTTCGCACAATTTCGGGGACATATTGGCACCATTCGGTGAGGGAGAGAGAGAGATAGAGACAGAGGTACGAATTGTGGCCAATTTAGTGGATTGTAAAAAAGAGTTCATGAGACCGAGAGAGAAGCGATGCGATTTTCAGGTGAGGAGTTTTCACTCTCGTCTCGGTGGAGGAGCCCTTTTGCGACGGGATTTTTGCCCAGTAAAAAAGGGTTTCCAGGATCTTCCAGGTTTTTGGTCTGGTCTGGTTGGTCTGGTAGCCCTTTCGACACACTTCGTTCGACGATGATTTTACAATCCAATGTCCTCGCTGCAAAAATGATGTGTTGCTTGCTTTTGGCGAGGCCGTCGGCCGATTGATGCTAATTTGCTTTCGTTTTCGCAACAGTGTTCTAGTGTGTGAGGCCGGGAAGCTCTCCTCCTCTGCCTTCTCCTCCTCCTCCTCCTCCTGCGGCGGATGGGTGTTTTTATGATTTGGTGCAAATACCTTCGGTGCACCACCGGACGAACACGTTTTTGGCAACGATGACGATTTTTACGATTGGCAAAGGCCGGAATTGGCCTTCGGATAAGGAGCTCGGATTTACTATTCTTTCGACTGCCCTAAGGGTTAAGAGGTCCTTTAGGGGGAGAACGAGTTAAGCAAAAAAGGGTTTTTAGGGCCCCCGGAGAGGAAGGACAACACTTTCTCCCCGTAGGACGGCTCTAGTTTGTGCAAAGGAGATGGCTATAGGCGGTTGGCGGAGCTGCTGGTTGGCAGAAAGGATTCGCTCTCTTTTATTATTCGCCCCGGTCCCGGGGACGGGGACACTTTTGCACTGTTAGCGAAAATGTTTTTATTCCTTTATATGGCGTGTATGGCGTAGTGGACCTTCACGAATGAGACGCGCTTCGGAGGAATGGTTAAATGCTTCGATCAGGTTTTGTACCTCGGCCTGTACCCATATGCCAGGAGTGCAACGAAAATGTGTAATTAATGGCCATTTGTTGGATGTGCGTCTTTGGAAAGCGATACTGAGGCTGAGGCTAGTTCGACAATCTTCTCTCGAGCATAAAAAGAGTTTTATAACATTTTTGCATTCCCGGGCGCAGTGGAAAACATTAAAGGATTGTTGGTGAGAAGGAGTTGCAAAAAAAGGATTAGCAGGAGACAAACGTACAGCCTTGATGGCGAAGGCCAGTGATGTCGATTATGCTGCAAAAAGAGAGAAAAAAGGGATAATATTTCATCCAAGCACCCCTTCCTGTCAATGCATTGCACGCGCAAAATGTGAAACGAAATGTTGGAAAAAAATGAATTTATGGTGCTAGAATTATGCGAAAAAAATTGTGTGTTTTTTGCTGGCATAAAACGTACCTTGACTTGCAATGCCAACAGCACTCCAGGGGGAATTTACTGTCTACATAGACTGGCATATACTCGAATCCGTTCCCTCTGCTGGTCGTTAGGCTGCATGCACGCCAATGTCCTAGCCATTGTTAAGGACCTCGATGTCCTCGTCTCGTTATCTTGCGAAACTTTTTTCTAGGTACTTTTTCTACGTAAACTCTATAAATCATTTTGCCTCCTTTTTTTTGCTGCAAAAAGCATGACGATGATTAGTTTGCATTGTATCGATGAAGCTTTATGCTCTGCATATTATTAGGTCAGCGCTCCCTGGAATGTGTGATAATTAGAGCAACAAAAAAGCGGAAAATCATAAACCAAAAAACAAAATGCACTCTCTTCCTCCACTTATTTGCCATGGCCAGGGGACACCCTCCGAAGGAGCGGTGGTCTACAATTTGTCACCTCACCGGTGGTGTGTGGCATCATGGCGCCCGCTCGCTCATCCGTATTTTCGGCGCGTGATGCCCTAAAAAGCGGAGCGCGTCAGTCATAAAAAGTCCAAAACCAAAACTGGATCAATTTTTTAACAACTTTTTGCCTGCCCCGAGGAGTGACCCCTAAGGGGCAAACTAGAGCACTACCCGGAAACAAGGGCTCCGGGGCATTCCGGAGTGCTGGTGCTCATCCTGCCATCCAGTCCTGGTCCAATTTGCTCTCGATCCATCCCTTCGGTATCCCGCTGCTGTGCTCTAGTTGTTCTAGTTGTTACAGTTCTGTCAGTCCTTCTGAGTGACCTTCCACTGCTTGGTTGCCGGTACCTCTATTAAGTCATTTAAAAAAACTGGATCAATCTGTTTATGACGTAAGCGAGCGTGCTCGCAAAGGTCAAACCCCTGGCAGGAGTGGTAGGAAAAAATGAAGATCATTTTTCTGGAGCGCAAACAATTTGAAAAGTAGATCAAACATCGGCAGAACGGAACGTCGTTCCCGTTCCGTGCACCTTGGTGCAATATCATATCCCTGACGTAAGGGCGCATTTTTTTTTTTTACAGCTGCAGCACATCCTGCCCCAGGCCCAGCCGAGAGGGTCCGAGAGAAGCCAATAAAACGATGCTCGCGGCGACTGCACGTAACTAGAGCACGACCTTCGCCATGGGCCCTTCGGACTGCAGTAAATCGACGCCGGTCCGGCCGATCGATCATAAACGTTACGTCAAGAAGATGTTCTTCGGTTCGGTCCTCCTGAGCTGCCAAGCGCTCAGAAGCCAAGCCAAGGGTCCGAGTTCTTCTTTTTTATGATTGACGTTAGTGCCGCCTCATTTGCTTGCCAGCCAGCCAGCCAGCCAGTCCGATGCACCTTCGACACTTCCGTCCACAGTCTAAGCCCTGGCCGGCTAGTCCTTGGGAATGATCTAGTTTTTTTTCTTTCTTTTCTTTCTCCTTATTTCTTTCTCTTTGGCGATCCTGGTCCATTTAGGGCTTTAGAGGTTAATGCGGGAAAAAGTAGAGCATTAAAACACACATTTCACCCGAGGACCCGGCCAGCGTGACCGGCCGTCGTTGTGGTTGTAAAGTTTTACTGCGCTACAGCAGACTCCAGGGGCACGTTTCGATGTTTGATCGACAGCCTCCCGAGGGCTGCCGAAAAGTTCTGGTCAATATTTTTATGTTTGGTCAGTTTTTTTTTTCCTCTCTCCCGCCTCTTCTCTCTCCTTGTGTTACATCATCGGCCATCGCAAAACATGCCCACCGTGTTCTACATGTCCGAGACCAAATGACCATTACCCGGGGGTGCTTGGCTGAAGGTCAGCTCGGGGCTGTGTAAAAACAACATCGGGGACCGTTAGATTGAGCCCTCTGGACCTCAGCTGGCCTTTTTACGGTGGCCCGGAGCACTATTTGAACTGGACAAATTAATGCGAATAGCCAGTACATTTCCGGCATGAACCGGCCGTGCAAAAGGTTCAACGTTTTGTTTTGAAATTAGCTATGTTCGGAGGTAAAACGGTGTCCGGTCACATAAAACATACTCGGCTTGGTCACCTTTTGCTCCAGCACCTACCGATCGGTGGTGTCTAAAAAGCGTCCATACTGCTGCACTTTATGCGCAATAAACACGTTAAAGATGCTGGGCATTAGGGTGGGGTGGGGGAATCGGGGTAGAAGGAATTGAAAAACTTATGAGAGACGTTCACCTTGAGCCGTGTATTGCCACGAGAACAGTGGTCACTTGGATAGGCAAATGGCAGGAAGCGTTTTGTAGCGTTGTACTAAAATTGTACTAAAAATGGAAAATACATCTACTTTCAGTAAATACATCCAGCATTATGCTGCTAATCATCAAACTAGTATAAGCGACCAGAAACTCCAACAAATCGTCGAGTTCTACGCGATTATCCAAACGCTTATCCACTAATTAGCCCAAAACAAGCCGAAAAAAGAATAGAACAGTCAAAGACAGATGCCTTCTCGCGGTCTTTATCCGGCGAACCATCCCGTGCAGAAGCACTTGATAAATCACTTTAAACGGAGCCCAGCCCCGCTGCGTACCACCATCAGCACCAGAGCACAGTCCGGGAATTGGCTGGGACAGTTTTCACGAGTAAACACGGGCCACGCCAAGAAGCAATCGCTCTTTTCTTTTCTCGGCGCGAAAGCAAATGGTTTCATGCGGAGCGGCCCGATCCACCAGATGCTCGCACCCGATCGCATCGTGTGTCCGCGGCACTGTGGGCGTTTGATGGCTGCTTAGCTCTCATTATTAGAACAAAGTTGTGTCTCGGATTCTTTCCCCCGTTTTCGTCTCGTTTTTTTTTTCTTTGCTCGTTCCGTCGCTCGCGTAGCTCCGTGTTTTTTTTTCGTCATTTTTTGTTGCTGCTGCTGGTGCTGGTGCTGTTGGTGCTGGTGCGTGTGGCTCTCGCAGCGAGCAAACGATGCCGACAAAGGGCCACCGACACCGGCCCTTCGCCCTAGTTTGTTATTAACCAATTTCGGAGGCCGCCCTTTTCCACTGATTCGGGGTCATCTGAGCCCGGTGCCATCGGTTCGGTCGCTCGCTCGCTCTCTTTTGCTGCAGCCTCTAACCCCGTTCCCGCCGGGTTTATGACACAATCCTCCTCGGCCGCCGCCGCCGCCTGATCCGCCTTAGTTCCCTCGGTCCTACGCTCGTCGTTTGGCGCTTCACATTTCACCAAAGGGCCGAGAGTCCAGCAAAGGGCCGATAATTATGTTTATCCTTTCCGGGGTGATCGCTCGCGCGCGCGCGTCTTGATCCGCTTCGAGGCGTACATGGCCATGGCCGGAGGCCGTCTCCGTGACTAATTTACGGTCGCTGCAATCCGGCACGACGGAATGGCCTTTCAGCTCTTTCGGGGCTTTTCATATCCTAGACCGTACTGTAGCAATTCGACATACGCTACCGCTTACCGTTAAGCATGTAGGATGCAAGATTTTCCGAATTTCCGTTTCCCTGGTTCCTGTTTTCGATCGGTTCGACCCAAACGGAGCCACCAGGACAATGCTTTTAGTCACGCGGTTGCTTAAACTGAAATTGAATTCCCTGATCGTTCGTCCGTCGCTGGCTGCAGGACTTGCCAAGCACTCTTTTTTTGTAGTGTGACAGTGACCATTGGTCTAGTCTCACTACAAAAAAAAACCCTGACCAGAATCTCTGCTCTGCCCATTCTCAGGGATATGGCCAGCGCACAATGAACAAGATCCCATCGTTTGCTTTGATGTTGATCGTCGTCGTACGTACAACTTCTTTTTGAATCTTTTCACTAGCCCGCCAAAGCATTGCCCTGCCTACGACGCTGTTTGCTTTGTAAATTTTCAAAATGGAAGTACAGCAATTGTCTGGCCAGAGGCAAAATCGAGTTAGTTTGGCAACAATGTCCATGTCTCCGTCGTGCAATTTGCGAACATGCGAACTTGCGCTCTGCTCCGTTTCGGTAGCAACAAGCTAGCTTGTTAATGGTTTTGCTGGACAAATAGGTCGCCGCCGCCACCACCACCGCAGTGTTCCTGGAACGTTTTCCGTTTCGAGGCGAATCATTTGTCAGCGGAACGGTTCCGTTTGCAAAGAATGCTCCGCAGACAGTCAACCGCCGCAGCAACACATTTGTCACGGCGGACGGTGTGTCAGTGTTTCCCAGTACGATGTTTTGAGCTACTGGCCTACACATTGGCCGAGGGCACTGGCGAGTGAAGAAACGAAACGGCGGCCTGGCGGAGAAGAACAAAGTGCCTTCACCCCGCCGGGACCCCGAGGTGCACGCACTCCATAAACAGACACCCCAAGTGCCAAAAGGCAGATAAATGCAACGCGACATGCCGACTGGGAGTCCCCCGGTACCCAGCGGTATATCCGCAGGGGTCTCTGCAGCAAAACAGATCGCAGCAGCAGGTCCTCTCGATCGGTCGGGATGCCGCCTTTTAACTTTGGCATAGAACGATCCGACGCTAGACTCGCTCTTTCTCTCTCTGTCTCTCTCCGCCTCTGATCTTGTCCGCCACCGCCATCAGTCAGCAACTGTGGCCAGCGCTTTGCGAGTGCGAAATGGCACACCGATACGAAGGCGTTTTCGGGGAAGATCCACCCAATACGGTCTACGGGATGATAAAGAAGGGACCGCCAGGCGCAAGCAGCCGGAACGATCGAGGATCGTTACAGATCGTTCTCTACGGCAACAGCAGCAACAGCAGCAGCAGCAGCAACAGCTCTTCTTCGGTTTATTATTTGTTTGTTTCGTCCCCTGGCCGTCGTCTTTCAGGGGGCAACAACATGTGTGTCGAGATGCGATCGTCAACGTCGTGCGCTGAAGTGGAAAGCCTTCCGAGGTTGATGCTGCAACGAATCGCCGTGGTTGACCCAATTGTTGGATGTTAGTTTTACGGTTCCGGTCGATTGACAGGATCGCAAACAGCAAAACGGAAAAACGATCGAGAGAAGTGTGTCGTTAACAAATCGTAATCCAATTCCTCGATTCCTATCTCGATTCTATGCCTATTCCTGCTCTGAAGATGTCAATTGTTAGTACAATTCGTATTCCAAAAAGGCATTTCAAGTAAAAGAAAAGAGTTACTTCGGCTGAGAACGGTACCGTTCTCGTCCTTTTGCACCATAGAGCATATGCAATCCAGGTCACAATCTCAGACCAGAGGTTTGTGACACAAGTTATTATGGTTTTACACAACACGCATATATTTCTCCTGCACGATACACACTGTACGGTCGTCTGGCCGTCGCACAATCGTCACTTTCACCCTTTTTCTTCCATTCTTAGGCCAATGTGTCACATCGTGGCGTGCCGATGTTTGCGTCAAAACAACCCCAAAAGTTAACCCCGTTAGGCTAAACATTGTAAACTCATAAAACGTAGCCATCGGACAAACTGTAACTGTACCAGCAGTAGACCGAAAGGGTTGACAATGGCTTGCTATAAAACGATCGTGCGATCGTGGTGATCGGTGAAGGCAGAGGAAAGGACATACATAGAAGGTGCGACAGTGGGCCAAGCAACCCTTTACCAAAGGGGTTAAAGGGTGGTAAAGGGTTGGTCTGGGCCGTAAAACCGTTCACCTAATATTCTAATTGTCCGCCTTATTCGTCATCCAGTCAGCGCAGGAGATCCACTTCTCATTTTATGGGACATTCCTTTCTTCGTTGTCGTCGCCGTTGTCGTCGTCGTCGTCGTCATCATCATCATCAATGGTGCTGCACCCTGTTAAACCCTTTTCCTGGCCCAGTGACAATTTATGTTTGCTTCGCTCTCGCTGGTGAAGTGCTGGTGAAGTGAAAGGGTAAGTTTATATTGCTCGCTATACGATTGAACTGGCCCCGGATTTGAAAATGAGAGTAACAGCGGGCCCTGGTGTGGTGTGTCCTTGAAACGGGGAAATCCTTCCAGTGAAAGTGTCTTGTGTCTGGTCTCTGGTTCTGAATTGCCCTTCAATACACAACGCAATCGATCGCAACATGCTGCTGGGGGAAGGATCTGAAATACATTTCTGCAGCGCACGGGAATCCTGCTCTGCTTCACTTGGAGGTTGGACCTTTTTCCCGGGGACCGGGGGAAAATGTTGGATAATTGTTTGTTGAGACGACTGTTGATCTGTTTTGTGTTCTGCCGTAATTGAAGGCCCTGTTTTACCCCCGAGGGGATAAAGTATAACAACTCTTTCGCTTTTACGTACGCAAGGACACAACGAAATGTCCTGTGATTGCTCCAGGACGATCGAGTGTTTAACATTTACCTGGAAAATGTGTCTCCGTGGGGTTGTAAATTGATATGGATGCGTTCAAAAAGTTATTTCTCTATTTTGAAACAATATTTGGGCTTCCTTTCATTGTTTAGAATTCCAAATCTTACTGCCTACAAATCTACAACTGCCTCGTTCATATGGAGACCATGGAAAGATTTAAATGCTGGAAAAGTTAAACTTGGCCGCTAAAAACATGTTTTTCTTTGTTAATTTTTTTTAAATAGTTCATATTATGCATTTAAACAAGAGATTATATTTTAATAAGCAAAAATGGATTTTGTTTGATTACTGGAACAAGGGTTGTTTAATAAAACATTTCAAAAACTATCCGTTGAGAAACGAGAGTAGAATGTGGTATAACCTTTAAGTTCGACCAGTCATCAGATCAAAATTAAAAATTTTCTAACATCTAGCACCGAAAGAAGCATCACCTAAGACAGGTACGCTTTCCATCCATAGCTATCATGTCTTTACTCTTTACGACAGCTTCAAAAGATTCCTATTACTGTCGGCGATGGCAATGACGAAGCTTATTCGCAAATGTCTCTAGCAAATCAATTTGCAAAATGGCGAAAAATGTACCGCTGCCTGTAATGTACCATTCAGTAGTCCTTAAAGGAGTACCGTGTGTCTACCGGTTCGTTTTTTTTTTTCGCAAAAACCTCTTCCCCTTTTATTGACTCTCTTAAAAAATAACCGTTTCACCGTGCCAAAAAAAAAAGCGAAGAACCCGTTGTACCCGCCATCCCTTTTTGCAATGCATCGAGCTTCAGGATGCCCATAAACCACCTCGCCTGCCTGGCCTTTCAGTGCGAAACAGTTAATGTTAGTGCATTTGCAAAGTGATGCGAATGCGAATTAACCCTCCGGGAAAAAGGGATACGAAGGCGCAGCGCATCGGGATGCCGTTCGCAACTTTACGCACGATACGTGCAGCCGCTGCAGCTAACGGAATGTCATAACGGGTTTATGGTGCAATGTGGACTCTCGGGATTGACATTCGACATTCGCCATCCGCATTACCGGGATGCAGTGGGTGGGTAGCAAAAATGTGAATTTCCCGTTTGGCCGGAATCGTCATCGCAGCAGACCTTTAACGCTAGGGAACCCGTTACTTTACGACGCATTTGTCGCTGCGTTCAAGCTCTGTGTCCTTCGTTGCCCCCGGGTCCGATTGGTGACAATTTTCCAGATCGTTTGCCTTGATACCCAAGGCCACCCCCAGAAAGAAAGGCTGTCACCAAAACCACCCAACGGTAAACTTGTTGACGGCGTTGTTGTCGTCGTCGTCGTCGTCGTCGTCGAAATCTCATCACCTCACCGGTTCCGAATCGGCTTACCGATCAGGTAGTCCATCGACCAGAGACGGTCATAATGTGTCACCAACAAATGCAAGCATGGCGCAGACGAAGCAAGCAAACTGAAGCGATCGTCATGGTGATGACGCTGGCATGTGGCACTGTGACGGAGCATAAAAGAGTTAAATAACGCAGCGAACGTCAAAGGGGTTTTTGGGCCTCAATTACGTCAACCCAGTCAGCACGGCACAGCGAGGTGCGACACCAGGAGGAGCTGCCTTTGAACTGCTTTACAATCGGGGTTGTTAAGAAATTATGCCTCACCCCTTTGGCTGGTCGGAAGGATCTAGTGCAGATCCTGCCCTAGGAGGAGAGGAAGGTCCTGCCGTCGACGTCCTTTATTGAACGAAAGTGAACGTGCCAACCCTTTTCGGATATGGATCTAGATTGCTTTCACTTCTCTCCAACTCTCTCTCTGTGTCTCTTTCCACTTGGTATAGAGGCCCACAGGGAGATCATGCAATCGATCCTGGTTGTCACCGTCTTTGACACGTTTTTATGGGTAGAACTGGAAACCGAAAGGGTATATGCCGATGTCCTGCCATGGACTCATGCTCAGCTTTACGGCAGCTAACGGATTCGGACTTTTACTGCTTCGCAAAGAACAACAAACAGAGCAGCACAGCCACAGTAGAAGCCATTTCTTCGTCTTTTCGTCATTTCCATTTAATCTGTTTCCCCGGGGGCATGATCTCCGACCGTAGATTGTGTTGTGGCCAATCAGAAAGAAAAACGATCTCCAAACGAAGAAATCCAAGTCTTTTGAGTCCACAAATGGGACATCGAACGGCTCAATTAGCATTCAATTACTGTTCGCTCCTAATGGCACGGAACAACAGAAGATGTTGTCCTTTCATCTACACCATCGGCCCTCCTGTGTATGTAGGATCATACGGCATACTCCAGGGAACCGGGATCACTGTGACACATTTGGTTTTCCTTTAAGAATGCCTTGGTGACACTTCAAGATGACACCGAGACTCTCGGGGGCTTGACTTGACTGTTGCAAAAACGGGAAATAAGTAAAATGTTTGCAAATGATGCCGGGCCTAGAATATCTATCTCGACACACAAACAGACGCACACACACACGCGGGCCGGCCACTGGGCATCACTGGAAAGGCAAAAAGCTAATTCTTCGCGATCGGTACCAGCTGCTGGCGCAGGATTTGTCCCGAAAAAGGAAAGGAAAAGAAAAAGAAGGGCCTCTGTGCAAATGGACACGACAATTACGGTGACCACCGTGGTACGGCCAATGATTGTTAATTGATTTTGCTTTCCGCTCGACCTCGCTCGTTCGCTCCCGGTGTCGCTCGGAGATGAACAGCGTGATCCTCTCTAGTGAGCAACAAAAAAAACACATCGGGACAAGCTTAAGGTACCACGTGTGCCTGCCTGCGTGTGTGTGTCACGTCCATGGATATATGGATCTGTATGGGATTAGCCGGATCGGGGACCGGGAATCGAGGACCAAAAGGAGACCGTCACCAAAGCACACCGGACCAGAAAATCTCACTAGGAGAATGAAAGGAAGGAATTTATTAAAATATGTTGAGTAAATAATGGAAAACCATTATTGAAATTAATTGACCTTTTTTCTCTCTCTCTGTCTCTGTCTCTGGAACCGTCGGATCCATCCATCCGGTCCACGCCAGTCGCTACCGCGTGCCCTTTTCCTCTGCGAGATCCTATTAAAGCTCTGTGGCAGGAGGTCCCCGTTGCTAGCGGCAACCTGTCAACGGTTGCTAGATGTTTCATCGAGAGAAAGAGAGCATGCAAACGTCCGCTCTGTCACGTCAACGCAGTAGCAGCGGCAGCTGCCCCTCATTACACGCGACCGATCGCCCTCTAGCGATCGCCGCCGCTTTCACTGATTTGTGCTGCAAAACAGGATGCTGCGTTATACAACGTGCACTCGGTACCTCAAGCGATCGGATCGAGTTGAGTTGAGTTGTGCTGACCTACATTTATTCCAAACACGGACATTAACAATCAGCTGTCATCAGGACGGGGACTGTCGCCCTACAATTCCCCTTCCTGACGTCACAATGGTTGGTGATCCTTTTTATTGAACGAAACGATCATCCTCCTTCGCTCAAGGCGCATATCATAAAGCATAAACGGTGTGCCAGCATACTGCCGCTGTCATTGCGAATCTTCCGACACGCGACCACCTAACTGTACTTCACCCTTTTTCACCCGCTTCCCAATCACTACACTCTTCCTTTTCGCAAAAAAAAAAACAAAAAAAAACACGTTCCTCCACGTGCCTCAGACTTTACTTCGGCAGCCAAAAGGGTAGGGCACCGAATGGTTGCCAAATGTCTTCTGTTGCAAATCCTGCAATCCTTCCACGCGTCAACCTAACAGTACTTTACCCTTTCCCCGTTTCCCCTGCTTTAACAACGGCCTCATCCACGAAGGACTCATAATCAAATCACAAATACCTCTCCGCCACAAATTGGCACTGGTACCGCAAACCCATCAGGTTCCCGAGTGATGTTGGTGCTGCCGAGTGCCTCGCAATTCACTGTTTTATCGCCAAGCCAGTAACCCACGAGCGGTCGCCGTGCATGCGACAAACTAACGGGTTTACATCCTTTACTTTACTGGCGGAGGAATCCTTTTGGTTTTTTTTTTTTGCACGAGCAACACGATTCGCACGGGTACCGGTGCAGCGCATGTAGCGAAAAAAGGCTTCGTCCGGGCTTGCTTGGCCGTAAAAAACAGCAAAGCCAAATGCCTGATCTTCGCCGTGCATGCGCCAAGCTAACGGGTTCTAGCCCTTTTTATTGAATCCTTTTTTTTTTGTTTTGAAGGAGGTAACCGGCCATCTAAGCTCTCTCGGAAGTTTTGTTTGTTTTTTTCGCACACGAAACACAGCCAACAGCAACAGCAAGACAGCAATATCTTGGTTCGCCTGACGGAGCCTGTAACTGTACCCTTGCTAATCGTGAGGCAACGGATTCGATTACCCCGCCGCCAGCGGCGAGAAGGGTTCTATAAATCAATCACCGTTTTCCTCGGGAAGAGCGTTCTGGCTGGAGCGTTTGCCGGTTCGCTGTGTAGCTGGTGATGGTGTCCAGGTTTGCAAATAATTTGCCCCTTTTCGCTTTTGACCTGCCCATCGGCAATGCATTCGGGCTCCTTTTCGGGAAGGTTAGACCAAACCGCCCGGGGGCTAGGGTACATTTGCATACCTGCAGCAACCAAACAACGTAGTCGGCATGGTCGTGAAGAACTTGGATACAATGTTTAGCTCTTTTGTGGAAGAATGCTCTTTCCATCGTTCCACTCGAATCGAACTCGATGCTTGACATTGAAAACGGCGATGGTGAAGCTTCCAAATGTTAATGTTCCAAAAACGGACGGATGCCACGCGAGGTCAAATATTTGAATAACTGATACCAAAAGGCGCGGTGCGATCAGCGTGGACCCAACCGGACCAGGCCGGGTCCAGTTATTCGCTAGCTAGCCAGGAGCGTGGATTGCCACACACCAGTGTCAAGTGATCGAGCAGCAAAAACGCAACGCAGGGCAGGATGGTAATGCGTAGTGCACCGCTGATGGGCTGGAAGAATGTCAGCACGGGTTCGGACGCCGAAAAGCATATGGTAACGTACTAGCAGCATCATCATCATCACCCTCTGAACGGTGTTTCATTTCATGTTCTGTTTTTTCTCGTCCCCCCCGGTAGCCCGTCACTCGGATATGCGTACAGGTGAAGCAGGGTTCGATCTACGGTGTACGCGATCGGCTTCCGAACGGTCAGAATTACTACTACTTCAAGGGAGTGCCGTACGCGAAAGCACCGGTCGGTTTGCTGCGCTTCAAGTCTCCCGTACCGCTGGAGAAGTACTCCGTTTCCTATCTGGACTGCACCAAGGAGCGCAGCAACTGCATAGGGCTGGACGTGCTGACGAAGGATATCAGTGGGTCCGAAGATGGACTATTCCTCAACATCTACACACCGAAGCTGGGCCAACCCAGTGGCGGCGGCGCAGATCCGGCATCAGCACTGCCCGTGATGGTATTCCTCCACGGTGGTGGACTTACCGGAGGCCATGGTGATAGTTCGCTTTACCTTCCGAACTATCTCGTACAGCAGGGTGTGATAGTGGTCACTTTGAACTACCGCCTCGGAGTGCTCGGATTCCTCTGCCTTCCCGATGCCGGTATCCAGGGGAATGCGGGCCTCAAAGACCAACGGATGGCACTGCGGTGGGTTAGCGAAAACATTGCGAAATTCGGGGGCGACCCCACTAACGTGACACTGTTCGGAGCCAGCTCCGGCGCGATCGCCGTCAACTATCACTGCCTGTCGGTCGAATCGAAGCGTTACTTCCACAAGGCCATCCTCCAGAGTGGTTCGATCTATACCGAGTTTTCGTACCAAGCCGAACCGGAAGAGAAGGCACGCCGAATGGCCGAACTGCTGGTGGCCAGCAACGGTCAACCGCGCACGGACACCGAAGTGTACGAAATCCTACGTAGTGCACCGGCGAAGCGCCTGTTCGAGTTGCAGCCGCAGGTGTTGACGGATCGCGAGCGAAAGGTGGAAAAGCTGTTCCAGATTCCGTTTCTACCCGTGATCGAGCGGGCCGATTCCGAGGATGCGATCATCCAGCGCCATCCGACGGAGATAATGAGCGAACCGGACTCGATCGGTATACCGATCATCCTGGGCTACAACGAACGCGACGGTATGATGGTGTTGATCGATGCGATCAAAACGCTGGCTGCGTATAATACGGAACCGGAGCGCTTCCTACCGCGTACGGTCGCCCTGGAGTACTTCTCGCCCGAAGCGCACGCCTTAGGAGAGGAAGTACGAGAGTTTTACTTTGGCAACCGTCCCGTTAGCCGGGATACGCTGAACCAACTGACGGACGTGTTCACCGACAAGTATCTGCTGGCGTACCGGATGACGGTGGAGCTGTGGGCCCGGTATCAACGCCGGACCAAGTTCTACGGCTACCGGTTCGCGTTCGATGGGTTGCTCAACAAGGGCAAGGCCATCATGTCACTGCGCACGATGAAAGGTGCGGCGCACATCGACGAGGTGTACTATCTCTTCAGCTCACCCCTGCTCCGTACCGAGGTGCCGGAAACGGACAAATCGTACGAGCTGCGCAACACGATGGTGCAGCTGTGGACCAACTTTGCCAAGTACTCGGACCCGACGCCGGTGGATCGTGGTGATGCGAAGCTACCGTTCCGCTGGGAACCGCAGCAGAACGTACCGGTCGATGCGAACCATGTGCCACTGATGTGCCTTAACATCACGAACGAATCGATCCGGATGAGCGAGATGCCGGAGAAACGACGGATGGACTTCTGGACCAAGATCTTCCAGCGCTACAATGGGCGCATCTCGAACGTCGCAATCCCGGCCATCAGTTCGTCGTGCGTCGACGAGAACAATAATGCGTGAACTGAGTCCTTTCTCAGGAGCAGCAGAAGTATGGAGGTTGGAATCCAATAAATCGAACTAGGTGTAACCGATTGAAGACGTCGTGAAGTTACGGCAGCAGCAGCAGCAGCAGCAGTAGTGTGTTCCCTCCCAAATACCCACACCCTCGGCTCGCTGCTATTCTTTCCCCGCCCCCCTCCCGAGGGGACGAAGAATGACTGAATAGCCCGTTCTGAATGGAACCGAGAGAATAGGGCGAATGTTTTTTTGAATGAATTGTGTTGCAGTAATAGCGTTACAAAGCGCTTCTAAAAGTGCTTCAATGAGCGTTTGAGCTCGATGGAAAGCGGAATGAATACAGCTCCGGAGAGCTTCGGAGCTCTCCCGGGACACCAGAGACGAGACAATGGATCCCGGGGACGGTTTTCTCGAGGATTTGCTTTTAGACCTTGCATCCTTGCAGTTCGCACGCACCGCAAGAGAACACGCGTAGGTCGCAAGTCCTTCAGCCTCGTGTGGGCGCTGAACCCACATCAGGGACCAATTTGGGATGCATTTGCGATGGGCCCATTGTGGCCCATCGAGAACCCCGAAAGTGGCGTGTCATTTCGGGAGGTGATCGAATCGAATCGAAGGCGAAAAGGGACAATCTTCAGGACACTGACGATCCCGCAAGCCGAGATCGATCGAATCGACATGCTTCACGGTTCGTTTGCGCCGCGTCTTGAGGACATGTGAGGAAGGGCTTTTGAACCGTGGAGCCAGAAAAAAAAACACATGTTTCCCTCCCGGCAACAGGCAATCGATTTTCAACTCCTTTTCAACTGGCCAAGATTTATCGCTCTTCTCTCCATCTGGGTACGCTCTGCGGAATGCTGGAGCTGCATTCATGTAAGTGTGCAACCGTGGAGCGTTACGTTGAATGAGCAGGAATGGGATGTTTGGATTGCAACTTTACAGCTTCTCCTTCTGCTGCTGCTGCTGCTGCTGTTCGTCTTTGGCGTGTCCGCTCTCGCTTTGTCAATGCGAAAATGAAAATTGGTTTTGTAAAACACGATGTTTCGTGTTCCGAACGGGGATGGTCCTGGTGTCAATTGTCCTCTTCGCTTTTGTGACCGAGGAGAGCACTCCTTGGAACTCTTTTCTAAAGGACAACGATTGTCGATAGAACACGGTAGTAACGAGTCATTTTCGAGAAGTAATTGATTATGAGTCGTGTGCTGTCGTTGCCGTGGCAATGGCAAGGCGGCAGCAGATGGTCCAAGCTTCACAATGGTTTCGAGAGATTGTTATTTAATGTTGGATTTTTCTAGGTATAGACGACTTCAGAGAACAGAAGTTCAGGCGTTTTTTTACACATTACGAGTTCTATGCTGGCCTTAATCAACATTTAATTCCTGTTCTACACCAAAGACTAACAGTCTCCTTCAGTTGGAACAGAACACCCTCAACATAAACAGTCGGTATTACCTCATCTTGAGAGCATAAATTATCTCAGAAATGCAGAGCCATTCGAGAAAACACTTGTTGGAACCTCACCCCTTAGAACATCAATTCGCTGCTTGTTCGTGTGTGTGGTTTATCGTCTAATTTGCCTTTTCTTTGCTCTCTCTCTCTCAGGACCATCCCGGGTCCCGGTGCTGGTATGGCCACCAGTAATGACTGCGATGTCACACCGTCGTCACCAATCCGGGAATAACAAAAAACCCAGGAACACGTTTCTCCGAACCGGCCGGCCGGTCTCGGGGTCTCGAAAGCATTAAATTGACGCGCGAGTCCCAACGTTGGTTTCGCGCCGATGATGAAGCGTGGAAGATGCTGGAGTAAAACACGCATCGCATCGCAACGCATATGGCACTTCATGGGTGCAACTCGATCTGACGAGATCGTCTCTCTCTCACTCTCTCCGGGATTCTTTCCTTTCCTTCCCGTCCCGTTTTGTGTCGCTTTG
>NC_064875.1:56982041-56992041 GCF_943734745.1 Anopheles darlingi
TGGAATACAAAGTAATTTCGCATCAGCCCGGTTTTCGAAATTGGTGAAAACGGCGGAACGAATGATCTTCCAACCGGTGACCATTTGACTGATTGAACATTCGTCACTGTCCGAAGGTGCTGGCTCTGGATGGCTCCAGATTTGTTTTTTGGGGAGCGAGCTACCCCTCTGGTACACCGGATCTAATCGCGAAAAGGGTTCCCGGTGCATCCTGGTGCTGGTGCTAGCGAGCCACTCAAGGACTTTCCAGCCACTACTTCGAGCTGCGACCTTCGAGCAGCTTCAGCTCTTCGACACCCAATGGCCAATTGGCCGATTGACAAGAGAAGAACGGGGCTGATGATTATCGGTCTTTTCATGACCCTCGTTGTTTCGGGTTTCGTGCCAGCAATGTGTTAACATTAAACTCAAGGCCCCGGCTCGGAGGTCTCTCTTGACTACGGCCGCAACATAACACATCGTATGTGTTTGCTCGATTGTCACTCTGGTCGACCGCGTGACCTCTAAAGAACCGAGCACAAAACCATTAAGTGAGCAGGAAGGCACGATACGAACAGAGGCACGAAGAGAGTGTGAGCAGCAATGCTGTATGCTTGAGGTGTGCTATAAACCAATATTCCTTCGGTACGGACCTTCGCGAGCAGGAAACAGAAACAGTGTTCTTTCTCTCTCTCTTCTTCTCTTTCTGCTTTTGGCCAGGACTTTGCGATAAGAACCATATCGTAAAATTATCATTTCTGGCTAAACACAACAAAACCTCACCATTACCGCCATCTTGCTATGCCTG
The DNA here is from genome assembly GCF_943734745.1 of Anopheles darlingi. Lineage (NCBI taxonomy): Eukaryota > Metazoa > Arthropoda > Insecta > Diptera > Culicidae > Anopheles > Anopheles darlingi. Next base: position 56,982,829 of record NC_064875.1, read on the forward strand.
TACTTCGGGACTGTGTGAGCGCCCCGAAGGAAGAAAGAGAGCGAGTGGTGGTGAAGGTGAGGGCAGGATGCATCCTGCAGAAGGATGACTCCTACCAGACTCTAGCCAGACGAATTTGCATTCACCGAAACGGTCAGCTCTTGCAGCACCGCTGCGCTGGTGACTGCCGGGACAGCCGGGACTGCCGGGCCCCCCTGCCACTACGCCACATCACACCACAGTTCCACCAAGGGAGGTCCTTTTCTTCGGGGTGTACACAACACCTCCCACCCCGAGGGGCCATTGTCTTTTGAGGTGGATTGAGCGGTTTCCGTTCCGATTGTTTCCGCCATTCTTTCGGCTTTCCTCGGTAGGTCAGTCGGTCGATCGGTCTTTCTGTCCTGTCCTGTCTGGCTATCTGTCTGTCTAGCCTAACACTCGGTGGGATATCGGTGTGTGGCGTAGATCGGTGGCCAAATGCAACCGGAACGAATGCGGGGTAGCATTCGCTGCTAACCGGATTGCATCCCCGGTGACGGTAACGGCCGGAGATGGAGATGGCCACTGCTGTCAACGACTTAGCCGTCGTTGTGTAGTCGTACCTGGGAGTTGTTCTGTTTGGCCCAAAACTCCCGTCGGTACATGTTGTGCCCTTTTGGGAGGCCTCCCTTCGTTTGACGGCACCTCGGGACCTTAGGGATGCTGCGTTTTAAGCACGTCTTCGTCGTCTGACGTTTTGGTCTCTGTCGCTGTGTTTCGTCATTCGAGCAGCTTCTTGAAGGACGTCCCTGGGAATTGGGAAGATCCATCAAGTATTCAATTTGTCATAGCGACGGCTTCGGCTGTCAACAAAGCACTCGGTGCGTTCGGTGGAACCATGTGTCTGGTAACGTCATTCGAACGTCTCGATCGAATTTCACGAGCTCTGCGTAGGTTGTTGGGGAGATAATGGGCCCTATTGCGAGTGTCTTGTCTTGCAAACGAGACTGCTTTACTACTGCTGAAAAAACTTAGCAGTCTTGTTTAGTTCTTATGAATGAACTTGTGATTTTTTCCAGCCTGATTTCAAAACAAATACTAACACTACCAAATTAATCACCAACACCACTAAAAACCAACATCCTTCGGTGCAATGGCAACGCGACTTTCAGTCTCGTTTTCAAGACTCAGAGTCTGGTAGGTTTTGGCACCAGACTCTGAGTCTTGAAAACGAGACTGAAAATGGTATATTTTTTCGGCTTGGTCGTAGTTGCCATTGGACCGAAAGATGTTGGTTTTTGGTGGTGTTGGTGATTAATTTGGTAGTGTTAGTATTTGTTTTGAAATCAGGCTGGAAAAAATCACAAGTTCATTCATAAAAGCTAAACAAGACTGCTAAGTTTTTTCAGCAGTAGTAAGGCAGTCTCGTTTGCAAGACAAGACACTCGCAATAGGGCCCAATACCTCGATAATTCGTTCAGATTGAACTGGGAATTGAAAAATCCCCCGAACGGAGTCTACTAGAGTGTAGACATCGTAGAGAAGTGCCCTTGGTGTATTGGGACCTTTTAACTTTAGTGACTCGCGCAGACTATTCCCTATTAACTTCGAGTTGAATCGTTCGGTGAGATAATTCGGGAATAAACCTTAGTTCAAGCGAAGTAACTGCTCAACAATACAACCGAAGAAGAAGAAGCACTTAAGGCACAGTCAATGAAAATACAGAGACCAATCCATAGCCGGCGATGACGCAATCATCCCCTACCGCCACCCGATTTTCCGACACATTAAAACCACGCATCAGAAGAAAGCGATGCGTTAATGCCACTTGCGTCGGTCCGACAGTTGAGTGCGAGATTCTCGCTGATCGCGATCGAGATTCCTGAGGTCCATTTCCCAGAAATGAAAAACGCACGCGCCCATCAGTGCGCCGGGCACATCAGGCCAGGGTGGCCACACTTTGATTGTGCCGCGCGCGCCCCGCACCAAGTGATGAAGCAATAAAATGCGACCAAATCTCGGTGGCACTCTGGTGGCCACGTCTTACGGTCTTGCCTCATTAACGCACTCGAAATTGCGTTAGGTCACCGCGGCGAGGGAACGGAAACAAATAGGACTTGGACCTTCTTCTTGGTGCCTGTGATGCCCCCTCCCCACCACCCTTCCCAGGGGGGATGCCGATAAATTCATCAATCTGTTCACACAATCCTCGGCGGCCGCTCTCGGCGTTTTGGTAGCATTTGGCCACGCGGTGACGGATTTCGGCCAGCTGCCGACTGCTGTCACTTGTGCCACTTTCATTCTGTCTGGCCAAACCCCTCCCCTCACCCCCCGTCTTGTGGGCAACTATTTCACACCTCGTCACACCATCGGTCACGCGTACGCATCACGGACCGCGGGCGTGAAATCACGTCGGCACTCCTCGCCACATCGTCCGCTGCATCCGGACAACGTCGCCGGCGACGGCAACGGCGACGGCGACGACGGCTTCGTGACGCGAGAAAAAAAAACGGACGTTGAAACAAACAAATCGTCAGGACAAAACAAAATTCGTGAAATATTTAGCCCCGCATCCTCTATCTCTCTCTCGTCCGACAAAACCATCGTGCATTATGATTGTGCCGTGGGGAGACACACTCACACACACACACACACTAGCACGGGACCACCAGGAGGAACCGGGAGCGCGCAAAGACGCACTGTCTATCGCAGAAGGCGGCGCGCAAAACCACCGCTGCTTGCGATCGAAGTAACCATCGACAACTCGTGTTCCCCGCTCGGTGTCGGTGGTGCTCTAATGGCCATCGCCATCGCGCTGGTCCACTAATGAACTCTGGCTGCCACGGCTGGCATGGCATGGTATGCCACGGGTATGGCGAGCTAATTGAGAAAAATGTAAAAATAAATTCCGCGCGACCCCCCGAACCTCGGGACCACTGACTTCGGCGATCTGCGCCGACGACCGCGGCCTTGTTCTAAGCGTCTCGTTAGCTGTCAAATTATCACCGCCGGGAGCGCGGGCCCCGGAATACAGCGGAAAGCCCTCTCTGCGACAGACGGAGATCGCATGGGCATGGGGAACTGGGACACACGCACCGGCGAAGTGTGCGAGTGTGCGAGTGCGTGCATGAATCATGACAAACAGGGGCATCGATTCTAATGAGTCCGCCGCAGTGGGAAAATTAATTCATTTTGGAAGGTGGCCAGGCCGCCCGATCGGTCTGCATTATGCAAGCGCAGTGCAGCGCAGCGCTGCAGTACTGCAGTCGTACTGTCGTCTTGCTGTCTGGTGTGGTGCGCAGCGTAACGGCATCGGACCAGACCAGACCAGACCAGATCAGCGCGCGCGGTAGCGGCTTGCCAATAATTAAAAACATGAGGATCGGCGCGCGGCCGGTCGCGCCCTTTATAATGCCAGAGGTGAACCGAACAGCCAGACACAGGACGGATGGACACAGAAAGAGAGAGAAAGAGAGAGAGAGAGGAATACATCATGTCATCGTGTCGGTGACATCGTGAGGTGAAACATAAATTTTGCGTTTTGCACCGGGCAGCCGCACCGGGATCTAAATTCGGTTTTGCCTCGGGGGCGCACGGGGCCATCGCGTCGTGCTCGTGATTGATTTGTTGATCCCGCTAGGCTGATGCTGGTGGCACCACCACTTCCGGTGTTTGACATTCCCGGATCGCGGGGGGGGATTCTATTTTTGCGCATTGATCCCTTCCCATTTTTTCTTATTGACCAAACGGTTGATCATCGGACAGTTGCGCATCGATCGTCGCCATCCTGTATCGATCGGAATCAAAGGTAGGTCCCCAGGACAATCTCTCCAGGGTCATCCAGGCAGTGGGAAACGCTTGCCAAAAAGCACTCGACACGACCGGAGACTGGACCAGAGGCTCTGCGCTCTGCGCTTCCCCGAAACAAACTAATTAACATTCAGTAATTAACGAACACCGGGACCATTAAGAATCCGTCTCTCGATCGTTCCGCGCATTCGGTTCTCTCTCTCTCGTTCTCGCTCCCCGGGACGAAGACAAAAAGAAGTCAGAGTGTCACGTTCGTGCTGCGGCGGTCTGGGGAACCTCTCAAAAAGCCCCCAAAAAATCGGTGGCTCGCACCGATCGAGCAGCATCTGTGGGGATGGTTCTGTTGTTGTGGTCACGATCTCGCACTGGCCCACCGACGACGATGACGCTCCCGCACGCTCCCGTGGTGTCGCAAGACGGGGAAGAAGAACAGAGAGAGAGATAGAAGAAAGAGGTAGAAGGAAGATTTATCTTCGAAATAAAATATCGATTAATCAATAAATTTTTTACAACCCTTTTCGCAGATCTCTCGCGTACCAGAGAAGGCCGGTTTTTGGGTTCGCTCGCGATCGCTCGTTCCCGGTATCGAACGCCACGGCATTGACGACCACCAAGGGTGGTGCTTCTCGAACTCGAACTCGGACTCGGACTCGGGCTCGGTTTGGCTCTACAAAATTCAGGCGCAGGATCGTAAATTCCGAAGCTCCGAAGCGAACGACCAAAAGCCACTCCGGATGTCAGTGTTTGTGCGTGGCCAGTTGAAAATCCTCTCCTGGGACTGGGATCCTCCAGCTTAAATCGTCGTCGTCGTCGTCGTCATCGTCGTTGTCATCATCGCCATTCGGAACTCATTACGAGCCCGGTTTACGATCTACGCCGTCGCCGCCTTTTTAATGTCCTTCCGGGGGGGGGGAGGCGAACGCTGCATCCTGGCGAGTGGAGCGTCTGTCTAGAGTGGGGCGAGCAGACAAATGATTTATCGTCCTGGCCAGCTGCTCTTGGCCAGGAAATGAACTCCAAACCTCCGGGACCTCCGGTTCGCTATCCACGCAAAACTGACCAAAAAATGCTAATGCTCTCCCCAAAAATGTGTTTCCAACCGGAAAGCATTAAAACAGATGCTGCATTATTTACGTGCTACCACCTCTGTTGGCGTGTGTGTGTGTGTGTGTGTGTGCTCACGCCTTTCAGCGAACGTCACGATCCTTCACGGTCCATCCTTCTTACGGGCTTGTCTGTTTTTTTTTTGTGCCCGGTTGATGAAATCATAATTAATTTACCGAATTATCGGCTAGCATAAAACACCAACCGCGCGCCTGATCGTACCCAGAGAGAGAGCGAGAGATCGATTGTAACGATCCGCCCCCCGGGGGTCCGGAACCACCGACCGTTATCATTGATCGCATCCAGCGATGGATCAGCGCGATCGGCGTTCGGTGGAGTTAAATTGAAAAATTAATAAAAGAAAATCTTATCGATCGTCCTTCCCTCCCTTTTGGTTACTAAGTACCCCCGGATCGGTTTTACCGATTGTCGAAGGCCACACACACACACCAGCCAGCACGGCAGCCGATGCGATAACGCGATGCGAGCGAACACATTTCGATGACGCGCGATCGCGCCGGCAGAAGGAATCGCAAACATCGGGGAGGGCCGTTCGCCGTTTCTTAATTAAAAGTGTGTATGTCTACGCGATGAACGATGCGGTGATCGAACGATCGGCCATTAATTTACGAGCGAAACCATGATGCTCCGCGATACCTCGAGTGCACCATGGCACGGCCACGGGGCCACACTTGCACCAGCACCAGACCGAAACCATCGTCCAATCACCAGATTCGATTCAGGTCATCGCGACTGCGGCGCGGTGTTTGATGATGAATCCGAAATGTTTGGGTTCTTTAATTAAAAAAATGTTTTTTGTTCCCTCCGCCAGTTGTCGTTATTGTTTTGTTGTGCCGAAAACAATCACGCCGAGCACGCCGGCAGTGATCGTTCTCGTGAGTCAGGTGTCCAGAGAGTTGTCTGTTCGCGACTCGTATCTCTTTTTGGTTTTAAGCAACCGCGACGCAGAATCGCAAGCACATGCACACGGGCACATGGTTAGCCTCTCTATTGCATCCATTGCTGTGGCGAGACCAAGTGAGATCGATCAGTCATCACGAACAATCACCACCACCACCCACCTCCTTCGGATCCAATGGAGCACCTGTCACGGACGACCTGAATCCGGAATTAAGCCGGATCGTTAATTGAACTTCGAGCTCCGCTCATAGGTATCCGTACCTTGGGAGCTGACTTAATGGATTGCAATTCCCTCGACTCGACTTAACTACTCCCTCACCTGTGTGTGGGGTTTACCGGTGCACACACACACATGCATGGTTAATGGCGATCTAGATCATGGAGATCGCGATCACGGAATGGCGCTAGAACGCCGCGCATTCCGCGCATGGAGTTATGTAAATTGGAGGAAACCAACGTTTCAACGGAACCGCCCGATGTCGTGTGACCAGCCAGTCAGCCAGCGATCGAGCAGACCAAGTTGTCAGTGTAGCTGTCATCGACGGTATCGACCCCGGGGCGGCGGAGTGCCGTGCGGTGAAGTTGTGGCGTTGCTGTCTAATGAAATGCTATTTCAAGCATCTCAACCTCGTCAGCACGTGGCCACAGACAGGCTGTGCCACATACGCCAAGACGCAGCATATTAGATTCCAATCGAGTTAAAGAGACAGAGCGAGAGAGAGAGAGAGAGAGACCCGCGATCAGCGTCCGCTACTGATAAGCAGCAGCGCCATTAAAATCCCTCGATCACAGAACAGACCGGACAGTAGTTAACTTCAGTTCCGTTTCGTCACGTCACTCGCAACACACTCTCTCTGTTGTCCACCTCGCCCTATAAATATCATCTCGAGCGCGTGGATGACTCCTCGCGAGGGTTGGCGCAAGGCCTTCCACATCAAAAGCACAGAAAAGTCCGGGAGAACCCCGGCAAAGAAGACTTATAATCATCGTCGCGCTTATTTATTGCATCACCTGTACCAATGATGACGCTGCATGAAGCGCGCGTGCTTCACTCCCCCTCCTGTGTTTGATATGGCCAGTTAGTACTCCGGCCAGCTAGCCAGAGCAGTTCAAGCGGTTGCGATCATCAACATCGACCCATTACGGCACGGATCGAGCGCGGACATCAACAAACAACATCCGCAACGCGCGGCGCGGCGCGATGCCGATCCGTTGCCTTTGACATCGAGCCGAGCGCCACTGACAACAACAGCAGCAACAGCAGCAGCAGCGGCCCCATCTTTGGCTCGGATGACGCGACGTGGTGCGCTACTAACCTCGTGTCTGCTCCGATCCGATCGCCAGTCCGTGCCAGTGACGGACGCAACGCGCGGCGAGCTAATTTATGAAACCATTTCGTCAAATTTAGATTTTATCGACTATTTATAGTTGAAGAGGAGGAGTCGGTCAGACCGTCGATCTCTCTCTCTCTTTCTCTCTCTCTTTCTCTCTCTGTTCTGGTCTCTTTTTCTCATCTCGGGCGCGCACGCCACCGAGCCACGTTTAATGGTGCCGAACGCCGAGAATCCGTCCGTCCAAATCGCGGGTGAGCCAATATTCAAAATAAACCACCAACCGACCGACCGACCGACCGACCGACCGATCGATCCGCTTCTGATCCAGATCTCACTGCACCCTGACGCACTCACCCTCTGGCACCCTCACCAAAAAACACGGCCCTGGCCATGGGTCGCCAGCGGGATTTTAATTTATTTTCGGGACCGGACTCGCCGGACAAAAGTGCCGAATATTTATTGCTTTTAAACGATATTTGAAATTCAATCCGCGTGTCACGCACAGAGCGCGAGCGTCCGCACGCGGTCGAGTTCCGTGACGCGTTGTCTCAAAAGGGATCTCGCTCTGCGTAAGAACGTCCGCCCGTCGCTGGCACCGTAGATGGCGATCGCGATCGCGATGGCGGTCTCGCCATCACTTGGAACCACTTTTTGGCACTTTTTTGGGGCAGTTGGTTGGGGATCGTCCACAGCAGGTGCCACTTTGCAGAGCTCCTGTGTGTGTGTACGATCGACATGACGTCCGCGATCACGCCCCAGGGTGGCGATCATTATGGATTCGTGGTGTAATCGAATCGAAAAATGGTGATCGTGATCGCGATCGAGTCATCAAAAGGCGACTGATCAGTAGCGCACGTGGCTCGCTGCCCGAGATGCACGCGGATCGTCACGCGTGTCCCCCCTCTTATCGAGCAGGTATGACTCATGCACTGGAGCCGCGAGTCGCTCCATTGACTCGATTCCTGGAAGCCACCGGAGAAGCATTACAGCATTCAATTAGCGGCGACGACGACGATGAAAATTAGCATACCGACCTGTCCGGTCACACGGGGAGTTCCCTGTACTATCCGAAGTCCAACTTCAATTCGCTTGACTAATATCTCCCGGTCCGAGATCCGGTCCATGAGTGATCGCCCTGAGCGTGATTAGTAGTTGCCGAGTGGCCGGGTATACTCTCAACGTCAGCTGCTGCTGCTGATGCTGGAACATGATACACTCATTCCAGCTAATCAGAGGCCGTGGCGAAAGGTCACAGGAAATTGCGGTTCCAATCTGAAACGAGGCGAAAGGGAGGCGCCATCGCCAGACGAGGTCACAGAGTCGTCGAGCAGTTCCGTCATCAACCGGCCTTTTGGAGGGGACGCTGGCCCTCACCTTGTCCCCTGGGCAGGCACACACACACATGCGCGCGTAGTGGGAGTCTAAATTTGGGACAGCAACGGTAACGGCCAAGTGGCCGCCGCGTGGCTGGAGTAGCAGCAGCAGCAGCAGATGGTTCCGACGCCAGGAATCATCCGTTTCCAGAATTAGAACATTAACGACGATGAGCAGGGAGGCGGGGGGTCACGGTGTGGACAAGGTCGTGATAAATTTAGAATCCCCCTGTCCGGGTCCAGGGGCTGGTCCGAACTCTCTTCCTGTGGCCTGTAGGAGCTTCCGAGAAGATTTTGGAGCAGAGCAGAGCAGAACGGAACACCTGATTGCCGGCTCGGGAGCTCGCACGCCGTCGGCCATCGCGCGTTGTTGTCAACAAGACAGGGCGATGTAAGGAATGTTTCACCTTCACACCCACCCACACATGCACCTCCCTCCCCACCACCCTTCATTGCCACCCAATGGCGTTGTGACATACGATGTGTGTCGGTCGTAAAAATGTTTATTTGAATTCGAAATCTCCTTTTGCTCGAGCGCATACATACACACACACACACGTCTCTGATGACGCTCGGACTGTTCCGCTTTGAGTTAAGCAAGGGGCGGTGCGGTGGCCAGTAACCTGGCCAGTTTGGTGCACATTCCGTACCGCCGGCGAGGGCTCGAAGGCCGCTGCAAGCAAGTGCGCACGTGTCGTCCGCGGTCACCGACT
>NC_064875.1:56997041-57104541 GCF_943734745.1 Anopheles darlingi
TCCAGTGGTGGCTGGAGATCGAACCTGTCTGCGACGAAAGGAACTTCCGGAGGTTCACGGCTCCCCGAAGGATCACGACTTTTCCTCCGTCTTCCTCCAGACCCAAAACAGGTCTGTGACTCTGGTCCAACACAAAAACAGAACCCAGGGCCCTGTGGAATACACACACAGACACGCGAGAAGGGCCACCGCCAACGTTCGTTTCGATCGTTTGTCTTCACCGTTGACGTTATCTTATCGCGCGCGCGAGCAAGGAAGCTTCGAACATTCCCTGATTTACGCCCTCTCGGTTCTCTCTCTCTCTCTCTCACTCCCGGAGTCCCCTTTCCCTTTTCGATCGATACACGCCCCTTGTCGATATCACGAACGAGTCACGAACGAACGAGACATTCGAGGGAAGCTGATCCATATCTCTAATCGGCGTTTCCACATCCTTTCACCTCTGGCTTCACTCTCCGGCTCGAACACCAAGATTCCTGGCAGGATTTACATTATTTATATCTCGAACTCTCCTGCTCCTCGGAGCAGTCCCCTGGATGCCGGAGATGACAGTTTTATCGCTCGATTTGGAATAAATTTTCCGGACTTTTCTTCCGACGCACGGTTCTCCCTCCCGGCTTAGGCCCATTTTGGAGGTTAGGGAACGATGCCTAATGAAGTGATCAAACCACACACACGCATACATGATCGCGAGCGCGCGCACACGCCCTTCGGTTCCGTTGATTTGTATTCAACCGACGGTTTGTCGGTTTGATTCCTCTTCTTCCCGCCAGTCGCCTATTAAAGGATATAAGCCTTCAGGGCCTTCATCCTTACCTTGGGCTCGATGTCTATCTGGGTTTTATGGTAATTCCGGACCGATCGAGACCGGTCCCCGGGGGGTGGAGGCTTATGGACCCGAGGGTGAAATTGAGTTGCTCACGGTGAAATGCTAATCGGGAACGCACGGGAATGTGAGGAATGTGTCGCCGTGTATGCCGTGGGTGCTGCAGACAACACCCTTCAACGAAAAGTCTCTAGCCTTCCCCTTGGGCCCGGTCTCTGGGTTTGGGTCAAGGTATTAAATAAAGGAGGAAATCTTTAATCTACGATTCGAAGCTTAATTTATGGCGGAATCAATTGCGATCGTACCCCTGGAGATGCGTCAAAGTAGCGGCTGCTTCCGCCTTCGCGCGCAATCACCATCATCATCATCCCCGCGGTTCTCTCTCTCACGGAAGATGAAAGGCGAAATTGGAAAATTATTTTGCTCACACAACCTTCGGCGGGTTTTTAACCAACCGCGGCCAATAGATGCTGCTGCTGCTGCTGCTGAGTGATCCGGAAAGGAAACCTTCGGCTGCGCGCAATCGAAGCGAGGAAAACAGATTAAGAGATGCACTCACATCACAACGAAGGGGGGGGGGGGGGGTGAAAAGAGTGCGAGGGGGTGGACATCTCATCACCCGATCAGTTCGCGCCCCATTAAAACGCTCACCGACATACGTACGCGTACTGCGACTTCCTGTGGAGTGCGGATGATCTTTTCGGGATCGTGTCCAATTAATGTCCAACCAATTAGACGCACCGTAGCCACCGCCGCCACTGCTGACGTCAACACGTTGGAAGCGTCGAGCGGGATGCAGATGCAGGCCAGTTGCATCGAAAGGTTAATTGCTTCCTCGATCGCTCGTTCGTTCGCTCGCATAATCTGCCGGTCTGGAAAGGTTTCTGGAGCGTAAGTGAAGGGGCGTTGTTGCTGTTCCATCGTCACTCAGTGGATCACCGGAGATCCACTCGCCCGTACGCGTGTCCCTCTGATGGATGGCCTGGACGGTACCATACACACATGCACACACACACGCACCCCTAGCACGGGAGGGAGAAAGTATTTGAAATACGTCCGGCAGCTATTGAAGTCGACCGAAAACGGTACCATAAAGTCAACGCCAATGTTCCCTCCTGCCTGAGGACGGCGATAGCGGGAGACGGGAGACGCGAAGGCGCGATGGTGTGGCCGGTGGGCCATTAATTTGTAGAATTTACAACCCCACCAACGTGTGATCATAACTTAGTCCACAGTGACGCCGCCATCGTTGGTTTTAGCACGTGGTAACCATCTCGACATAACAAGCAGCGAACAAACGATCATTCACGCGCTGTTGCTGTTGTTGATGCTGTTGTTGATGCTGTTGTGGTGGTTGTCCGTCCGGTTCGAGTTTGATTGTCTGGCTCGAGAGAAAGAGAGAAAGAAAGAAAGGGAGGTTGAGAGGAGGAGAAGAAAAATCGTTCTAAATTCCATCTCATTTCTCACCAAATCGCCCCCTCACACTCACACCTTCGCACACCCTTTACAACGCTCTGACACTCTGAAACAACAATCAACCATCACGGGAACAACTGGATCAGAATCAGTGGTCCTCTGGTCCGGCAGGTGGAATCGCATGCTGTGGTTGCAAACCGCAGCTGAAGTGATCCGTGTGGGCGTGGGAGACAACACCAAACACCCACCATGCCAACCACCGCATCCACATCCGCCCAGTCAACGTGCTTTACCTCCTCCCCCACACAAAGGGGTCTCTTTGGTAATTAATTGGTTATTTTGTTCTGTTTTGAAAACGGCTGCCCGGGCGGAACGTGCTGCTAATAATTATCGCCGACCGTGAAAGTGGTTGCGTTGCCGGCAGCGTCAGCAAGTATTAGCCGCCGTCAGAGCCAGCAGCCGGTCGCCACAGCAACATGTGGGTTGGTTACGACGTTTGTCCCCTCTTCCTGCTACTGCTACTGCTGCCGGTGTGTACTACTTGACGTTTTTACGATGCAACGAGACGAGACGAGCGAACGATTGAATGCACGGTTCTAATGGATTTGGAGAAACGTGCTAAATGAGTTGTTTAACGTCCGACATGTTCCACCGAAGCGGTTCCATTCCCGTGGGATGTGGGTAATGGACTGTAGGGCTTCAAGTTCAGTTTGCTGCAGGGCGCTAGTTTGTTGCTTTCTATTTTTGCGACCTGCCCAAGGCTCACTAGATCATTACTGCATGCACGTTCTGAAGCCGGAGTAATCAATGATTTAATATCTTGGATAAAACTATGCCACGAAGGTCGACCTCGAACCAACTTCAAGGATTGATATTGATCGCGACGGCGATGACTTAATGTGTTCCAAGGTTTCATTATTTATAGAAATTGGTATTGTGTTGATAAAAAAAAATCTAGAAAGAAAATGTTCTCAAATAACTCTAGAATTGTCACAAGTACTCATATAATTTGACTAATTGTTAAGAATTAGTGTCGAGTGCCACTATTCCTCTGGAAAAGATCAATAACTGGACGATAAATCAGAATTCGAAAAGATTTTGAAACACTTGAACGTTTAACTCCAATTTCCGTCGAGCAGAATATTAGAAAAACATTAGAAAACTATGAGCAGTTTGCATTCCAGGCTCTGCACTTTGCACTCAAAACACCGCCACAACATGTTGGACTACCCCAGCCCAGATGTAGCCGCGCGAGTTGATCACACATAATCATCGAAGGAATTTCACGCCTTCGGTGTGCTGCGCTAGTGGTGGTATTCCGGTACTCCAACGTGCGCCGCCATGTCGATCGTGCGCCTGCACGTGCTCCCAGGGGGCTTTGAAGTCACCTATCCCACCTCTCGCCCTTCAGCACCCCCTCCCCCCTCGCAGACGTTTGTTTGAACAAGTTTTAACCGAGCAAAAATCCCACCAAGCGACGGTGCGAGTTCTACGAACTTGTGGTGTTGCCTTCGGCCACCACTTGATGCGCCACCATCGCGGGTGCGGAGCGCGTGCTTATCAGCTTCCCAGGTTTACAAACTGGTAGAACGGTAGTAACGTCGAGGGCGACGACGGCGGTGACGACGGCGGTGACGGTGCCACCACCACCATCGTCGTCGTCGTTGCTGCCCGGTGATTCAAGACACCGATAAGCCACCACCGTGCCACACGCGAGGCCAACATTTTCTCTACTCCTTCGTCTCTCTCTCTCGCGCACTCTTGCCACCGTTCCGCGAACTGGACTACGTGCAATGGACGGACAACCCATAACCTCAACCTTTTTCCCCGCTGTCGCGTGTGTCATGTGCGTGTGTGCGTCAACCACCGATCGTCGGCAAATGGCGTCGTCGCTCGGGCTCGGCAAGGTTGCTTGTCTCCTTGGCGACCAGCAACGGCAACAACGGTGGCGGTATCCACCACCCGTCAGAGGTATTTTTGGAATCTCTTCCGATCGGTTTTCGAAGTCGAGCATCGTGCCTCGATTCTCCACCATTAATGATCGGCCAACGAAAGGCCCCCCCGGGGGGACCAGACCAGCAGCACGCACGACACGCAGACCAGCCTGGGGCCCGTGCGCGGTGCACTATTGCTCCCGGTCGAATCAGAGCATGACAAGCGAAACATGGAAATGCATTATCGGTGTGTCGGTGATGAAGCTACGCTCCCCCCGGCACAGACGATCGCCATTTGATGGCCATTTTATTGCAGCGGAACTCTTAAAATTGGGTCACTGCGATCGCTGCTGCTGCTATGAGGACGATCGAGATGATCTATCAAAAGTTTGGTTCGCGTTCGACATCAGCTCATCGGGCTGTGGTCGACAGATCATGCAACGACGACTTCTTTACCCTCGATGGTAACGTTGTTCCTACTGCTGGGTAAAGACCGTCTCTTTACAGAGCCGTTCGTCACCTGAAGCGCGACTTTTACTAATCTGCGTCTGGCTTGCGTCTGGCCAGGGTAAAACCACGTCGTCGTCGTCGTCGTCGTCTGTCGCTCTCGTCTCGACAATCCGTTGCAAAATAAACAAACTCACCGCGTGGCCGAGTTTACGCGCCGACTCCAGATTAACTGCGATTTAGACTTCGGTGCTGATGCTGCCTGCTACGATGTTGTTTCTGCTTTTCCACAATTTTTCCCGCTTCAGGTGATAACGTGGAAAGAAAAACATTGGCCGCCAGCATTGGTTGCTCTGGTTTCCTTCTAGCGATGTAGCGTGAGGCCCACTAAGGCCAAAGAACAACATCTCGCCAGCCTCTTTTTTGCCTCTTTTTCGAGGCAAACCTTCTTTCGGGCCGTTCTCGCTGACCCCGCTGTGTGCCCGGCGTGTTGTCGACGTTCGAGGTAAAGGAAGCCAGCAGGCCCTCGTACGTGCGTGCTTGTGTGTGTGTGGGTCATTTCATTGATGAAATCCCCTAAAGGAACGCACGCAGAACGTGCTGCAGCGGGGGATGTTGTTTTAACTCGAATCGAGCAGCAGTCTGCATGCGGAGTCGACGCACTAATGAGTGGCCAAATGGTCAAATATTTGCTCGACGCCATCGCCACGCCAAGGCCGGCAGGATGTGCGCAGAGAAGGATTAACCTGCAGCAGCAGCACCACCAGGACGACGACGACGACTGGCCGGAGATGTTTTCGTTGGCGATTAGTTGGGCGATTTCCGTCTCAGGAGTCCAGAGCGCGTCCATCCCTCGGGAGACTCGACCACCACCACGGCCCATTCATGCTCACGGTCAGCTTGTTTGTGGAAGAGATTAGCCCGGCCTAGGGGGTCCCTCGAGACCTCGGCTGCGTTTCCGGTTTCGGTTCTCCAGAAGGCAGATCATCTCGACGACGACAACAACAGCCACGGTGTTTGGTCTCGGTCGACCTGTCTCTGGTCTGCTGACACCTCGTACCGTATGACCCAGCACGAGCCATCAATCCCACATCCCTTTTCTTCTTGATTTCGATATTCTGTCTCCAGGTGCGTGCATAGAAAAAGGGGAAAAGCATTTGCATTTCGATGCGTAGCTCCAAGTGATGATCATTTCAAGCCGTGCGTCACTCGCCTCGATCATAGATCATATCACACACACACACACACACACACACGCGCGCGCGCTTCGCTTTTTCCATAAACCACCGCTTCGTTGGTCAAGTGCATCATGCATGCACTCCAAGAAATGCAACGCTCGCACTCAAAACCTCCACCGATCACGTCATCGCCTTAAACACGCACGGGCGGGCGGGCGCGCGCGCACGTACCCCCGCGGTCTTCGCTGGAGCGCACGAGAAAAAGACGATGAAAAGAGAAGCGATCGGGCGCGCGCGCGCGCCCTCGCTCGCGATCACGATCGTCTCCTCGTCGAATGCGATCAGTTCGGTTTGCTGGTGCAGCAGCGTCACGTCTCATTTTACCGCCTCATCGTCATCGTCATCGTCATCGCCATCATCATCATCACCGTGATCGCGCGGACCGCAAAGTGAGCAAAGGAACGAAGAAGTTGAGCGAAAGGCGAAGCGGGCGCAACGCGCGAGAAATTCTTTTCTCACGGTTTCGGTCGGTCGGTCGGTCGGTCGCGAGCCGCGAGCTTGTGCGTGCGCCCCGTCTCCACACTTAGACCTCCCCCCTTTTCTGCTCTCTCTCTCTCTCTATCTCTGCTCCATCCAACGACACGCGATGATGGCGCTCAGCTCGAGCGAACCGCTCGCGTTCGCTCTCAGCGCACCGCGCCATTCGTGTGCTACTCGTGTTTTATCGGAAGCCGCCACTTGCTGGCTGCGGAGTGGAGCAGCAGCAGCATGTGGAGCTACTGCTGACTCGGCATCGCGCTCGCCGGCACACGATGATCGTGCCACGCGATTCCCCTTTTTTCGCGGCGGTTCGTGGCGCGTGGCGCTCCACACCGAGCTGAGTGCCCCCGCAGCAGTTGGAGGGGAGTTTGAGTCGTCTCCACCGTCATGCCGATCGTGTGGCGATCGTGTGGCGATCGCGCGACCGCACGCTCTCTTTCTCATCCGTCTGTCTGTTTCTTCCTTCATCGCTGTTTCATTTTCTCGCGTATCCTTTTTTGGATCTTCTCTTTTTGGATTCTCTTCTTGATGTGATTTGTCTGTGAATCTGATCGGGGTTTTTTTAATTTTTTTGGGGAGGGTAAATCGGCAAAGTCTCAGGCATCGGGTAGGAAGGTGCGCTTGGCATAGATTCCGTAAAATGGGCCACGCGACACCGCGACGCGGCACTACCTCTATACTGTTCGCTACCCTGATGGGGTCGCTTCCTTTTGATGACCTGCATTTCTTTCTCGCAGAAATTGTTACAGGTATTAGGTTAGCGATATGACCTGTAAAGAACCTGCTTGTCCGGATTGATTAACTAAAGAGCCTCTAGCAATGCCATTTCATCATTGATGGATCATTGATTAACATTCAACAACGAAAAGGACATCTCCTCAAACATACGTTCCGTTTGGTCTCACCGAGATGCCAAACCTTCGCCTCTCGATCCTCGACCAGATACCGGTGCTGCCATCTGTTGAGCGCATCCGTCAACACCGATGGGCTCAAAAAAACCCAAAAAAAGCGATCGCCGACAGCTCTCGGATCTTCTCGCCCATCTCTTCGTCGTTCGTGTGAAGGCCGTAAAAACATTAGTGTTTGAGGCGGCCAAAGAAAGAGATAGAGCGAGAAAACTGTGTGGCCGAAAAGGATGCAGAGAACGGCAAAGGGACCCGGAGGATCTACCTGCAACCAGGACGAACTCCAGTGATGAGCGTGAACGAGAAAGCGAGACTACTGCCTGGCCTCATCTCATTCACTCCACGGGTCCCTTGGGGTGGCAAAAGGATTCTTACCTGCCGTGCGAGCGAAACAGAGCACTACGAAGTGCCTTGACGATCGGCTTTGATTTGTTGTTCCATCTCTCTCGCGGCCGAAGGATAACGTCACATTTCGTCCTTTGCTCTTTCCCATCTCCCTTCTTCGTTCGTCCCAACAACCGAGCGCCCCGTTCGTGTGTCTCGCTCTCGCGACCCACCGTTCGGGTGCACGAACGACGATCACAAAGCGAGAGGTGCAAGAGCGAAAAGTGGATCTAGTGACCGACGGCGCACAACCCGAGATCAAACTCGTTCGAGCTCTCGAGGAGGCAACAACAACCGCTCCAAAGCACTAGGAGATAATATTCCCGAAACGCTATCTTCCCATCGTCCCATTCGTGCGTTCGTTCGTTCGTTCGTTCGTTCCGTCGTTCGTGGTCGAGCCCCCGGTAAGCCGAACAACCAGCTCGCTCGCTCGGCTAGTTGCGCGCCAAAGTCCGAAGAGAGCAGTTCAAAGGAGCAACCGCAGCAAGTGCACGTGAACTCGCGGATCATCGAGCAAGGGTTGAAAGTGAAAATTACGTGCCTTAAAAAAAACGTTACCGATTTTGTGCCTCTGTGCTATGCCTTTAACAACGAAGATTACTATCGGTGAAAAGTGAAGTGATTTTGGCCGCTTTTGTGCCAGCAAATCGTGCAGAACACACAACACAGAGCAGAGTGTGCTAGTGTGTGCCTTGAGTGTGGAAAATATTTGAAAGTGCGAAGCAGGCCGCCAAACAACGAAAAGGCTGCCCCACCAGAGCCATCAGTGCCAACTCGGATAATATACCAGCAGAAACACACAGAAAACAGTGCAAAATGGTTACAGGAGTCGGTGCCACGCAACAGGTAGCCGGTTCGCCAGCAACCACACAGATCCCACCGGCCGAGCCGGTCAAGCGCTCCAGCTCAGACAATCGCAGGGTAAGTGTCATTCACATTGAATCGAGCTTTTTCTGGAATTGATGTTTCGAAGAAAAAAAACACTTCGCTTCCCAAGTATTGCCCGGTAACTAATGGTGTCTTTGTTTGTGTTCCTTCGTTTCTTTAGAGCAACAAACCGATCATGGAGAAACGGCGTCGCGCTCGCATCAATAACTGCCTGAACGAGCTGAAAGCGCTGATCCTCGACGCTATGAAAAAAGACGTAAGTATTTTTGCTCAAATTGTTATAAGTCTTGTTGTGTGCTTGTGCGTGCGCTATTCGCTACAGCAAACCGAACAGAACACCGACCTTGTCGTGCTTCCGATCATTATTAACCAATCACCTTTCCCTCTCTCTCCCTCTCTCTTTCTGTGATAATAGCCGGCACGTCACTCGAAGCTGGAGAAGGCCGACATCCTGGAGATGACGGTAAAGCACCTGGAAAACCTGCAGCGCCAGCAGAGCGCAATGTCGCAGGCGACCGATCCGAGCGTGATGAACAAGTTCAAGGCCGGGTTCAACGAGTGTGCCCAGGAGGTTGGTCGCTTCCCAGAGATCGATCCGCTGGTCAAGCGCCGGCTAATGCAGCACCTCAGCAACTGCATCAACGGCGTCAAGACGGAGACACTGTCGAAGCGCCACCATCATGCGCAGAGCTCACCGGCCGGTTCGCAGGCCCCGCTTCACATTCTGCCCTCGCCACCGAGCTCACCCGAGCAGCACCATCACCATTACGGTGCGGCCACTACCTCGAGTGCATCGGGAACTCCCCATCACCATCTGCCCCTCAGTGCCATCCAGACCGGTAACGGTAGTGTGTACATGACGAACGGTGTCGGTGGTTCGAGCGTCCAGCTGATCCCGACCAAGCTCCCCAACGGTAGCCTGGCGTTCGTGTTGCCCCAGAGTGCACCGGTTGCACCCGTACCGATGCTCGTCCCTATCCCAACCCGTACCGCCTCGACTGGATCTGCTTCGTCGAGCCACTCCGGATCGTCATCGTCGCTGTACGATCGCGTTTCGCGCGAACACGCTACCTCACCGTACCATGCGCCACCGAGCCCGGCCAACTCCAACTACGAACCGATGGAGTGCCAATCGGTACAACCGCACCACCAGTACTACCTCCAGCAGCAGCAGCAACAGCAGCAGCAGCAACAGCAGCAACAGCAACAGCAACAACAGTCGTTCAGCACCTCCAGCACCACGAGCAGCAGTAGCAGCAGCAGCAGTGGTAGTCCCGATAGCCCACTGTCGCTGGTCATGAAGAAGCCCTACCACGACGATGTCGACGAAGACGATCAGGATATGAAGCAGGAAGATGACGATGGTAAGGCTTGCTGGCGACCCTGGTAAATCTCATCATCGTGGTGCGCCAAGCCCAATTCCGGAGTCATGAACACAACAGTACCTAAAGTGAAGTTTGGAGTGAAATCGGCCAAGTATAGTTTGCTGCAGTGCAGTGTGTATCGCCGTCATCGCCACCGTCACCACCGTCACCACCGACACGAGGCTGCAGTGATCGATGTGCACTCGACCTTCCCCTCTGCCAGTGCCCCTGATCTGCTCGCTAGTCATACGGTTTTCCGTGATCGAGGAAAGCTATGCATCTTAGTGTGTGATCCGCGCTGCGCTCGTAGAGAAGAGTGACGATCAAGATCCTGTGCTGGTGTGTGTGTGTCAGTGTGTGTGTCCGTTGTGAGTGTACGGTGGACAGAGGGACCAATCAACGACAATAACTACTACTACTACTACTATTACTACTACTACTAGAACCGTGATGCTGTGACTAGCGTTTAAGGACAAACTAATGAGGGAAATAACGAGTGCGTGTGTGTCATAGAAGAAGGGGGGGGGGGGGGGGGGGCGATCGATGGGATTGATAGCTTTATACGCGCAATTTGCTTCATCAGGAGGTTCGAGCGGATTGATTCAGGGTGAATTCGAGGGAGTTTAGTTTTCTTCCTAGTTTTGTGCGTTTTTCTTTTTTCGGTTTCGATTCCTTTTTTCTTTACTTTGCAATTCTTCCAAACAAAACAAATGTGCGACATAAATCACAAACGTCTTCCAGACTATCCACAAGGCACAAGAAGGGGCCAGGGGATTGCGATGCGGTCACGTGGTGCCACTGCTACTACCGCTGCTAGGGTAGAGACTAACGCAGAGAGTGCACGTGCACGCGTGCAGTACGTTGTAAGGGATTATTACTATTGTAACAGGTCCTCGGTTTCAGTCTGAGTTAGTAGTTTAAATTTTGCTAAATTATTTTCCACAAAATGGGGTGTCCCCCCTTTAGCGAGGCGCAAACACGGATAGAAGGCAATGAGCAATGAGTTCGGTTCGGAGAGAAATTGAGCATAGTTTCGTTATCTTTAAGATCGCCAAGGCCAACACGTATTTAAGAACAGAGTAAGCAATACAGGACAATCGAGAGCCGTAAGCCAATCGAACCTAGTAGCACCTAGAGGACATAAGAAGAAGTGCGTTTCTAGTTTTTTTAAGAAAACCTCAAACTGTTGCAAATAGTAGACTCTAAGAGATCCACAATCCCTTTTTATATTTTGTAAAGAAAACCTCCTGCCACGTAGCCTCCCTTATCCCATATCGCGGAAGGCACCAGGACAGTGTCCTGGATGGAAGCCCCCGGTGGGGTCAAAGGTTGGCCAACGTGAAATCGACGAAGACGAATGGAAAATATAGAAAAACCAAAATCATAATTTCAAGTATGATAACAAACATAAACTACCACCGTGTTACTGGATGCCTTCCTTTCCGAATTAAGGTCATATGGTTGTTGTTTTCTGCGCCACCGAACCACCGTTAACAAAGCGTTTTTCCGAAAAAATGAGCAGGCGCCCTGACGTCAAACCGTGATTTGACGATTTGTTTCGATTGTTTTCGCTCGTTGTCACCCCTCACCCTCCCCTCTTCAGCCCGTTCTGTTGTTCCCTTACCGTTGATCGACTCTCAACAGCCCGTTCCGTCCGTTCGTTCGTTCGTTCGTTCGCTCGTGGTTGGTGGTCACGCACGCGCATGCAACCAAATCGCTCCCGACCCCCTTCTTCTGCTGCCCGCCGCTGACTCGTGCCACCTGTTGTTTTTGTTGCCGTTGTTGTTCTGCGTGTTCGCTGTGGCATCATCGAATCTTCTGGGTGATTTATGCAAGAGGTGTGTGTGGACGTGACGAGAAACAGGGGCGGGGTGCTTTTAATTTGGCCCGAAGTCGTGTCCGGAACCGGGAGCTCATTTAATGTCCGGTTGTCATCCGGAAACGAGCGGAAGCGCACTGGCCACCTCGCACACACACACTCACACATGCCTTTCGTGTCGTGTAATTGGATTGAAACGAGACGCGACGCAGTGATTGAGAGATATCAACGGCCACAAAGCCACAACTCTGTATTGATGACCTTCAACACGGAAGTGGTGTTGGCTGGAACCGTGGCTCGATGGTGGCCATCCGGTAAGTGGTACACATGCACGTGGTGGCGGCACGTGTAATCTAGGAGGGGCCGCCGCCTCGCAGCACAAACAGTCCCGGAGGTGATTTGCAGCGAGAAGCATTTCAAAGGAATCCCCGGATGAGCACAAAACTTTTCACGATGGTCCAAAAATCATTGCAAAGTCCAATGATGTGCCATCGGTTACTGTGATCGTGGTTCGAAATGGTCCAAATTTAAATTCGTGGATAGCTTGGATCTCACAATCTCACTACACTAGCAACATTGTTTGCCAGCATATGGAGGAACCAGGAATACAAATTCACAAGACAGATCCTCCCCCGGAGACAGAGAGACAACGGAACAAACAAAAGAAAAATCCAGAATAACTAATACCTGCATTAAAAAATATATTGCAATTCACGCGATGACATCGAATTGAAAGTGAAAACATCCGGCGCCGATCACGTTTCGCCATCAGAAGAAGGCATTTCAAATCGATATTCGCCGGCCGTCGCCTGTCGGAAAGGGGGGGGGGCGGATTTGATAATCTCGACGTCTCGCCAAAGGTACCTAAACGTAGATGTTGAACAAGCGACGACGCCTTCTAATGCGTCATTCGCAATGCTGTTTGTCGTCTTTCAAATGCTCTCCCTCGATGCAAATCCAGACATCGATGCATCGAGCACGACATTCCCGGGGGGTACTCGGGGCGGGGCGGCGGATTCCAGCAACCCAAAACTGCTTCCCTCCTACCCTCCCCGAAACACCTTCCCTTGTTAGTCACGTGATTCGATTTGGAGTGCGAGACGAGCAGCAGAAATAAATGAATTCCACCATCGGCGGCCGATCGGTCTGTCTGCGCGCACCGGATTCGGGCTCACGTGACCACGGAAAGGAGGGAGGGAGGGAGCTAATGGGATACAGGTCGGGTACACGAGATCACCGCACGCATCTTGCAAGCATCAGACCGACCCACTTAGCCCGAGCCCGATCGATGCCGGGCATTGCCTTCGAGCAACCGAGGCGTGTTCCAAATTCAAATTCGCGACACGTGACCGCCAGTCCTTCGCCTGGTGGATCTTGCGCCGGTGGATCTCGTGACGCCTTTTCACTTCACGGGATCACTTCACCAGATCTAGTCCATTGTCCTAGCGGCATGCAACATTTAAATTCACAACCTAGAGCCGTGGCTTCCTAGTTGTGGTTGACCAATTTACCCAAATGTAAGCGACACGTTTGCAAACCAAATGTCACCCTCGGGTCAGTGTACCACCCTCCCCCCCTCCCCCTCACGAGAGGGTGCAGTGCGCAGATCTCATGCGTCACGTGAGCATCGAACTAAAGGGGCGCTCGTTGTTTCGAAACAGAAAACCAAAAGTCCATTGGATCGTGCTGCACTTCCTCTTCTCTTCTGATAATGGTGGCCCAAAATAGATGAATGAAACGTGTGCATGAGCCGAACATTATCAGCGAGCGAAGTGAAGCGTCATTGCGCCACTGAATTGCAATAAAGTTGCAAACGACAACTCCTCTCGAACGTGCCGCAATATACTCCACGAAATGTTTGTACATTGGAGCGAGATGGTTGGCGATTTGTTGCCAAAAGTGCAAGCGGTCGAAAGGTGATCCTCGACGTTGACGTCGTTGGCGATAACGCACCCCAGCGGATTAGTATGTGTGTGTGTATGTGGGTGGTGGGCGATGGGGAGGTGAGGCCACCTTGTTTACTTTCAATTTGTTTCCATTTCGCTCCACATTGGCGGTGTGCGATTCGTGCGTGCATCACGCCAACTCGTAGCCTCCGAGTATTTGGTCCGGTAATGATTTACCGGTTCATGCTACCATGGACACACACACACACACACACGATGCCGTGGGCCAGCGAAAAGTGAGGTTAATTTTACCCGACGACGATCCTCAGAGAGCGCTACCTCTTTGACAGGAGGACGCATTTGACAAACGGACATGTTGGCGCAATTCCCCCACTTGCCACCGTGCCGTGCCACTTTAATGATCTCTGACACAGTGACAGTGTGTGGCCACGAGCACGGTGGCAACATTGTCCGCATAGTTACGGATAGCCGTTGGTGAGGTGAGTGCGTAGATGGTCTCTATTATTTATGCTCCGTTTGACTCGAGGTTGACATGTCGCCATTCGAAGTGACTGCTGGTACTACTAGCACTTCTGGTCCAGATGGAGGATAGGGTTGTGGTCTAACAAATCGTCTGCAGGAGGTGCTTCTGGTCCGGAAGTCTTACTACGATCAACTTTAATTATGGTAAAAAATGCTTCAAAGGTCCGCGAGTACTTCATTTGCAGGACATAAGACTACGAGTTGATTACTGAGTCTGTAGTTGAATTTACGAAGTTACGAAGTCACATATAATTGAACTATCCCTGTAGTAAATGAATCCTAATTAATGTAAATGAATTTTTCTGTGTATATCAATCAATTGGACGACCTCAAATACGCTGCAATTGCCACGAATTCAAGTCGAGTTCAGGCGTCTTATGGCACATATCTTACTGCATCTGTTGCAGGTCGCAACTGATCTTCATCTGTCTTAAATACTACTTCTAGTATAACTTCAAAGATCGAGCTACTATCACACGCAACTTATCCACGTCTTTTCCTCATATCCATGTCTATTCTCCCATAAAACCTGTTGCAGGCAAAATGAAAACACCTGATAGAGCGAGAGCGAGCTACTCTCCGTTCCTCTAGTGCTAATCAACCTTCCATACCAGGCCGATCGATCACACTAGCTTCTCCTGCGATGCGGTTGGCTTATCTTAACCACACAATCCCGATCACGTCAACGTCTGTCCACGCGTCCATCTATCCCCCTCTTTCTCTAGATAGACCGCTGCAACCTGATCGTGTTACGTTCGTCCGCCAATGCCTTGGAATCTCTAGTGCGGTGTGGCGGTGTTTATGATGATGACGATGATGATGATGATGATGATGGTTGGTGGCCAGCCCAAAAGGTCCGCGACATGTGCGCACGTTTTAGGATCGGTTGCTGCTGCTGCTGCTGCTGTGGTCACGCCACTCGTAGGAGGCTCTCTCTCTCTCTCTCTCTCTCATCCCACCGCCAGCCAGCCTGTCACGTTTCCGGTTGGAGGTGACCGCAAAAGAGGTCCAGAGGTCCGTGTCGAAATATCTGCATCGATCTCGATGGAGTTCGCGTGCGCACTCGCGTCAGCGCAGCAGGCCACGCGCACTCCTCAACTCAGAGAGAGAGACAAGGAGAGAGCAACCTCCCCCCTTCCCTCCCCTGCAACAGCATCTTTGGCCATTTCGTGGAGTGACCCGTCGTGGCGTTTTGTGGGGTGGCAGGGCGGTTAAGTCGCCACCGCTCGCTAGAGATTATCGTTTCACGCTTCGATTTGACTTTGACAGGACGGCCAACGCGATGGAATCGATAGTACGGACGAGGCACTGCCAAATAGAGAGCAGAGCGAGAACGAGAGACGAGATGCCGGCACTTCCACACGCCATTAACCGACGATCCGAGGGGCTTGCCGTCCCGGGGGGCGGGAGGACATAAGACGAGAGTCAAGAAAGAGCGGTGCTGAGATGGTGACTACTGCGCACGAGGGATCGAGGGCAATGGTCCGCAGAACGTGGGAACGTGGTGGCGGTTGGCGATACACGGACCACGAGAGGTGGGAGTGGGTTGTTGGGAGGCTAGGGGGTGGGTGTTCGAGGGTTGGTTGCGCGTGCGCGCGTGCTCGACCAAACCATCATTAGGCAGCTGCGAGGCAGGGATAGGGGGGGGGGGGTTATACCCCCTCCCCCGTTCAGTGGGTGGCGGGTAGGGGATGGTGGTGTCAGAGCTCACCTCGCGTGTGATCGTGTCGAGCGACCGCGATGCCGCCGCCGTCGTCGTCGCCGTCGTTTCGCTTCGTCGACCACAGAAGCCACGTCAGAGGTGGAGGTGACTCGAGGGTGACGGTGACGGTAGCGGTGGTGGTGGTGGTGGTACATTGTAGCACTTTGTGTGTCGCGCCCCAACGCCACGCGGAATTGCTAATCACACACACGTGTGTGTGTGTGTGTGTGTGCTTCACCGCCTCCTTCATCACAAATCCTCCCTTTTTGCTTCTTGCTCCTCGACTCATCATCATCATCATCATCTGTCGGGTGGTTTCGATTGAGAGCCCGGTCGTGACGGGGCGAGGCGCTGTTTGCTTGCCGATGGCCCGTGCTGTGCGTGCGTGTGTGTGTGTGTGTGTGTACGTGGGGCGCACGAGCGCACGAGCCACACCGTGACTATGGTGCACTATGGGGTTTCCGTGATAGTCACGCGAAACGATCATCCGTCCGCTGGCGTTGGTTGTTTTTTTTTTTTTTGGGAGGGGGGAAGGCGGTTGACCCGGATGTATTGGATGAGAGGAACCATTGCTGGTGCTGCTGCTACTCAGCCGGTTAAACCCCCGGGGGAAGTCGTGACTGTCACCTGTTTGTGGCATAAAAGGTGGAGGCTTATCTGCCAGCTATATGGCTGTCTCCGCGATAATTCTCGAGAGCTCGAGAGTGATTTTTGGGGATAAATCTAGGCCATTTCCTTCAAGTCTGTAGATATGACCTTGAGGCGACAAACGACCACCTGTCGACGAACCTGTTGGAAGATCTTTCTCTCTTTTGTCACTTCATCTACACTTCACTTGGAGGGACTTCAGGGGAACCATGGATGCATGGAGCACCAGAAACTGGTTATTCCGATTAGATTCTCAAGAGTGTGAGCGATGACTCTGCTGCTCCGACTTCAGGCCGTCTAGACGAGTTGGAATTTATCGAGGAATGTTGGCATAAGTGAAGGATCTGCACGCGTAGCTCCCATTAGATCAACTCAGGTTAGTGGTGCTTGGTTTTGTTCTGCACTGATTCAACAGATGGTTGATGCTCCGGAATTGATTAATTGGAGTTTATGTACTGGTACGACATGCAAGGAACATTGAGGCTTTGAGTTGTGTTCAAGTATTGGACAATGTTGTAAAATGTTTTATCTTAAGGAATATCCCTGTATCATTTAAGGGAGGGGCTATGGTTAATTCTAAAACTAAAAAAGGCTCATTTTTGAAGATTTTTGGTTAAGCAACCATTCAACTTAAATTTCTAACCTAAATTTCATATTAAACTACAACTTTTTAAGAATATTTTGCTGTATTTTGTGGAAGATTTGTTAAAAATTACGCTCATGGTATCCAATCTAAAAAGGCAAGCCTGTAAAAATGTTCTTTTTGCGTGGTGTCCATCATAGCTTTTTACTGGGCCATCGGAAATGTATTAAATAATATTCTTTTGTTAGATTATAAGTTTTTCCAGGTGGTCCCGTTAAATTTTTAATGAATTTTCTGATTTTTCGATTTTTGGTAGCGCCTTAACGTTGAGTGTTGTTGCTTTTAAAGTGTTGCTTTTTACGATTTTGCCCCAAAAAACAAATTTTATATATATTTAAAAAAATATCTATAGTTGAACTCAACGGAGCTACCCGGCAATTAATGTACAGATTATAGGTTCAAAATTTAAAATTGATCAGTCCAGTAGGTTTTATGCTACGATGGTCACCGAGTTTGAAACCGTAGGAAACGCGTTTCAAAGTTGCAAAGCGCTGTTTTTTTTCAAAAAAAATTAAAATCTTTGTTAGTTGTGCTTCGATTGATCCACAAACTTTTACACAACATTCTTGAAATGGATAAGCATTTATGAAAAAATGTAAAAAGTAAATGTACCTTAGACCCTCCTTGGAAGTGCCACAGGTTCTTCTTCCTATAGAACCCGAGCCACCAAACAGAGACTAGGTTCTGTCCACTGGAACTAGAACACGAAGTACCTCAAGACAATACCCGGAGGCCGGCACGTGGACACCAGCGAGATCTTGCAGACCTCGTCTTCGGTTCGGTGTTAACAATTGTCCAGGAAATAGAATTTTGCAAAACGAAAAGAAAAAATAGAGACAGGAAGACAGCATCCGGTGTCCGCTCGCGGATCGCGGGTTCTCCAACCGGCTCGTATCGTGGCGAAGGAGGAGGAGGAGGAGAGGAAGAGTGAATGTTGTTGACTCAGATCGCCGGGCCCCCCCCTCTTCCATTCTCCCTTGCAGTCAACCGCCCGGTAGCGACACATCAAGTGCGCAGTGCACGCAACCGACCACTTATTCCACGTTTGTTTCGCACCTCGCCGTCAGCGGTACCCCTCTGCTCCCCACCCCTTCGCTCGCGTCTAGTCAGACGACCACCAACGGCGTTTGCGATCCCGTCCGCCCGCCCGCTCCTTCTTTCCTCGCCATCGCATCATCCGTCGACCGCAGAACTATCCGCGAGCGCGCGCGCGCAGCTTCACAATGACTCCCGCGTCGTTCCCCGTCGTTCCACGCAACCACCACCGCCGCCACCGCCACCACCACCGAGGTGCGAGTCGGACGCATGACAAGTACACAACCGTGGCATGCGGCACAACTTTGTTGTAATTACGGCGCGAGCACACACTCACACACATACTCGCGCACACACAGGCACAGCTCCCGGGCAGCGGGCGCGCTCGTGGCACAAAAAAAAAACCCCAGCGGGACACACACGCGCGCCCAGGCACGACGACGCCCGTCACGTTGATGTGGAGATAATTTTTCATTTTGC
Source organism: Anopheles darlingi (assembly GCF_943734745.1). Lineage (NCBI taxonomy): Eukaryota > Metazoa > Arthropoda > Insecta > Diptera > Culicidae > Anopheles > Anopheles darlingi. Next base: position 57,015,680 of record NC_064875.1, read on the forward strand.
GAACCACCTCCCCCCACCTCTCGCCACATTACACCAACGCCACCAAGCGGCGTTGGAGGTGCCCGCGATTCTCACAGGTGACCGTTTGATTAAAGATTGTGCCCGCCATCGCACGTCGTCGTCGTCGACGACTGGTGGCGATGGCGATCTAATGCAATTAGCGAACCGTGGCCAGACGAGCGCCGGGACACACGTCGTCGTCGTCGCCGTCGTCCGAATGCTGGATGATGATGCGGGGGCCACCGCAAGACACGCAGCGCGACGAGCGACTCTTGATTGATAGTCGATCGAGCGTAAAGCGTTTGACGTTTACACGAGCTAACTATGGAGTGGCCGGACCTGGATCCGGTGGTCCGGAAGGAGTAAAGAAGCGATGGCGGTGAACGGGCGCATCAGCAATCCGTTGGTGGCTTTTTGGAGTCGCCGTGATTCGTGGTTTTTTGGAAGCGTCTTCAGGTAACAACATCCTCGGATACTCGTGTTCGCGTGCCGATGATGCAACCTCTCGCTTGCTGCGGATCTTCGACAGGATTTCCGCATTTCAAATACCGCCACTAACCTATCGTGTCAATCCATTCATTAGAGATCATGGAGCTAAGCCCCGGGGGCATGTTCTGGGTCAGTATAGACATGGTCAAGGTTACTTATCGTGCTGAGAGCGTAAAGCGATGACCGATAGTGTCATGAAATGTAGATCGCTCCATCCGATCGCACCACATCGTACAGAGCTCATTGCGTAAGCGATCATATGCGACATGTTTGCGATCAAAAACCTTTAACCCGCCCCCTTTGCGTCACAATTAACCGCACGCCATACACAGTGTGTGTACGCGGATCGGGATCATGTCCGATCTGTTGCGATAAAACTTAACAACGAACTCAAGTTCTGCTCATGCGACATGCGATGCCATGGCCTGGTAATATAAATAGTGTTTCGCTGCCACAGGTTGAATGTCATTTTGCTGCTGGTAGCGAGCAAACCAAACACACACACACACACACACACACACGGGAGGATCATGGTCGACAGCTACATCTCCAAGGCGGTACTACTGCTGGTGCTGTTAGTGCAGCGACTGGTAAGAAATTAGAAAATTAGAACCCTCCTGGGGAACCTTCTTGCACACTAACCCCCTTTTCGCGATCGCGCCTCGAAGGTCGCTGAGTTTGTGGTTCAGTTCGGTGATACGATGAAACCGTGCGGTGACCAGCACTCGGACGACATGCTGCTCGATCTGTCCGGCTTGCAGGTGATCCCGAACGACGATGACAACATGATGCTGGACGGAAAGGTGCGCATCAACAAGGCGCTCGTGAGCCCGATCGAGGTGAGTATCGCGCCACGCCGCTCGGAGTTGGTTTGCAGCAAGTCAATAAACGTCCATCTACCCTAACGCTCTGTGTAAACCTTCCCCAGCTAAACATCTACACCAAACGGTTGGAGAAGGGCGAGTGGAACGAGGCCGTACTAGGGCGCAAGATTCTGGACCTTTGCCCGCTGCTCCAGGTCGCAACCGAGCCCTGGTTTGTCATTACGAGCGCGATGGGACAGAAGGAGTGTCCGTTCGAGGCCGGGGTAAGCATGCACTGGCCACACATCCACTCGGACTCGGAACCTCTGAAAACCTCCGCTGCTTCTGCTCTTGTTTTTCCCCGTCCAGCACGAGGAATCCTTTATGCAGCTCGAGGTCGGTGACTTTGGGTTTACCATCCCGCCGGACTTTGCCGGCGAATGGAAGGCCTTCTTCGAGGTGGACTCGCAGGGCCAAACGTACTGCATGATGGCCGATTTTAGCATCGTGGAAGTCTAGACGACGTCGTCGGCCCGGACACGCGCGCTTCGCTTATCCGCGCGGTGGCGAAAGTACTTTGAATCCCTAAATAAAAGCCAACAGAGATATAACTTGGAATTGTAAACTGCGATTGCTGCTGCTGCTGCTGCCGCTGCTGCTCTTCCTCGCGATTTGCGAGTCAAATCGGTGACAATTGTGGTGACGGCGTGTCTGTTCCATCGGCATCGGCTTTCTCCCCCCTGTTCTGTCCAGGATAAGACACGTTATTTGCGATGTAAATGGCCACCCGACGGTTAAGCCTAACACGCTTAGTGCAGTACCATCTGTTCCTGATTCGATTACGTGGCACAGTCACCGCTACTGTTACTGCTGCTGCATGTGTGGCGAAAGTGGTGTGCAGAACAACCCTTGTCAACCCGGTCGGTGTCGGTGTTGCTAAGCTCGGTGGAGTTCCACGCGATGGATGGGCAGCTCGCGCTGTTCAACCTCGCCTGACCTCGCACGCCATAACGTCCGGCACGAGGGAACGTTTCCAGCTTACACCGATTAGCTCGCTTGCCCGCTACTGCCTGGCTGGCTGGCTGACTGGGTGAGCATTAGAATAACAAACGCGTTACAGGCCACGACGGGACGACGAAGACCACCCGGTCACCCCATCGGTAGGAGGGGGTAGCGGGGGGTTTAGAGTGTCATCGTCAGGGCCGTGCACACATTAGCACGTTCAGCGTTCGACATCGCGGCATCAGCGCAGGCAGCGACAAGCCACGCGGTCCGCTCCGCTGCTGCCAGGTTAGAGATGCGCTCGCTGATGGCCTCCCGACAACGAACGTGTGTACCGGACGGGCCCGCGTGTGTGTGTGTGTGCTCGCGCGGAAATTATAACAATGTAAATGAGTTTATAAATAATTTGCTTTAATTGAACGGTACCGAACGGACGACGACGACGACGACGGCGGCGGCAACTAAGACGATCCTCGTGCAATGCGGTGGCGCGCGTACGAGCGCGTGCTTGCCCTAGCGTGCGCTCGCGCTCGTGGCGTGGATTGGAAAGTGCGCCACCGCGAGCGATCGCCACGGATCGCGTACGTTGGCGTCGTGAAAAACACCCCAAGCATACCATTGCTGCTGCTGTCGCTATCGTCGTAGCGCTGCGCTTTCGCCGTTGTTTTGAATGCCTTTACCCCCCGGGTGGGGTGAGGGATGGGTTGAGGACCCCGGGAGCGGACTGTAGCGGTTCGTTCCGCCTGATTCCGCCGTACGTATCTGACACACGATGTGTGATCCGGAAAGTTGTGTTAAACAAAAGTTAAATGATTAGCAACTATAGCACTGCGCGTCTCCATTTAAAGGACTCCAGAAGTTCCAGAGATGAAGAGCTACTGCGAATGCGCTGCCCTTGAAGATCGTCAAGTGGGATCATCCCTGGATTGCTGAAGCATCATCATCTCGTCACACACAGGCACACACACACACCGCTCGGAAGAGTCGGCCTGAGCGACATAAACAGCAGACCTCCCCGCCCCAGCATAGTCTAAACACAAACTCGGCGCGCACAGTGACGACGTGGGCCACCATGCCATGCCATACCATGCCAGTCAGCCAACCAGCTTGCCAGCCTGCCAGTCAGCAACCACCGTGGGAATGTGTGCGCGCGCGCTCGCTTGAGCTCGAGCTCGCCGCCGCCAGTTTGTTATACAATGTCGCGCCATTAAACGGAACGGGGTTCGAGGAGGTGGCGCGACGTGAGGAGCACCCCCCCTCCCCCTTACAGCACATGCTGGCACACCAACCACAAACCGCGGTGTGTGTGTGTGTGTGGCGTGTGGCAGCTATCAAGTCAAGGGAAATACCGCGCACCAGATACCCGACCGACCGACGGGCGATCCGGTCTGGCCGGGATTAGCGCGGAGGCGAAAGGAGGCGAATGGCTTCATTGGATGTGACATTTCAGTGGCGTTCGCGGCGTAGATCAACTACTTTGCGCCGACCGCTTGGTTGTGCGACACACTTACCTCTCGCTTCTGTCGCTGTTCTGTTGGATGTTGGACGGTTCCCGGAGTCCGGACCACTGAGACTCTTCTCCTACCGGGAGGACTCAAGGTCATTGGAACAGGGAAAGTGTTCGCCTACTATAAATCAGACACCACTACAGGACGGTATTCAAGATTCTTAATCGGATTCCACCGGAAAGTCCCGGGAGTTCAACATTCGTTGTTCAAACTATTACTCAGGCAGGTCACGTTCCCGACAACGAGCTCGCTCGCCCATTACAAGGCTCCCGGGGTCTGCGTGTCGTGTGGCAATACACATGCCAATGTCCAGTTTGGCCTCTCTCTCTCTCTCTCTCTCTCTTCTATCCACGACGGTGATGATGATGATGATGGGCGGGTTCTGGTACGCATAGCGATGAATGTCTGCATACTTTCACACTCCTACAAGAGACTACAAGAAGGTGGGCGTTCTCGATGCATAATTCCTCTCAACGGACTACCACCACTGAAGGTACTTGGTCTAAGCGGCTCGTCATTCAGCGGTCACCGGCCTGCACGACGCGCCATTATGCAGCGACACAGACGCTGTTCAATGGAAATGGACGCACACTTCGAGCTGCTTCGTCCGGCTACTGATGAGCCGTTCGAGCTGCGGCACAGGAATCACCAGCCCAGCACCACTCCGGTGCACCTCCTCAGCATCCTGATTCGCGTGCAACGGTACGATCGTGCCACTGAACGCGACGGCATACGGTAGCAACCGGGAACTCTCGTTGCGACCGGCTTCCATCGAGTAGTGCTGACGATGCTCATCACCGGCATCCGGTCCGGTGACCCAAAGGACGAGCCGTTCCGCACCGTGCAGCGAGTACTTCGAGGAGAGCAGCGCAAACGGTAGCTTGTCGCGTTGCTTCCCATCACCGAGTCCTCTGTCGAAAAGGGGGAAAAAAGGTAATCACGCGAGGGAGGAATAAATGAATTCTATGATATGATCCTTGTGTCATATCGGAACTTGTTTGCTTACCTGATCCTACCACTCAGCAGACAGAGCATGTGACAGCGTGGTGGTTCATCGATGGCGACCGCCGGATCCAGCTGTACCGATTTCGTTTCATTCGGCCACATACTCTCCACCGGCAGGGCACTGTGGTCGTAGGTGACGTGTGTGGCCAACATGAACAGACAGCAGCGCTCCTGGCAGCCACCGACCGGACACTTGAACGGTAACCTCGAGATGGCGGTTTCGTCCAGATGTGGCACTCGTTTCGTCGTGCGTAAACCATGCTGCTGCTGCTGCTGCTGCTGCTGGTGTCCCTCACCGGTTCCTCCTGCTGCCAGCAGGAGTGCGTCCTCTTCCAGCAGACCGAGCGGAGGTTTGGTATCGACCAGCAGCTCCAGCTCGCCGGTGTCCTCGTCACGAAGAATTTCGTCGGAATCGTTCGAGTGAATTTGGAACTGCGACATCTTCAGCTTCTGCTTCTGCGTCTAAACGTCGAATTTTCGCTTCCAGTGTGTACTTTGATTGTGAGTCAGTGACTGGCGCTATCCAAAGCAACACATACAGCGGTGGTTAAGGGGTTGCTAGGAGGATACGCGTCTCAGTAACATGGCATCTAGTGATCCACTCCGCAACATACACGGGCGCACGGTTTGCGTCAAGATCATCGCAGCACAACAGCAGCCTGCTTGAGGTAGGCCTCACAAGGCGGTAGACCAGACCAGACGTTCCGCTCGTTCGCTCGTTCCCGTTGTCCCGCTTATCAGTGACGGGCGACGGTTGTGCCACGGCGAGGTCCAAGGGCATCGTACTATCATCATACGCTCGAGAACGTCCCTGGAGGACCCTGGAACCCTGGCTGGGCTGGGATGCTTTATTATGCTCGGTTATCTCTCTGTGGGCCGCTTATAATAGGCCCAAGCAACTGGAACTCATTATTTCACCACTCTCATGGTTCCGGCTCATGTGGGCCACCGGACATTTTAGATGGGCCCCGTTTGCCGTTGGCGACTGATAGCGGCAAACGGTGACTCCCTATGATGGCGGCGGTATTAAGATGCCGACCTCTTGGTCCGGCTAACGAGCATAGCGGGCGAGGCGGCACAACCCCCTTCCCCCCCTGTCATCAGCCCGTCCTTGTGTTCGAATCGAAATGTCGTCCAGTGCGGTGCTATTCGCATGGATTGTTGGTGCATTCAACCTGCAATTCGCAATGCTGCTGCTGCTGCTGCTGCTACTGCTGCTAGGTCTGTGGTGGACAGTCACCGAGACTGTGACACGCGCTCCATTGGCGGAGGGCTGTCGGCGGCGTCTATTAGGTGACAGGTGCTCGGTAGTGGACCTGCTGCACCATGCAGCCTCCCTCCGTTGCATTGCGCTGCATCTAATGAATACATCACCTCTGGGGCTGACAACATCGTCTGAGATCGCGCCGTGCCAGACTTCCGCGCAAAAAGCTAGGGGATCGGGGGAGGGGGTGCGCCCGCATTCGCACTGAAAATGATAAATAATCCCGCGCCAGGCATCGATCGAAGGGCTGCTGCTGGGCACGAGCTGATGCTGTTCTGATTGATGTTGTTTTAATAATCCTACCACTTGGTCGGGTCGCGATAGCGGAGCAACAGTGTTGCAGCTACATTAGAACAACACTCAGTCGTCGTACGCATGAGCTGGTTTCGATCAAAAGGTGAGCTCTCGTCGCTGGTCTGTGGAGGTCTCGTCGTCTAATGGAACAATCTAGAACGCGAGTATCAAGAAGCGGATCAAACGCAACCGCAACAAAACAGAGAGTATATTGTGTGCGTGCGTGTGTGTTATGGGCTGTTCTGTTCGACATGTCAACCGGGACAAATGCGACCCACGGTCTTGACAGGCCTATCAATGGCCGCTCGCATCGTAACGAAATGTGGAATGTGGTTTCCATCGACTCGCATTGCAAATGGAGCATTTTATGGAGCCAGATGGACGTCGCCTATTGCAGCGAGGTAGCGTGTCGTCTACGCAGAGCTCACTCTCTACCGGGAGGTTCGTTACTATCGTTTCTGTTAGGTAATGCTATCTGTACCTTCGCTAGATCAATCCACCAGAACGCTATCAATCAAACCCACCCCCCTAATGATCCGTTGTGGCTGATAAATTTTGTCCATTTTACCAAGCTCAACCAGCTAGCTCTCGGAGCTCGGAGGAATCGAAACCTTTCCAATGTGGACTGTTTCTCAAATACCATTCGCCGCCGCCGCGTCCGATACTGGCCGACCTTCTGTGCTGCCGGAACACACCACATAAACACACACACACGCACCCGTCAGCGATGGTGTCGAAGCGCAAAGTCCACGGCGCTGACCGGGTCCGGTGTGTCCGGCCGTCACGGTACGCCTGACCTGCATCAATTCGGTTTGATTTGAGTGCCCCATTCGGAACCGGAAAAACGATCTACGCAGCAAAACCTGCTCCTGCTGCTGCTGCTACTCCTGCTGCCGGCCATCTAGTGGGTAAGGTCCACCACACCACACCACCCATTCCCATGTAAAGCCATGGTCGCGAACGTTGGGGCGCGCGTGTGCCTGCTGGCATTAAGACAAAGCATGTTAACTCCAAAATATGGTCGCGAAGCACAAAAAAAAAACAGAAACAAACCAACCACCACCGAAACCGCGGCTAAGTGGCGGAGGCCTACCTCAACTCTCGGGGCCAACCGTGCCGCCAGCCCGAACGGATCCATAATTAAAAAGTCTAACTCAGCAACAATCACACACCAGCGCCGCGAGCAGCGAGCATGGCTGGTGCTGGTGCTGGTGCTGAGCATTTCGGTGCAAAAAAAAAACCAAAACCTGCTCGCGAATCTGCGCATTTGAAACTCCCGTGTGCCAACCTCGCCAACCTCGCCAACAAATCAATCAAATCTTGCCGTCCCGTAATTCGCGAGGACCTGTTTGAAGCGGGCGACAACGACCACGACAGCGACCACGACGACGCGATTGCCCTGAGAATTGCCCTCCACTTAACTGAGAGTCCTCCCGGCCTTTTTGACTCAAATTTCGTCTGGTTTCTGGCTGGCACGCGCAGAGACCGGTCTCCGGGGGTGCGTTCCGGTTCGCCGGTGGTTTCGCCATTTTCGGGCCGCCGCCGTCGCCACCACTTCAAGCGACGCGAGGTGTCGGCTGGTGGTTGGTTGCCTATTGCGTGCAGGCCGGGCCCCGTCCCCCATGCGCGTGTCCATCATTAGGAGCGCGAAGCCGAAGAGGCGGAAGCAAGCAAGAGGGTAGCGAAATGGAGCGTTGGTTGCGATCGCGGTTTCTGGTCGCGTTCACGCTGGCGCGCGAGAGTGAAGTGACCTAGCTAAGTGGCTTCTTGTTGAAACGCGGTGCCACGTGCCACCGAACCTTCCCCAACGGCGGTCACCGTGGCGGTGGCCACTAATCGCGCCGTTTTAGCTCCATCATGGGGTACGGGCTTTATATTTTGCTTCTTTTTTTTTTGTTTGGCGATTGTTTTGCAAAACTCTGAAACTCGACATTTATACTCGAGGAATAAAACAAAAAAACAGTGTGCGCATGTTTGTCTTCACCTCACTGGCGGTGGTGCTCTTGAGCTGTGTGTGTGTGTGTGTCGTAGACTATAGAACAAAAAAAAAGACATACACACAGAATTGACTACCGATAACGCGCGTGGTTTTACGTCCTCGCTCAACTCGGTGCGCGTTGTGGTCGCCACTCGAGCGCGCGAGCGCGCGCGCGGCCTTTGCTTTTGGGTTTTTTTTATTGTTTCGTCTTGGAAGGAAGAATCGGAGAATGGAAGTTTCGTCTAATTGGCAGATTTAATGAATCTCGTGCTCATTCTCTGTCTCCCTCTCTCTGTCTCGGTCAACAGCAAGCAGCAAGAAATTCATAACGTTATGCGCCTTTGCGCCGTACTACGATCGGGTTTGTTGGTTGGGTAATGAGACGGACACCGATGTCTTGTCGGTGCCCTTCAGATAACCTCCCACCCCCTTTTTCCGATGCCGAGCGAACACAAAAACTGCATCCACCGTGGTCATGGCCATGTACAGCAGCTTCTGCCCGGGGGAGAGAGAGAGAGTGAGTGAGTAAGTGAGTGTGTAAGAGCACGCGCCAATAGAGCACCTCCAGGAACCAGAAGACGAGACGAGCAGACAGTGATTTAGTGCGTATAGGGTTGCCACCGAGGAGGAGCGTTTGTGACTTTGATGGTAGACCGCGGGCGCGCTCTAGATAAGACCGTCTGGCGGATCTGCCCGGTCATGTCCGACTGTCATGTCGGTTATCATCGAACCAAGACGTTTAATTGTTTCATTGCGCGCTCCCTGCTGCTGTCTTGTCACATTGACGTGCGGTGGATCGATGAACTATCAAGCGACCTTTTTGGCTGGCCGCCGGTTGATAGGACGCTTTGGGGGAGGGGGGGATGGGGTGTGGAGGAAGGGCCCGTTGTCTCGACCACAACATGATACGCAGTGATGCTCATTACGGGCTCGTTCTCGCTCAGTAATCCCTTTCAATTAAATAGTGCCCTCGATGGACGGTGCTCCCTCTGGTGGCGGGTACCGGCAACTAAAGCGCAGGACCTACCCATGACCTGCTTCGATTTTGGATTTGTTTGCTCTGTTCCAACAACCTGTTGCTTGCTGCTGCTGCTACTTATGCTGGTGGTGGTGGTACTGGAATGCCGTCCTACCTCGGAGCTCCACATCGCACCCTTACCCCACCCCTCCAACATGATCCGCCAAATTACCGGTGACGTCACGGTAGGAGTAGCTGTATTTCACAATCGGCAGCAATCGCGCAACCGGAAACCGGCTTCCAGTGTCCGTCGTATCCCTATCTAGTTAGCCGGGGTCCACCGTTCACGCGCAAACTCGTTTGGACGTGAAAAGCGATTTATAACAATTTGAAACGCCACGTGCCATTCATCTAACGCTAGCGACCGGTCATGCCAACGCACGAGAAATCAATTTGGGACCAGGCTGTGGTTCCAAGCGCCCTGGATTGCGGTCGTCTGTGCAACCAGCCAAGGACACACGCGCCCGCGCAAAGGCGAACTCACGATGGGCGGCGCAACCTCACGCCATCATCGCCGCCATTGAAGTTACCGCGCCACGAGGTGAGCGCCACGTGCGTACGACCCAAGGGGGGGATTATATGGATCGATCTCGAGTCGAGTGCTCGAGAGTCGAGTACCTTTTGGACTTGGACGACGGTTCAAACGGTTTCCGTTTTGCGAACCCGTTTCCGCGGGATTCCAGTAGATTCCAGCTGCCAATCGAATCCACGGCACGTGCTGTCCCGATATGTCATGTTAAGGGTGCACACGCTTCACCTTCACGAACCTCGACTGTGACTGTGTCCTTGCTCCCCGTGTGTGCGTATGATTTATCGACAGGCGCAAACCGGAGTGACGCGAAATGAAACAAACATAACTAATGAGAGACCGCCCCTTTGGAGCGGACCGGTTGGTTAGTTAATGATTATTGAGATTACAAAATGGTTGAGCGTTATTTTTAGACAGACGCTGCGATCGATCGCTAGTCGTATTCTATTCAATTATAGTTGTTCCACAAAATTCGGAAAGTTGTTTGACAAGGCTTCGGATGGAACGTCAGACTGGAAGGGAAATAAAAATAGAAATCACCCAAAAAGCGCCCCGCCAGCTGTCATTAATTACCGCGGAACCTTCCAATTGCGCCTGATAACTCCGCGGCACAATACTCCGCGAAGATTAATTGGCTCACTTGTTGTGTCTACCGGAAACGAACGTCCTGGGACGACGTTGCTTATCAACACTTTTTGCTCCAATTTCACAATCGAATCCGTTCTCGCCTGGGACATTCTATCGTTTCTCTGCGGCCTCTTCAACTTCGAAGCGACGTCTCATGCCATTTGAAGTGTCCAAAAGCCCCTAATTCCACCTTCAGATAGTATTTCCTTCACATAGCATGACCCGTATTCGGATCAACCTATGGCTCCAAATGCCATTTGAGGCGTTCGTTGAAGGTGACGCACCTGTTGACATTCGCAAAGCGAACTTCGGGAGGCACCACAAGAAGCTCACCTTCACCAAGGTTCACTCTCGCCCATTCCAACACATTCCACCGTAACATACCGCCTGCATTCTAATCCTCCTACAGCGACAACCCACGATTGCCGTTACGATGTGCCGGCGTAACGTTCCCACAACATCAGGGCTCCAATTCGGCGTGCGTGGTTACAGCACTATCGATATCCGAAACCCACCTGGTCCGGGAGTCGACGACTTCCGTTGGAATGTTACGCGGTAGGTGGTAGGTAGGGACATGGACCTACTGACCCTAGGACTAAGCTGGCTGACCGTCGCAACACACACACACACACACACACTTGTGCCGCAAGTGGCTCCCGGCCCGGCCCCTGCCCGGCCCGGCGTGGGATCGCGTTGTTTACGCAGCGCTTATTGGCCAGCGACGTCGTGTGGCTGGTATCGGCTCGGGAGTCTCGGTTCGCGGGCCCGGCGCACCTCACATTGCACGTAGGCTGCAGTTCAGTTCAGTGAGCTGGCGGGTCAGCCAGCCAGCCAGCCCGCTAGCACGCTCACTTCGCTGTTGACACACTCCATTAGCGAGCAGACTGGCGGCGGGCAATGGGCACTGGGCACTGGGCACGGGTAATGGCCGCGGTAATCATGTTGCCGCCTCTGTTGACTCGCCGCCGCGACTCGCCATACGCCGCACCAGATAACATAGATTTGTAGCTCCTCGTGGACTTGCTTCCCCTTCCCCCTGCGGTGCGGTGTTCAAGTGGTGCCGGTCCCGAACACCGCGTGTGACACACCGTGACGCATCGCACCTCACATGCCGGTGACGGCGGTGGCGGCAATGGCGGTCTGTTGTTTGCCCACAACTGCCCACTGCTGGTCGACCACGGACCACGGACAGCGGTGCGTTTTGTTTGCGTTTCACATGATATTCCTTCACCGTCTTTGTCACAGCCAACACTCGGCACTCGGCACTCTTCTTCTGCTACTGCTTCTTCTTCTTCTTGTTCTCCTTTTTCTTCCCGGGGTCAGTGAGTCAGGCACGCGGCCCCGACACCGGTGACACCGGTCACCACGACCGCGTCCAGCTCCAAATATCGTTGTTGGGTTCGCTCGTGGTGCTCGGAAGGTGTTTGACCGCCGCGCCGCACAACACGGTGGTCACTCTGGGTGTGTGTGTGTGTGTGTGTTAGTGCGCGCCCGTACAGGGTTCGGATTAAGTCCTCCAAACATTGCGCAACCAAGCACTCCGAGGCGTGCCAAGGACCGATATCGATGCGGCGTGGTGTGGTCATTGCATCAGTTTTCGATGTTTTTTATCGCAGTTTGTTTTGTGATACTTGGGGCGAGGATGCATTGGTTTTTTTTGGGGGAGAGGGCCTGGAAGCGTGTACTGCATCACGCCACGACAGACGATCACAGAACGCTGCATTCGAGGGGTTCTTGGTTCATAAGCTTGCGTGTCTGGGTGTGTCGCAACCGAGGTTGATTGCGAGACGAGCCTATTCTAGAAAGAACTGGATAGAAACCCTTTTTTTACACATATCTAACGACGGATGAGTCGTATGTTTATCTGCGATAGCTGCTGTTTGTTAAATAAATGACCGGCAGTTCATGTCATGTTGTTGTTCTTTCCTTTTTCGTGCGCTGTAATGATAAACTATTTAGTTATTTGATGCGTTTTAATACAAGTTTCAGGTTCTTATGGCATGAAGGTTTACTTTTTTCCTTCTTTTTCTACTGTTACTTTTTCTTCTGTTAGTTTTCTAAATTTTTTTTTATCGATTGTCTCATCATGTTATCTTCTGTTGCTCATACGAACAACTTACTCATTTCAAACTGTTTTATGCAGTTTCAGACGCTTTTACCATTGATTGTTTTAATTTTTATCATTTTTCTGTCAATTTATCCAATCCGACACCGTTTAATGATTTGACTTTGCCAACTTCCAAACACTTGAACTGGCTTTTTAAATCCCCATATCTTACTTCTGCAACTGACGCCCGTTCTTCAGTGCATCTTCGAGCAGCAAGTATTGTCTTTCAAGCCACTCAAACCGCGTCCGTTTAGCCCAAAAAGGAATACCCTACCAGTACGTTAAGTTGTTCACAAACAACAGCGTGCGTTACGGCCTCTTACCGATCGACCATCGAGCGCCTTGCATCGCCATCGCAAAAACCCTTTATTTTTTTGTGCTGGAGGCCTTCCAGGAACGATGGCCCGGCGTGAGAGTGCGTGAAATGCGAAATGGGGTAGAAAACACGGAAACGGCACGGCTTCGCACCAGCTTATCGCCAAAGTCAGCCAGCCCGTCAGCGAAGGGAGCGAGCGTTGCATCGACGAAGCACCCTTCTTGAACCGAGAGCTCTCCCTGTCTTGGGTTGGGTTGTGGCATTTTTTGGATTGTCATGCTTCGCTGCTGCGGCCGTTAGGGAAGGAACACGAGCGTCGCGTCGCTGTTGGTCCCGAGGACAAGTGGTCCCGAGTGGTCATAAAATCTGCAACACCAGCGATCGTGATCGTCGTCGAGCTGCAGCTGCAGCAAGCTCCTTGATCCTTCTGCCACGATGCTCGAGGGCGCCGCGTCGGTGGTGGTCGTTTCACGTATCACTTCTAACGATAACCTAATGACACTTGCGCGGTGCGAGACGCATGAGAGACCGACGCTCGTAAAACCGTGAAAAACATGTGCGCCACGATGGCCCAGGCCCAGGGCCTAGAGGCAACCTCTCTGCGCGTGTGTGTGTGTGTGATGGCAGCGTCATGTTTGACGGATGTGTTGCTTTGCCGAAAGATAAATGAACATAAACTGTACGCAAAACGATCCTAGGGCTCGATTGAGATGTGGTCGTCGCTGCCGCCGCCGAAGATCAAGTTTCCACTTCGCGATGGCGGAATCGATTCGAACCGTGGTGGAAAAAGGCTGTGGCTGCGGAAAACAACGGCAACGAATCGCGGAAATTGAAGCGGAAAACTCGTGTCGTAAAATGGGAATTAGAGAAACCGGTGCAGCGTGGCCGCCATCCTGCCATCCCTTCGAGGACATCCTTCACGATGACGTTTACGATCGGCGTTCTCGGCGATACGATCGCTACCGAGAGGCCCGATGCCCGGGGGAGGTTCGATCTGTGTTTTATTGCTGTTTGCCACTTCGGAGGCCCGATCACCTGCCGGTTACGGTTGCTGGATGCTGGGCTTTGCCGTAAGATAAGATCAACGTCCACACACACACACACGTACAGCCCCTCGTGGTGGTGCGTAACGCGCATCCTTCTCGGAGGAGGAGGAGGAGTAGAAGCAGATCTCTGGACCCCGATCGATCTCGTGCCCGGTTCCTGGATGTGACAAAGCTGCGTGTCAAATGTGTTTTTGGCTTGACCCTTCTCCCCGAAAAGGCCTTTCGATCGGTGGGAATCCTGACTAGCTGGCCAGCCCTGTCTTGGATGTCCTGCTGTGGACGCACGACGACGACCAAGACGACGACGGAACGTTACCAGGCCGCTGTCCCCGAGTGCCGAGTGTGTGACAAGGGTGTTGAAGTTACCTGCGTTTGCATCACGCGCGCACCGGCCTCAACCGGGATCTCTGATCCTTTCCCTTCCATTGTTTGTCACGATGAGGCCCGTTCCTGTTGCTGCTGCTGCTGCTGCTGTTGCTGCTGCTGGAAAAGGGATGTTCTGCTTCAATTAGAACGTTGATTACTGTGGCCGGGACTAGGGTCGGGTTAGAGAGAAAGAGAGAGAGAGAGAGCGAAAGAGAGAGGAAGGGTCCTGAGGAGGGACCAACACGGATTCGAATCGATCGATCAACGATAAGACACGCGGATCGCACCGGAGAAGCGAAGAAGATGATTACCGAGCAATAGAAAAAGGGAATTCGAAGAAAAAAACGGTGCACGCATCGTAACGGTGGTCCGCGAGGACGAAGACATATGGACATGCGCTTGAATAGAGGACTCTCCCGATTGCAGGATTTTGGGACTCTTTTTGACGATTTTTATGTTCATCCAGAAATCGAATAGCGAACTTTACAAAAAAGAAGCCCAAAGGACAACGAGTCCTGTGAAGGTTGTTTGTTGGAAGTTCTTTATGTAATGATTGTTGGGTTATTATCCGTTTTGTTGGCTTTTCACATAAATTGGACTTCTTCCTCCCTCCCCACAAATTACTTCGCCAATTAGAGCCCAGATCAGCCCGGGCTAGGGTCGGCCTAGGGTCTGGCCTCATCATCGGGTAATTGGGTTGTTTGAATTTCCAATTCGGAACGACATTCGTATCTTGCAATCTCGGACATTATCTGCCACGATGTATCAGTGCAGCTTAACTGTGCTGATTGACGTCATGACGTCATAAATCCAACATTGTATCAATCAATCAGAAGCGAGTGATACAATCGAACCATGCTCGGCCACCTGCGACTCGACACCGTTTTGCCGGACCAAAACCCCTAGACCTAGACCACCAGCAGCAGCAGCACCGCACCTCTACGACCGCACATCACAAACAGCAAACCGGAATCCATGTTTCCCTTTTGCATCCGCTGCACGCATCGCACCGCCGGAGGTCTCGAGGCCGTTCTACATTCCGCTCGCAGCAAAACTCAACGCCAGACACGACCGGACCGCGCATTCCGTGCATCTTATCAGACAGCGGTGGCAACGAGGGCGACGTCTGCGAATGCGCGCACGCGCCCGCCAGCCGGCCAAAGGGGTCACGCAACGCAAACGCAAACGCGTAAAGCGCATATCGCGTTTATGGCCGCCGGCAATGACCACCACCCAGCGAGCGAACGGGCACGAGACGAACGGAGGAGCGGCAGGCACACTGTGTCGGTATCGGTGTCGGGGTGGCTTATCGTTCGCGTGCCAACGGTCGCTGGTAGCAGTGCACTGCTACTACTGCGATGCACTTTAACGCTCGGAAGTGGACGGCAGGAAGTGCTGCGGCTCGGTCGGTCGGCTGGTCGGTCGCCGTTGCAGTTCGCCGTTGGCCGCATGAAAGGGAAATATGTTGTTTTGTCTGGCCTTCGCCTATCGATAGGAGCGGGTTTCGGGCGTTAGGTTTGGTTGCGTTCACCGTTTGCTGCTGCTGCGTGCGTGCGTGGTGGAGTTCTTTATTTTAATGAATTTTCAGTTACAGACCGGTCTGTCTGGGCTAATTTCTGGGCTATCAGGCGATCGATCTGTTTAATATTTAAGTAGCTCACACCTCGTAAACCTGCCTAATGTCTTAAAGGTGTACTTAAAAGCAGTTTTGGTTAAATAATTGGCAAACAAGTGTGAACCAGCTTGAAGCCAATCATATGCACGATTATTTAGAGACCAATGGCAATGAAATGCCCCATTATTTGTTGCCTCATTTGGTTCTTTTCTTGACATGTTTTAATAAAAATTAATTTTGATCACACGAACAAATACAAACATCAAATTTCAAACTGACGTCTTTATATCAACGGCGATTTTTTCTTACGAATACTCCTTTCATTATTTGAACCATCCACAGCATATGAATTGGCAAATAATCTGACTGTAGATTTTTTTCTGATCGATGATGGTTTTCTTGGAGAATATTATATAATATTTTTTATACATTTTATCGGCAAAACTAACGTTTGTACAGTTGGTCTCCATCGTATCCCTAAATTATGTCAAGTTTTTCTCGATTTACTGTTTAATTTAAATTTTCTCTAAATCTAAATGTAATGTTTAATACACTAGTTACAATAAAAATAATTTCTCTAAGATTCTTTAGAAAAAAAAAATATTCCTTTTGATTGAAAAGAACTCATCAAGCATTTTACGAGCGATCATTTACGTCATAACCGACTGGAAACGTGCCATCAAACACAATTAGAGCGCTATTAGATGGATCTAATTCTTCTTCTATTGAAGTTTATGTTAGTTAACTAACATTCAAAACCAAATAAAGCACATCGCGCGCCTGCGACTCCAAGGATTTGTTCGCTCAACTAGGAGGAAGACCAGAGAAAGGGAAGAAGGACCGACAACACCGCACAGCTCTGCACCTTGCGTCTGTGTGTGGCAGCTTGCGCGAAGGGGCCTCGCTGGTACCATTCCCGGAACCACGGCACCGGCCATCACCCACCACGACGATGACAAGTGGCATTGTAAGGGCCCGGGGGGAGTAGGAAAAAGGAGCCCCTACCCATAAAGAGGAGGAGGAGCACGCACGGACCTGACAACGGATTAGAGGGGCCCCGAACCAAGCCTTTCGAACGCTTGAATGTTTTCTTAGGATCCCGGACGACGACCACGACGACGACGACGATGAAGTTCCACCGGGACGCGGCCACGCCACTTGAGCCTCACTCTCTGGCGACCCTTTTCCCTTTCCTTTTTTGCTCTGTTTATGTGCCTTCGTCCTGCTCTAGGCGTGTGTGTGAGAGAGAGAGAAAGACAAGGACACAGGACAGAGATTAGACTCGCTTGTTCCTCGTCGTGTTTTGTGTCCTTTCCTGGCTCCGATCGTCAAACGCTAAGCACGGGATCGTTAAACCCACCACGCACGCCGTGCCTTACCGTTGGACGGCTGTTTTTTTTTACGATTTTCTTCCTCTTGCGCTTCCTCCTGTAACGTGACAACCCCCGCCCTCTTCCTATGCTTTACGCGATCGCGCGTGGTGCAGCTTGTCGCGGCCTCCACCACCGCCGCCACCGCCGCCATTGGTATTATGGTTTCATTTACAGTAAAAAACTGTTTAACGACTTTACAGCTCGCTGGCAACGCCGTCAGTGGAGCGGTCAGGTCTCGAGCATGTGTCGAGGTTATGTTGTTGTGCATCATGCATCATGCACCACGGATCGATGCCGTTGTTCCGCAAAAGGACACCTCGAAGGCTGTTGCACTGCCCGGGGCTCCACGATGCGACGCTATTTAGATAAGGATTCCGACAGCGACTTCAAGTGCCTCAAGTCCGAGGCCGCTTTATGGGTGGCTCAGGATCAGGCAAGGAAACAGAACGGAAACGGAACCGGGCATGACCGCAAGGCAGTAAAAATCGGAAGCTTTTGGCCTTTGGCTGGTTGGTGAAATAATAAACATCACCCGGAACTCTGTTTTTGCTGTTTTTTTTTTTTTGGGAGTGAAACTCCAGTCCAATGGTTCGAGAAAACAAATAAAAAAACATAACTTTACGATGATACCGGGATAGCCCAGCCCTAAACATCCACAAACACCCGCGGCTCTGGTGTTACAATCGGGACATTATTGAAAACCAATTTCCAGATACAGGATCCGGAGTAAATCAACGACTCATCGTGGTCACGAGCGGCCAACCAACCCCATGGTCCATGGCCATAAAGCACCATCATCATCATCATCATCATCGCTAGACATCACAAGACAGCCGCAACCGGTTGATGCCGCAACCACGGTTTTGCGCAAGCGAGTGAGTGATCTACGATAAGAGCGCGATGGCGGCAGTGGCCAGCAAGGGTGTGCCTGCACCCTCCTGTCGTCGTCGTCGTCGTCGTCGTTATCACTTGTCGATTCGATCACACGCGCGCAAGGTGGGAGCGGCCTGTAGCTCATCACGAGTGGTCACTATCGAGCTCGCGGCATCAGAGCGAGCGAACGAGCGAGAGAGAGAGAGAGAGAGATGCGTGCGTCCGGAGTGTCCGGCCGTGCGCGTTATCGTGCAGCATAAAAAAAGGTTGGCCGCCCGGACATTCCTTCTAAAAATAGATCTTTTTTAAGGGACATTCGACGAAAGATGCAATCGCGCGCCGGTATCGCGTGGCGCGTAATGAGACGACATCGCGATGATGATGATGCATGATGTAATGATGAGAGAGAGAGGCAGCGAGCGCGAAGTTTAAGGCCAGAACTCGAACTGCTGTGCTTGATGTGCCCGTATTTATTTGATTTATTGTATTATTCATTTAAAAAAAATCCTAATCCTTGCTCAGCGCCATCGTTCCGCAACGCAAGGGAGAAAAGCGAAGACTACTGCAAAAGGTGGGTTGTGGGGCTTGGGGGATGAGCTTCCAGCATGCCGCGGTAGGTGGTTGATTTGCTTTTATCCGCTGCTCGGCCTCCAAGGCGCACGCCTTTTTGGAATCAATTATCCGTCGATTGTTCAACGATTAGTTCCGGTGGAATCGGACTCCCGGAGGAGCGAAGCAGAGCCGAGTGCGTGCGTCCGTCCACCAAGTGCGGCTGCGCCTCTACTCCGTAATCAGTGTCTGGTGTGGTGCGCGTGGTGATCGCACACGATCATTACGGTAATAACACGCGAGCGAACGAACGATCGAGCGTGACAACCGACAAAGCGCGTGGCCGTTCTGGGACACCCCGTTCCATCGGGCGCGGGGGGCCCAGACTAATCCTCCGGGATCCAGACTCCGGGAGGTCCACCGTTCTTTTGCTGCTGGAACGGATGGAATCAATAGGTAGCTCGGTAGCGTAGCTGGTACGATACGAGATGCACCTGCCAGCTGCTGCTGCTGCTGCTGCTGCTGCTGCTGCTGCTGGCGATCCGAATACGAATCCGATCCGATCCGACCAGAACCGTGATCCTGGCACAACAAAAGAGGAGGACGCTCGTTATGATTTATGCTCGTTGCGCCGCTCGATGATCGCGACGGATGAGGAATGGGTTCGCGCCCGGGCTCATAAGGTGCACGCCATAAGGACGCTCGGAACGAATTGGGATGCATCACTCTCTTCCCCTCGCTCTCTCTCTGTCTCTCTGTGTCCTCCGTGGACCGAATCCCTTTTTTACGGGGTTCCTTTCGCCCCGAAAAAACCTTCCTCCCGAGATTGTTTGCTTGCCGGGCACAACGGTGCAATCTATTGGATGATGAACCTTATTTTGATGGCCTGCCACACACACACACATACGCATAGAGAGACGAGCGCACACCTTTCAGTCAATCTTCTAATCCAAACGGTCGCTTTCTCAGCAGGAATCGCCGGGAAAGCAAAAGGGATAACGGGCGGACGAACGGACACAGGGAACGGGCGGAAAGGAATGCGCCCGGAGCGTTCAGGGATTCTGAAAGAGGCCGCGAGGAAGGCAGGAGAAGGAGAAGGTGGTGAAGAAATTGCAGGAAATACATCCAAACGGCGACGAAGGAGAGGACCTCGTCGATGTTTCCTATTTCATGCAGGTGAAAACCAACCAGGGAGCACCCCGTGCGTGCGAGTGTGGGAAAGTGTATCCCGATGCAACCCGAGACCGAGGGATCGAAGGGCCCCGTTACGCTTGTTACGGATCGCAGTGCGAACCGCGATCGGCGCGCGACGATCTATTTCTCTATTTTTTTTTCGTCTTCTTTCTATTCCCCAGAGGAACAATGGAGGCGAGACCGCATTTCCTGTTTTCTCCTCTGGTAACGGGGAAATTGCTTTCGATTTTATCGATCCTCGTGTTGAGAATTGTGCGCCTGTGTGTGTGTGTGTGAGGAAGCGAAGATCAATCAATCGAACAGTTCTTGGTTAGTTTATAATCATCAAAGCATCAAAGTATGCTCTGAAGGACAGATAAAGTGATGAACGCATCCTTTTCAGGACCTGCACCGTCTTTAAACAATTAAATGCTGCACTAAGGACTACCAAGTTAAGTGCAGCAACTGGTTTAAAGTAAGTCAAACAACGCTCTCCCTCTCCCTGTGTGATCGCCATAAATTAAAGGTCCGTGGTCGCGCTGGACCTTCTCCTTACAGTGCAGCTGCCAAACAAAAACCGTTTATCGATCTACATGCATGAAGGTGCAACCGACGCCCACCGACCGACCGGCCGACCGACCGACCGACCGGGGGGCATTCAAACAAATGCGCACGGTGAGTTATGTTCTTTGCTTTATGCTCCTCGCCTGCTCCCCAAAAATACAACGCTATCAGCCACCCTCGGTACTCCCATTATCCAACTCCCGGATCTTTCTGTTTGAACTGCTGCTACTCCGCTTTATGCTCCCGGGAAGAAAGCATGTTTTTTTTTTTGAGAGTAAGAGTGGGAGGGGGAGGCCTTTGGTGGTCCATGGGACCACCTACTCAGTTGCAAAAATCGCTTCACAAAAATCCAATATGCACCGAGCAGTGAACGTTGGACCACAGCGGGAGTTCCGCGGCCGAACCCGATTTCCGGCGGCAGCGTGTGTGTGTGTGTGTGTGGAAGTGGCCTCAAGAAGGCCGTTTTTAGTGGAGCTCCCGGGATCTTCATCCGTGCCCCCTCCCCCCTCGGAGATCAGTCCCTGCAATTACCTTATGCTGCGATCCCCCGTTTTTTTTTTTTTGGGAGGGGTGTTGAACCGTGAACCCGTGATATTCGTGAACCCGTGGCTGTTAGATCGTGGGGGCCAGCAATTGCAACCTTTGGTTTCCCTCCTTCCTTCCTCACCGCAGATCCCCGTGCCAAGCGACCTGCTCTGCATTTCGATCGCTCGAACGGAGGAGAGAGATGGTTGCAATGGAATCAGGCGGCAACCGATCGGATCGCTGGAAGAGGAGGAACGGCGACGGCGGCGGCAGCGGCCTGCTGGACGTTATGATGGGTCTGGGGATATTTGGGAAAAAGGATCCCGGCGGGCCTCGTACGGGTTGATCGTTGGTGGTCAGGTCGGATAGGAAGCGTTCCTGGAATGGATTTCGTGGGATTTTTGTTTTCTTCTTTTGCTTTTTTTTTTTTGCTCATAATGTTGGACCATAAAGAAGCAAAATTGAAATGTTTATGCATATGTTTATGCCGGGTGCATGTTCGATTTTTTTGTTGTTGTTGGATCATTTCCTTGATTTGAATGTTCTGAACGGTTTTTGCTAGGATTTTGCACAACTTTGTTTGCCGAAAAAAAATGCTAATCGATTTTAACTTGCAGTTTATTACATTTTATTAGATCATTTGAAATCTAAAAAGCTAGTTTGTAAAAGGTATTTGTAAATAATCAGGCAGACGAGATTTTCATTTAAAATGTTACGAAAACATTGCTGTTACATAGCAAGCTTTGAAAACATAAACATTGGAAAACAAGTAAACATGTATAGAAAAACATAAAGTCAGATTAATTTTAGATGCTAGAATGCGAGAAAAATAGTTACAAATGCATGAAATGAAAAAAAAACGTCAATAAAGCATAAAAGACAACTGAAACTCGCATTGCAGTCGATAGTTTGAATGAAAGATAAATTGAAAGTAGTTATATAAATCAATGTTTTAACATCACATTGCATTAAAAGAAACGCTTAACAAAGCATACAAACAGCATAGTATATCAAATTGGTAACATATATAATAATCATCATCAAAACACGCCTTACAAAGAAATTTAAAATTAAATTAGAAATAGCTTAAAATTGACTAACATAATTTAATACGATGTCCAGGTTCAAACATTCCCGGTAAAAAGTACAATCATCTGGTATCTTCCTCGCGCACAAGAAACAATGCCGAACCGCCGGGAGCGACCGTTCCCCCACTCCACACAACAAAAACAAAAACAACAAAAACCCAATCTGTGCCTCTGTCTCGAAATGCAAATTACCTATCCAAATGGCTATCAAAGCCGCTCGCCACTGCGCACGCCGGCCGCTGCACATCCTGCTGCTCGCCGGTACCACAAAAGCGAACTCCAGCGAAAACGGAAACCGCCGAAAAACACAATAACTCGAAAGCAGCTAAGCGGCGAAATTAAATAAATAATAATTTCAACATAACCCGCGGCCACAGCATAACGCACCGTGCACCCGAATGGCGTGGCCAAAGATGAAGGTGGTCCGCGGTTGGTGTTGGCATTGCATTTGCTTATGCGCGTGTCGGTGTGTGCGATCCTCCCCCTACCCGGGTTCCGGAGCGTGCTGTGTGGCCGCGCGACCTCGCGCTGGTGGCCGGTGGCCGGTTGTTTATGTTTAGTCTCCGTCGCGTTTCTCACACGCACCGAGACCCCACCGCCATCGCGAGTAGCAGATAATCTTCGCGCGAGGTGGCCACGAGGTACGGCAATGATGCTGATGATGATGATGATGATGATCGGTAGCCAAAAGCGGGTCTCGCGCGACACACACACACACACACACACACTCACAAGGGACGGTAACTGGACACGAGCACCAGTCGGCCACCGATGGTTCGGTGCGATGTCCGCCTGCCATTTGTCATCGGAAGACGACGACGACGACGACGCGATGCGGGGCAACAGCGCAGCGCAGCGCCGCGCGACTTTTGGCAGACGCAAATGGCGAATGTCAGCTTCGATCTTCGCCCGTGAGAGCGGCATGTGAAAACAAACAGTTTCGTTGCCAACAAACTGCGGTGGCCACCGAGTGGCCGACGAGCTGCTGCACGGAACGATCGAACGAGTCAACAATGTTTCACTTCGACACATTCGACGGCTTCTGACATTCTCTCCCGTGGGGGTTCGGACACCCGGGATGGATCGAACCGGCGTAGGACCTCTAATTGCTGGTGAAATATTAGCCCCGAACTACGGCTGGTTGGCTGACCGGCGGTGGCCACGGAATTCAGGTCGATTTGTCAAACATCGACTCACTCACGGGGAGTAAGGGCTACAATGTTGCCCACCGGGCAATGATGAGACGTACCAGGTGCTCACTATCAGTCATCCGAGCGATCCGTGGAGTGAACATAAGCTGTCAATCGAGGGCCGTGCGGCTTCTTGGCATAATAAACAAGAGACCGAGACATCTCGAATTTCTATCGACGAGCAAAAAACTGTCGAGATGTCCACAGGGCCGCTTCAATCTCACCTGCCTCGCTTGCTGCTTTAACCTTTAACCTTCCCTAAACTGGCCAGCTGAAGTTCTTGTCCTATCCACAAAGAGTCACTTCCTGCTCGGTTCTACCTCCCGGAATGTCCGGGTCCGGGTTTTAACGTTGTCTCCTTGCACGGACTAAACAAACGCCACAAAAGCCTCAAAGCGTCAGGAACGCCCAGGACGCGGCTCACAGTAGGAGCTCAAGATGCTTACCTCGCCTCGGGAATTCGTTCTGTGTGTGTGTGTGTTTGTGCACAGGCGCGCTTTCGGAACCCTCGACCTTCCAACACACCGCAACAATGTGCACCGGATGTGCCCTATTAGTGCGTGGTCCTGCTGCGCGTTCGGTCCGCCAAAAGGCAACAAAAAAGGCCAACTCGTGAGCTCGTGAAGTGGAGTTGCATGCGGAGTTTCTTTTGTCGCTTATCGAGCAGCCATTTCCGGTGCCCCGGAGCGTACCCGGCCGGTAAAGCCCGAGGGATCAGTTCAGTTCAGTGAGCTACGAGTCTTAAGAAGCCTCAGGAGGTATTCTTGATGTACGATTGAAGTGCTAAAGCATTTCTCCCTTTTGCAGAGAGCAAGGTGCATCGGTATCAGCGTGACATCGTCCCATCTGAACAGTGCAGATCCACAAGCGATCCTCAAAAGATCAGCATGAACCTCTCCAATACAATCTCTGCCTTTTTCCCTAAGCACCTTCCCCGAGTTCGCACGCGCACGACGCACTAATTGCGAACTAACCAGATGTTAATTCCTCCAATAATTCCGACGTCGGAATCGACACGACTACGTGGCGCGGCGTGGCCGATTTCCGGCTCGTGCAACCCGGGGCGCCTACACACCGAGTCCGATCGATCTTGGCACCGGTCCAACCACCAGCGCCGCGAGCGGTAAATTACCTTCTCTGCCAAATTCGATTTATTTTTGCACTCAATAACGGCCACCATCACGACGGGGCCGGGGGACGGGGAACGGTTGTCGTTCGTTCCCTCGTTCGCGGGATCATCCCGGATCGCCGGATCACCAACGACGCCCACGCGCCCACGACGACGCCTGTCCTGTTGAGCTGTATTGATCTTTTTCTTTATTACCTCCATAAATTAGGGGGGTGCTGGGTTAAGGGGGGCCCTCGCGCTCCAAAGTCTCGTGTGCGTCTCGTGTCCGTCTCGACGTCTGAGGGCGTCTCGAGTGCATCGCCGTCGTCGTCGTCGCCGTCCGGTCTCGACCTCCAAAATTGGCTCGAAGCTTCAATTGCAGTTCGAGCGGCGACCGGTTGGCCAATAAATATTTGCCAGAATTAATTTATGCTCGCCAGAAGAAGGAGCGTTGCGACGACGACGACGACGTCGATGCGCTGCGCGATGACTAACGCGTCACGCGCTTTGTGGCCGATGCCGAAAAGTGAGGTTAAGGCAGCTTTTGGGTCGGGTAATGGACGAACCTGTGGCGGACATTTTAGACCCGAAGAAGCACATCGTCGTCTAATGATCGTCCGAGGCTGTGTGTTTGCTGCGAGCTTCGCATTGTGGGTAAAATATTATCCAACATAAATCCCGATTTTATGGCGCACACGATAACCATCTCCGGTTGACCAAACAATCCTGAGACCGAAATCCTGAATCGTGGCCCTGTGGACCACGGGACAAAGGATGGACCTCGGGGAAACACCTTCAAGTCTATCGGCAAGCGATGGTCGTCTGCGGAACCCATTCCAACCACGGGCAGGTGAGTGTGTGTCCGCCGGATCCTAGAACAACGAACGGACAGAGCGACCCTTTCGGTCGTATAGTAGCCCAATCTTATCTGCCCCGCTACTCTTACCCTTGTGTGTGATCGGATCGTATCCGATCGAAACAATTCCTTCGATTGGTCGGACATATCCTGACAGGACCGCCCCTGTCATCGCGACCGACCTTTCGAAAAGGTTCAACATCCAATGTCCGAACGTCGTGTCCCTTGCGGTGTCATATTTTAAACCCGGACTATCGCCGCTTGTAAATCCTTTCCCCCCCCCCCCCCCCCCCCCCGGTGTCTTCAAATCCAACCAGAAGAGACTTCCGGAGCCACCGGCGACGCGCTAATGGATTGATGATAATTGTCCTGTCCCCGACTGTGCTTCCCGAGGGAGTCGCACGAATGGTGCGCCCGCGATGGCCTCGCTGTCTTCGGTTGTACGCTATCGGATTGCAGCAAGCGGCTGTGGTGGCCGACACCACACGAAACGCAACAGGAAATGCGACACTCGCCCGAAAGGGATCCCAAGATCTCGCCCTCGAAAGTATTCGATTACAAGCTACCTCCTCATCCTCACCATAAGACTCTGTGAGGTCCCCCGGCTCGGTCTCGAGCGTGATCCATATCCGATGGCAGAAGCCAGTTCGCTTCTTGTGCGTGCGTGTGTGCGTGTGTGTGTGTGTGCATAACCTTGCGCCATCGCGCCATGGCCTCACGTTCAGACAAGTCAAGGCACCTGATAAGATGTGTTTCCCGTCCCGTGTGGTGCTCGAAGACATTCCTGGCGCGTGGTCCCGCACCATAATGCGCACGAAGGTCTGAGTCAGTCGCCGTCGCCGCCGCCGCCGCCGGGTTATCGGGCTGGTATCGTCGTGCGCTGCTCAAACCCGGCACGAGGATGGCTCGTGCCTGTCTCGTGATTAGAGCACATTGTTTCGATCATCCCGTGAGCCACTGGCCCTGGTCCCTGGCACTTCCACCACTTCCCTTTCCTCGACGTTGTGTGCGCGGTTTTGTGGACGTTTCAAGTTCGCGCCGATAAAAATGGGTCAACGTCGTGGCGTGGCGTACGATAAGCCCGGCAGGCAGCCAAACGGAGCGAGGCCAGCCGCAGTCACAAACAAGTCAGTCTTTGAGATGCTACCAGAAGAAGAAGGAAAAAAAAAATCTCGAAGGGAACTTTAGGTCGAAATGGTCGGATGCTATCCCGTCATTGTAGGACGTCCAGTCCAGGATGCGTCCATCATTGTAGGACTGATATTTTGATTTCATTCGCTTGTTATTGAAACTCTATCAATTTATTGCATCTACTTTCCAATCAACGCAGGGCGCAGGGTGTTTGTTATGGGTGTTGCGTACTCCCATTTGGATTTCTGGGCCTCTATTTTCGTCCCATCTATCTGGCAGCGTCCAGTGAAGCGGCACGATAGGGTTTTAATTTCCCATTAAAAATGATCAGCAAAAGTAGTGACTGTGACGGGCGATCCTCGAGCACGTTGCTCGCTGTGGTTGATACTGATTGAAAACAATGTCGTAAACGAAACCAGCGAAACCTGATAAGACCTGTGCGGACCCCCAAGATCCCCAAAAACTTGTAATTATCATCCACAATCAATTCCAATCACGGAGCGGATGGGACTTCTGTAACCACGCACTGTTGCGCATCACCGTCCGTTATTAGATTGTTATTAATCCTCTCTTTCTGCCTCGCTTCCTCGCTCTCCGCACCGGAAGGTCACACTCGTGGCGAAGGTCACACGCGAAGGTCCAACGAGCAAAGCCATGCCGGTCACCTCCGTAACCGACTGCTATAATAATCTCCCTCTTCTAACTCGACTTTTCGGACGCCAATGTCAAAATGTCCCACTGGTGGTGGTGGTGGTGGTGGTGGTGGCTGTTATCAGTGGCGACGAGGTGTTGTGGCATCGTTATATGAGCTGCAGCAGGCAGGCGGGCACGTGCCGTAACCCGAAACCGCGTGCAACCCCTGCCCTGACGGAGGCTGATAACCAGCGTTACTCGCTGGGTGCCGATGAGTCCCAAAAAACAAGAAGCACCGCGCGAACCAGCTGCTGGTGCTGCTGGTGCTGCTGCTGGTGCTGAGAGTGCCAATACCGATTGTCGGAATGCAAAACGGGAGTGGGATGCTCCGTGATTGACGTCTTCCGTGACGACGAAACCGCGTGCGATGATGATGATGAGATGCCGATTGGCGGAATGTCTGCCACCGGTAAGATATCGGACGCTCTAGTCCAGAGGAAGTCACGTTGTGAAGCACCGTGTGACCGTGAAATGCTGGTGTCTGGTCTGGTGCCCGGGTTCGTTGTACGTGAGCATTCGGGTGGCGCGCAACCGTTACGCGCGCACGCCGCCTCTCGGCCACACCTCAATGAATGTTTTTGTGTTATCAAGTGCAAGGTAATGGCACTGGTACAGCGGCTGAATGGCACGAACTGGTGCGCCGGTACCCCGGACCGCGGCGCACGCCATGCTCGCAGGAAGGAGAACTACATGGCACAAACGGGGGGAAGGCAAGGTTTTATTATGCTGCTCCGACCTGACCAACCCTTCTTTTACACAACTACCAGGGTGTGAAGGTTTTCGTTTTCCTCATTTTGTTGCTGTTGCTGCTGCTGTTGTTGCGAAATGGCCACAGAGGTCTCGCAGAAGCTCTCGCCAGTCGCCAGTCGCGACCACATGGGCACGAATTCGAATCATTTCTTCACCTCGCAACGAGGGGAGGTGGTCAATTGATCGATTCATTGACTGATATCTTGATCGCGCCGATCGGTACTCCGAGGCCGACTCGTTACTTCAGCGCGATATATCCGATAAGTGCGTCCGTCGTCACTATTTCCCCAGTCACAGGGTCACAAAAACACAATTAAACTCCGCTGGGTGCCGGGTGTCAAGTCCTTCGACGTGCGCACAGTTCGCGCGATTCCAGAATCGACAGAATTGATTGGATTGTTTGAGCTGAGGGCACGAGCAGCTCATTCCAAACTGATGGCGGAAGACCTTCTGCTGCAAATTGCCAATTATCTGCCACGAAAACTCTTGCGCCACAAAACTTGAGACATTCCGAGCGCTGAGGAGTGTCACGCAGAAGGTGCCTGTGTCTAGGTTCAATCTCCCTTCGCTCTGTTGGAGTCTCTCTCTCGTGATCGAGATCTCGAGTTGTTGCGTTCTGATGGAGCAATTTACAAAACCGATCCGTCGTCGACGTCGTCGTCATCAAAATGAATCCTCTTCTCTTGCGTACAGACGAGTAATGATAGAGATGTTCCGAGGAGTAATTGTGGCCCGGATTGCATGATTAGTTTGTTTATCAAACAGCTGGCACCCTTTAGATGCTTCTCGCTAAGCACAGCGGGCGCACTGGGCACGACTGGGTCTCAACAAGGATGCTGCCCCTCAACATCCTCTACTGTGCAAAAATAAACAACGCATTTCCTTCTAATAATTGTAGGACACAGACCCGGGCACCAAAGACCAACACGTGCAGCGAGTCTCTCTCTCCACAACTCGTCTTGACGGCACGGGCTATGCAAATGCTGTGACCAGCAGGACGACGACGATGACGACGACAAGTGTCTCGACGCAACTCGAGTACTACTCCCGGAGTGTTCCTAACGTCCGAAAAAGAGCGAGAACGAGAAAGAAAGCATGTGTGTGTGCAATTTAGATAATAACAAAGATGTTTGCATTGTGCCATGCCTGGCCATGCGCATGCGCATCATAATCGTGTTCGCGTGTTCGGCCTCGATTGCTCCACGGCATGTGGAAGTGCGACGCCACGCCGCTCCAAGAACTCTGCGACGGCGGCTGCTGCTGCGTCTGGTGTGGTCACTCTCGATTTCATTTCCGCTGCTAGCTCTCGGTCGGTCGGTCTCTGTGGCAAGTGTCTTAATTCTGGGGTTTGCGGCTGACCAGCGCCAGAACATCGCCGGTGGCGAAAAATCGACTCGAGCATGCCGCCAGTCGCTTGAAGGTCACTTGATGCTGCTGCTGGGTGGCATCGTACCAATCCGCCGGAGGCGGACACCACACGTGAACCAATTTTAGGCCAACAAATAGTAACATTCGACGACCGCTCCTCCTCCTCCTCTTCCTCCTGGGATGCATCTTTTTTTGCGGCCGAAAATTGAGCAATTATGTGGTTTTGGCTTCGCTCCCGCGTTCGCGTTCCAGGGCAGGCAGTCCGGACCGGGCCGACCGTCCGTCCGGCTGGCTGGCTGAGGTTCTTCGCCTCCGGGCCACTGGATTCCGAGGATCGCCGCGTGCATCTTGTGCCGGCCTGCGAATGCAATTCGCGTGCAGTTGGTCCTGGGTGGCCTCGAGTGAAATTATGATCCGGCGCATACGTGATGGATACCCACGATGCTGCTGCTGCTGCTGCTGCTGCTGCTGCTGTTGCTGCTAGACACCGTCCTGTATCGGGATCGTCTGACCATAAATTATGAACCCTATGCCCTACAGGGCATCTTTTGGCATCGGATCTTGGAATCGAATCGAATCTTAATAACGTATTAGTGAACTCGGGCATACGCATGTTGTGGCCTATATCATATTTTTAGAAACCCTATTCCCGAGGTACCTGGGAGTGTTCACGGAACAAGTCACCTACTAGTCACCTGCTGCTGAGCTGCTCCGAATTGACTCATCAAGGAAGTCTTCAAGGTGACTTGACAGAAACACAGTTTAAACAAGGTCACCCCCTACCCTAGGACCGCTCTGCTCCCCCAAATTGATTACAAGTCAGGCCGTCAGTTCGTCGTCATGCGTAAGCTCCTTCGGTCGGTGAAAATAGTCTTCTACTCTATCGGGTTTCCCCCCCCGCGTTATGGAGCAGAAGGAGGGCCAGCAAATCCAGCCCATTAATGCTGCATCATCATCATCAGCAGCCGCTCGGCTACGTGAAGAGCTGGGCGGCCGGGCCCACTTTCCGACGGTGCGTTCACTGTTCACCTGCGAGGAACGTGACGATCACGAGACGACATGCCGAGTGATAAGCTCCCCGTTGGTGTGGTGCTATAAATTGTGGCACACCCATTCCACACCCGGTTGGATTCCCACTTCCTCCTCCCCCCCAGTCTACCTCTCCTCTACACGGCGCTCGCGGCAATCTTATCGCGAAAAAGATGTTATTTTGCGCCGTTCGCGTAAGTGCAAGTTGTACTCCCCTCCTAGGATCTTAGAGTGTTCCACGCGGATCCAAAGCAGGAGTATAGGAGGTGCGAGGACGTGAAGTACGTGACTTGTGTTTGGTTTGGTTCGGGGCCATTTTGTTTGTTTGGCGTTTTTTTTTTTGGCGGGGCGAGGATTTTGTACCCGTCTGTTTGCACGGGAACAAAATCGGCACGTCGTAGGGGGCTGGCGGGGATGACGTTTGGAGAACGTTCCCCGGGATGAAATACATTCCTGCAGAACTGTTCTCAGAAATCAGCTACTATGTCGCGTAGTCGCGCTGGAGGCTAGAAGACCCCTCCCCTTCGATGCCTACTGCGAATGGACCTTGGCCTATTATTGTTAAAAAAAGAAATGAGGGAAATGACTTTGCCTCAGTGGTCAACCTCATCTTTCTCATCTTGTGGACCAAGTCATGTTTCCGTGCGCCATATCAAGGTCAACAATGATTTATTTTTTTTTTTGGTTCAATCTCCGCAGTCGCAGCTTAAGAGCAGCTAATAGGCCATCAAAAATTTGGGACTCCCCTCGTGGATGCAGAATCTTCGGGGGGGACAGTTCACAAACAACGGGGACTTTTTGAGGGGGTT
The DNA here is from genome assembly GCF_943734745.1 of Anopheles darlingi. Classification (NCBI taxonomy): domain Eukaryota; kingdom Metazoa; phylum Arthropoda; class Insecta; order Diptera; family Culicidae; genus Anopheles; species Anopheles darlingi. The sequence goes on from NC_064875.1 coordinate 57,046,726, forward strand.
GTTTACCAGACACGGCACACTGGCAATGTAACGGTAGTAACACACACACACACACACCCGCGTGCGATCCATTCTCTCACTCTCTTCTTGCAGCTCTGTCCGCAACCGCTGCTTCCTGTGTCCGGTGTTTTTATCAAGCCCAGCTTCCTTCCTGCTGCTGCTGCTGCTGCTGCTCATACTCGTACTCCACTGTTTGTTGGTTTCCGTCTCATTAAGCCACGTGCCGCGGGGGGTACACACACGAGCGGAGCATAATTTCCGCTCGCCACCGTTTGACATGCGACTGGTGGTGGACGGTGGAAAGGTCACTTGATAAGTACAATCGGGCAGGCCGGACAGAACCGCAACAAATCAGAGACACACAGCGAGTGAAAGATGAAGCGGCAGTGAGTGGTGAGTCCACGAGCGCACGCGCTATCGCAGCATCTTTTGTGGCCTTTTTGACGGCGGAAGGAGAGCAGCGCGTGGCGCATAGGCCACGGTCCGCGGCATCGTAAACCGCGGCCGGATTTTACACGCGCGTGTCGGTCACCCTTGATGGCTTCGCAGTAAACACACACACGCGCGCTCACTGTCGATCAACATTGTTTGTTATTGCCTGGAAGCTCATCATCCGGCAAGCGGAGTGTGTGCGTGTGTGTGCGGACACTGTTTGCGGTTTGGAACGCTTCGTTGGTCGAACGTCGAACTCCCAAAAGTTCCTACAGGTCATCAGGTTGGCCAACTTCGATGGAATCCGATATCGGAGTCACTTTCACCCAAAAAAAAATCGAGTAGTAATCGAGAACTATAATCACTTCTTTGTGGTCCCCCTCCCCGAAGTACTAATCAATCATTTTCCCCTTTTTCGGTGTGCGGCTGGTGGTTCGTGGCCACCGGGGGCAAAACGGTGTCAATGCAAAGTCGTGCTGCACCCATAAAGTGCGCCAATGAAATCGGGAAGGAAATCCAATCGAATTGCTCCCAATCTTCGATGGTCTGGCCTTCGGTCGGAGCCTTTCGTGCCGGGCCTTCGTGAGCTAGGCGTGATCGCGATAATCACGTTTGCATAATACAGGCATCCTTGACGTCATAGAAGCATGATCGCTGGCAGCAACCTTTTAAACGTCTCTCTCGCTCTCTCGCTCAAGGTGGTCCATCGGTTTGCATGATTGTTAACGACTTCTTGGAATTGGAATTACGACGCGACGTTGGTGGCCATTGCGTTCGCAATGCTCAACCTCCCGACGGGCCTCTCACGGGCGTCCTTGGGTTTTTGCGACATTCCCGACCCGCACGCACCATGGTGGACCATGGATTCTCACGACATCGACGACGTCCGTTGACGAGGATGACGACGACGACGACGACGTCGTCATCGTCGTCGACGGGGTGGCCACTTCACTCCTGGCACAAGGGTGAGGTCGCGTCGTCAAAACCGTCCTATGGCACTTCCTGCCTCCATTCCCCGTGCAGCCCCGGTGGCCGGACTAGTGACAGTCCCGAGGTCCAATTTGTTGCTGATCGTATCGCTGATAAGGGATGCAGCGAGAAAAGAAGGGATTGATTTTGAAAATAAATATTCATCAACCGCCCCGGTGAGGAGCGGGGGGATGACATCAACGACGGTGGCCACCGTGCAACCGGACTTGGACTCCAGCGAAGCAAGTAGCAGTCAAGTCAAATGGCGCGCGCGCGCGCACAACAAAAAACAAACTAAAAAAAGTGGATTTGCAACTGCGGAAGACACTCCAGGACTCGCTGGGAGTACTTATGCAAATGAGGGGACGACCGGGGAACCCGGGGCACGTACCACCAAGCAGCTAGCAGCAGCAGGTCCGGAGCCCTTTCTCCTCCCTTGTCCTTGGTTGCACGTTGCGTGGCTATCACCGCATGCCAAATGGTGGGACTTTCTGGGATCTCTGGCGTACGTACGTCCACTCCGCGGGGTGTAGTCCCGGACAAAGAGCTTGGACCGCTTCTCTGCAGGGCCCCTGGCCTGCCAGCCGGCTCGTGACATATGAAAAAGGACTCCGGCATTCGATCCGGGTGGCGCTGTAGGATGCCAGTCCGGCAGGCGCACGTCCGTTACTAAAGCGATGGACCAACGCCGTCGTCGTCTCGATCGTCATGGTGGTCAGCAAACGTTACAAATGGACATGCGAATTGGACGACGCAAGCGACGAACCGAAGAACAGAGAGAGAGAGAGAGGCAGAGAAAGGCAGGGAGATCGGAAAGAAGGGATCGGCAAAAGGCTGCTTCTCCGTTTCTTCTGGACCACCGCCTGGCCAGTAGTGTCCGTGTTCGGGTGTCTGTGTGCGCGCAAAGTTCCATAATAGATCGGACGAAATGGACTGCAGCGGGAAGCGATCGACTGAGGAGACCCCCGGCTGTGAGTCTCGTTGTGATCGAGCGTTCTGTCGTAGAGTAGAATCATCTGGCAACCAGGCCAAAGAGATCACCTCAAGCTCGAGAGAGAGAGAGAGAGAGAGAGAGAGAGAGAGAGAGAGAGAGAGAGAGAGAGAGAGAGAGAGAGAGAGCAGCCGCTGCTCTGAAGACTAAATTACAATAATAAAACAATCACTGCGCAACAGGTAGTGGGCTTCGAGGGACCCACACGGCCAGCCAGCCGGACACACATTGCGCACACATTGTCCGGCAGGCACGTAGCGGCAATAGCAGGTAGCGGGTCCGGGATTGCGCCCAAACCTTCGCGGCCCGTTTCATCCTGTGTTTGTGCGGAATCGAGCGGACGGGTCTCCGGTCTCCGGTTACTTCCTCCGAATGCCCGGGTGTCCTGCAGTGACGCAAAGCGCCACACACCACGCCGCTCCGACGCTGGTGCTTCTTGGACTATGGTTCTGGCTGCCGGCGACCAATCGCCGGGTCCACGGGCCGGGCGGCTAATCAACGCTAAATGGCATCATTAAGCTGGCTGGATCGTTTGGCGTTGGCGGTTCCAAAAAGCGCTTCGCTTTGATCTTTTCTGCTGATCCTGTTGCTGCTGTTGTTGCTGTTGCTGTTGTTGCTGTTGCTGCTGCAGCGGCTGCTTGTCGCGAGATCAATCGAGTAAGAGGCGTCAAGGATTCCGGTACATGAACCGAGCGAAATGGGCGGTTTTCCGGGAATCATTTTGTTGCGTAAATAAGGAAGTCGAAGCGTCGTGGGGTGGCGGAAGCACGGCTGTAGACGCTGATCGCTTGATCGATTGGTCTCGGTGACGGTGATCGGCGCCAAGTACGTGACGAAATTGGATACCTTGTTCTGCGGACGTATTGAGTTGTTACCGGAGTTACGGCGCAAGCCTTCCAACGGTTGAGTTGTTTTTGCCGATCATGGGGACGGTTGATCACGTCTGAGGTGCTGAGCAAACAGGATGCTTTCTAGGATTGTGTCAAGGTGTTTTGGCCTGTCTTTAATCCTTTTTACGTTGAAGAAAAGATAGGGAATAAAGGAATTATGTATCTTTTTCTCTTTTTCATGCCATCATTCTGGAATATTGATCGTCGAGGCCTTTAATGAAGATTTTTTTTAACTTGTTGTCTTATGTTATACACTTCACTTTTCCAATTCAGCTACCTTTTAATGTATTTTGTTCATGTAAGTGTTACTTGAGATTGTTTTTTGGTATACTTGATATGTTTAAATCGTTTCGATAGCCTATTCCAAATAATTGCTAACACTTGTCTATTGTTTAATTTTAACGTCGTTTTTCCTACGGTTTTTTTTCTTTTTTAACCAATTTTCCTTTTTTTTTCAAGTAAATATTGTTAGCTGAAAGTTATTGTTGTTCGAGAAATTAGCTCATGATGGAAGAAACAGATCTCCTTCTTGTAATTAAATTTAAAATTAATAATAATTTTTAATTTAATAACAAATAATAATAATTAGATACTGAAATTCGTTAAGTTGGTCTCACTCTTCGTTAGCTTGGATTTTCAGGGATTGTTTCCAAGTAACCAAACAGAAACCCGTAGTGTGTGAAATAACACTCCAAAATGATTGAAACAACGACTCAGAGACAAAAAGAAAACAATACGAATGCTTCCTCCACGAAATAACGTCCCAAAAAAAGGTGTTCCAAATCACAATGCACAACGTGCCACTAGCGGGCGCGGGGCCAGTCGCTTATCGCCGCGTAGATCGTGTTGCATCATATATCATAGACCAGACCTTCTTTCCCTTAATAGCTGCCCCAATTCGCGCCCATTAATCCTCCCAGAAACTCCGGACCGTTTAGTTCGATTTCTAGCGGAGGCTCTAGGCTAAACTTCAGCTGCTTATCTTGCTGCTGCCATCCGGACTAACTAGTCAGCGCACACACACACACACGCACACGCACGCACGCACGTGCAAAACACTCTACATACGTGGGTCACAGAGGCACCCGAAAACGATCCTCCTTATCTGCGCGGTATCGCAGCTCGAGTTTGGTCACTCGTGGGCTCCTAATTCTTCAACCTTACACCCCGTTTGTCACGCAACCGCATATCTTGATCGAATCTAGTTGAGGGCTTAGCTGTTGCTGCTGCTGCTTAGCCCCGGGGCGACTTATCCAGCACAAATAAATCACGCCTCGATCGCACGCCCGGATCAGATGCTACAGCGAGCAGCGAGCTAATTAAGCAATAGCCAAACGGATCCGTATCCGGACGGACTAACGATTAGCGAATTTGAATTCAATCCGATTCGGAAAAAACGGTCGTTATGCTAATCGCAACGTTCGCACTCTGATTGATCGTCTCTTGTTTGGTACCGTACGGCCATGGGCAGATTGTGTCGACAAAATCGGGCTAATCGATCCTCGACCTCTCGCCAGTTGAGAATGTGAGGTCCGCCCGAACGGATCTACCTGCCTCGTATCTCTCCGGTCACGCCACAAAAAAGAAAAGGTGCCAAAGAGCGAAGAAACTCCGCAACTCCAGAGTAATTAAGAAATCAATCTCGCATGCATTAATGACTGTTCGGCATTTTCGGGGGCGTTAGCGCCGAACCCTCGAGTACCGCAATCATCCGGACCTTTTGTTAGCGATTTTCGCGTAGCCAAAATGCACCTTGCGCCCTTTGGCCTGGCGCTTGGGCTGGCTGAACCCTGACATCCCTGATCTTGAGTTGTTCTTTGGTGGTCGGCCACGGACTCGAGGTGTGTGGTTCTCGGTCTCGGTCTCCGGAGTTCCGTTCGGGCATCAAAAGAAACGCCGCACCGGATTCGTCACACCGATAATTACCGCAGTAACGCAGTTTGGTCGCTTTGGTGGCACGTGTTCCCGAAAGAGGGAAGAGAGAAATAAGAAGAAGAGCAGCTCGATCGATCAACGTTTGTACCGTGACTGATTGGCGATCGCTCATGTTGAGGGACAAAATGAGGGACTTTCAAAAATCAGTAAAATAGTATCCAGTGGTCGGAGTGCAGAACGGGAAGTTTCTGTGCTTCGCACACACACACACACAGGCAGGCCGGCACTTAATTTGACAGTTGACAACGGCCCTTTATAGTCTGAGCTCATAAATGCTCCAACTGTATCGCTGATCACCAATTAACGAGGTGCGACCATTAAAGCGCTTGCGCGCCCCGATATTGATATCGAGCTGAAAATGCGAAGCGAATGTTGCTCACCTTATGTTGTTATGTATGTGGCGCCATGCCGGCTCTACCCGGATGAGGAGATTGACATGCTCATAACGAGGTGCGACGTCGTTCGCAGTTACGTTCGACCACCACCACCATCACCGCCACCACCGTTTTATCTCCCCTTCCCCCTCGGGCAGACCAGTGAGCATGTCCTGCGCCTTGGTGTTTAATTGTTAATTGCTCCAGTGACACCCGGTTGGCGTGTTATCGAGCATGTGATAGCACAGACTACCTGTTGAAAGGTGGTGTTGTAACGACGCACTCGGTTTAACACCACATACTAAACAGACACACCGACAAACAGGTTGACCTTCCACAGATCCACAACAACAATAATCCAAACGGTTCCCGATGGATGGAGCGTACGGAGCAACATAAGCGTTACGAAAAAAAGGAAGAGTGAGAGAGAAAGAGAGAGAGAGAGAGAAATCCCCGGATATGCTCGCATCTGCAACAGGCCGGCATCGTAACGGCGTGCGGCCCCGTCTGTGTGATGATGGCCGGAACGGATGGGCGACGACTAATCCCAATTAGGCGGAGCTCCACAATTAGGCCCGGGCTTTGATGCTGCCGCCAAACACTCACGCGTGATCGCTCGATCAAAAGTGCCCAAGTGCCGCGATCAGCACCAGACTCCGCGGTGGTGGTGGGGAGGTGGGGACGCCTGGAAAACATGTCAAAATTCCGTCAAATCAATGACCCTCGCCGATCAATCATCAAACGTACTGTAGGCGGATTAGACCGGCGGTGAGATCGAGGAGGTGATGATCGAGCAACACACGGGCGCGTGTGACACACACACACATCACACGCACACACCACACGCACATGCAGAGGTTACGGTCCAGTACAGTTGAATCCAGATGAATCGTGACAAATAGCCATTGCGGTGGTGCATAAAATGTGCATAAAATGCCGACCACTCGCCAACAGACAGCATCCCACACACACACACGCTGGCCAATATCTGTCCGAGAGCATTGAGGTTAGGGGTTTGCTTCTACGGCGACTGTCGTCAGCGAACGCGCGAGTGCGTTATTAATGAGTTCATTAATTCAATTTACAATGCTACGATTGGCGATTGGCGACGAGACCGACGTAAAGAAGGTGGAGGAAAGGAGAGGTCAAAACATTTGCATAATCGAGCACATTGTGTTTCTTCTGCCCTTCCAGGTGTTCCGTTGGCGGTCCGTCACGGATGAAGCGTCATCCGTGATGCTAAAACAGGACATTAGGGCATTCAATTTTGAGCGGAAAACATTGCGCAATGTCACATTATCGCTCCGTGGCCCCTTCAGGACTCCCGGGCTCAATTACAACCGGCGGAACGCGCCACATGGGCCCAGGACACGCATGCCGATGGCGCTGGTCTTAGCTACTGCTACGATCAATTGCCCGGGTGGCATCTTCATTTCACCAGACCGGGACAACACACACACACATAGTTGGCATCGGTTGGCGCCGATCCTCAGTCCGGTTGGTCCCAGCCACCCAGTAGCCAGCGGACGAAGGGACGAAGCGGCTTCTTACGGCGATTGCATGCCCGCCAGGCATCCTATCTGCTCCATATTTCAGGATCTAATGATACTGGGCTGTGCATTAATTATGATTCCTTTCAATTACTACCTTCTCCCCTTGTGCACTGCGATTTCCTTCCTCCTCTCCAACGACGACGACGACCGGCGCGATCGATCAATTCGCAACCAGCTGGCGCGATGGTGGACTGCGTCGTCGTCGTGGCCAGATCTTCCCCGGAATCGTCGTAAAGTCGCCAAAGCAAACATAAGATAAAGGAGGCGCACACACACAGGAACAGCGGTGGCGCCGTGGTGGGCCCCGTCGATGGATGATGCTTCCCAGTTCCCGGCCGCATCCCCGGGGGGTTGGCGCACGATTTTCGGGGCAGATTTTTGCTCGCGCCCCTGCTCGCCCATTCAAAGCGAGGAGGAGGACGCTTTATTTATTAAGTAATTATGCGACATCAGGAGCAGCAGCAACAGCAGCAGCAGCAGCAGCAAGGTCAGGTTGCTGTTTCCGAGCCTTTGTCTGGAGGCCTTTTTGTCGATGTCGATGGCTGGCTGGTCTGGCTGGCTGGCTACCTGCGTGGTCACGCAGCGTGTAGCCGCAGCCAGCAGATGGCCTGGGACGCTGGTGGTGGTCACGGCCACGCCGGTGGTCACCGGCATTTGAAACAATTTGTCCAATGAATTCCTAATCAACGGGGTCCCAGGAGCACCCGGGAGCACCCGGGAGCACTCGGCAGCAGCAGCAGCATCCATTCCGCCAGCCAGTCTTTAATGATTATAATGATGCAACGTGCAGCGGCGGTGTGCAGTCGCGAAATTGATTGCCTTTTCATTGGCCTTGCCCCGGTGCAATCTATTCAAACGCATCAGAGGGAGTCCACGAGACCGCGCGCGCGCACGCCCCGGACCTTGACCGTGGGTAAAACCGTCCGTGCATCAATGCTGCGCGTGTGTGTGCGCGTGTATGTGCGCCGGTGAGCAAAAGAACAAGTAATTAATCAAAATTTAGCAATTATGATCCATTATCATTTTTTGATAGCTGGTCCTTCCATGTAGCGTGTGTTCCGTGTGTTTGTGTGTTTGTTCGAGCGTATGTCTAAGGTTATGTTTGATGAGATGAGCATGCATGCATATTACAGTAATTGACATTGGGGCTGGGGCATAAAATGGAGGACAACAATTTGAAGTTGGTTTGTAACCCGTGGTAACGCAACACAAGAGGACTGCTAGATGTCCGCACGAGCAGTCCGTAAGGTAGTGTGTGTAACAGTTTTCGATTGAATCTTGTTTTTTTTTTCATTTTAAAATTCGTCAATTCCGTTTGCTAAAAAAAAACGGCAAAGCACTCCTTTCTCCAGCAGGTTTATGTTTTTTTTTTTTCAGGGTAAAACCCCCTCTTGGAGTCGAAGAGGTCCATCTGAAGACTGAATATTTGGAAAAAATAACAACCCTGCAATCGAGAACAACTCAATCAACTTCATATTTCATCGAAGTGAATGAAACCTTTAATTAAAATCCCACACACAAAAAAGGAGCTCTCTGATTGTGATCAGAATGCACAATGTGTGTGTGTGCGTGCGACAGAGAAAGTACGCGCGACATTGAAGCAAACAAAGCCTCTCTCCCCGTGGGGGGGATCTTCTTCGCGTTTTTTGTGCCTTCGGTGGAAGCAGCCAGCACACGCCCCGGTGGTACGCTTCCCGGTGGCAACAACTTAATTCAATTACCCCCAGAGAGAGACAGTGTGTGGTGGCTCGCATGGTCAGTACTTGACAAATTTACATACATAATTATGGTGGTTCCCCTTTTTCCTTCTTTTCCCAAAAATGGCGCGATGGATGGTGATGTCGTCGAGAGACAAACGCAAAATTAGTCAAACCGTGGCACCCGGGGCGGCCTTGGGGCCTGGGCTGTTTTATGCTCATGAACCCTCCTGGTGCATGACAACCTCGGTCCGAGAAGTCCGAACCGGAAAAATACTCGTTTTCAACCTCGGCAAGGTCCTGGAGGTTCGAACGATCATGCAGGCAACATGCTGGCAGGCCTCGAAGTGTGCCCGTTTCTTTTTTCTCTTTCTTTCTTTCTTTCTCTTGCGCATCGGTTGCTTCCGGAATCCAGGGACCACCCGAGGAGGGGGATATGCATTCACAACGGAATCGCAACCGTGCGCAACCTCCTGTGCGCCAGCATCGTACGGAAAGAAGAACATGTGCGGTGCGATGTGTCACCTCACCTGATCATTAGCGATCGCCAACGATTGTTGATTGTTGATGCAGCAACAACAGAAGCAACAGCAGCAGCAGAACCAATGCACCAGTCCATGTAGCGTTCGTGCGAATTTACATTCTGCATTTGCATACCGCCACCGACGATCGTACGCCAACTGACATGCACGTTGCGATCGACCGAAGGTATCTCGGTGCTCGGAGGCACGCGCGCTGTAGATCACAAATCGTACAAGATAAGCATCATTAGAGGAGAGCTTTCGAGAGCTTGATCGTAAAAATCAAAACAACCCCCCGGACGCCGGGCTCACTGCATGTTGCTGCTGCTGCTGCTGCTGCTGCTGACGGTGCTCATGATGATCATTGACCGATCTTATCTCTCTAACCAAAAAAAAAAACATTATTTAGAAGCCTAACGGAGAGCGCCATTTTGTGCAACCTTTAGTGGTCGGGGAGCGATAAATTTGGCGAATGTTTTATGGGCGCCAAATTGAGGTCCTGTGGTGACTGTTATTAGTGCAGCAGCAGCAGCAGCTGCTGCAACTCTGAGCAGCTCGCGGTATCGCTGCGTTGCCAATCTACGGTCATAATTTAGAAACAGGCGTTGAGGTTTTATTTTTTTTCAAATCAATTTTGAAAATTTAACGATATTCAGCTGCCGGAGCGTGGAATGCAAACGTTGTCCTCGTTTAGCTCTGGACATTCCCTCTCTAGAGTCTAGACGATACATCACACAGCATGATCGCGAGCGAGCTTTTTTTTGGTGAAGGGGGATCTAATTTCTCACCAGAGGCACTCCATGAGATAATTTCTCTCTCTCTGCTTCTAGTTCTATCCTTGTCCTAGCCTAACAACGGGGGCACTACCCCATTTGTCGTCGATAATTCATTAAATCCGGCTAATCGGGGCCATTATCGGTGGTGGAATTTCCCACCGACCGAAGTCTCGGCATAAATCATCCTAATGCTGTTTCGGACGCGATTGGCCCAATACACCAATACAAGTCAATTATCGGCACGCACACGGCTCCTCGTCCCTCTGCAGGCACCTCTAATAAGCCATTAATTAAATCACCCAATAAGGCCCCTTTGGCTTGTTCGACTTCTTATTCGTCGTTTTTTTTTCTGGCACAAAACCCGGCAAGGAGCAGCCCTTGCCTGGGACAACGAGAGGCCAGCGCGGTTGGAGGCCATTTAGATACGACGTGGTAGTGGTGGTGGTGGTGGTAGTGGTTGAAAATTAATTTCCTCAAAAAATGAACAACTAATTTCGATGGCGATCGATTTGTTTCTCGTCGTCGTACCCCCCAAATTGTGGCCTACCCCCCCATTCCCTTGGCACCTACGCTGGCTGGCTGGCTGGCTGGCATGTGCTCTATCGGTTCCACTCCCTCCGGCTCCGGCTCTCCTTAATCGCGCTCGCTGCTCAAGGCTCGCGGAAAAAGGACAAAATGCCCACCAGCATCCATTCAAATGAGCTTTTAATGAACTGGTTTCATTTCGGTTCTCGTCGTCGTCGTTGTTGTCGTTGACGGCGAGGTTGCGAGGTTTACATTTTTAATTAACGCACACGCAGCGCTCCCACCATCATCTCTCTCTCCGTCCCTTCCGCAGCACACGAGGCCCGTCCACCGGGATCACCAACCGATGATCGATGCGTGAGCATAAAACCGGCGAACGGAACCAGCAAAACCAGATCGTGTAAGTGACCCCGGTTGTCGTCCCCCCTCCGGTGTGGACAACGACAGAGACATCAATTAGGCGTTCCTAAGCGACCGCCTTGTAATGGCCCGTGGTCGAGACGAGACGCGACGCGACGCGACGCGATTCTCACGCTGACACGCTGCTCGGCGTCGCGCGCGCGCGCGCCTCGATCGCTCTTCCGGACATATTCAACCGGCTCGTGAACGGATTAGGTTACCTTGCAGCAGCAGCCGGCGCAGCAGCCGGCGCAGCAGCCGGAGCAACGTCGTGTTCATATCACTGCCTGAAACTGGAGCCTGCGTGGCCCCGGCTTCCCCGCTCATCGATTGGATTTCATTTGAATAATCCTCCGGTGCTGCTGCTGTTGGCCTCCGTTCGATGATAAATCGCCACCGGTGAAGGTGGCCCACCGGTCGCCTAAAACTGCGTTGTGAAATACTGTTCCCATGGCACTGGGCCGCCGCACCTGTCTCGCCTGCCGGGCCAACCGGTTCCGGGGCGAGTGAATTTTGAGATCGAACACCCGAGATCGAGAAAATCTCAAAATAAGGAGACCGAACCGAACACTGCTGCTGCTGCTGCTGCTGCTGCGGTGATGGTGGCTACGACGACCGCTGACGCTATTTGGCGAGCATCTAATTTATGGTGGTCGTGCGTCGATCGCTGTGCGCAAGCATAGAAACCCGTTACCCGGTGCGGTGTCGAGGCAAGTAACCTTGGAATGCGCGATTCGAGGCAACATAAGATCGCGCACGAGAAGGAGGAGGAGGTGTCGATTTGTGCTCGGATTTGCTTCAGGTGAGTGGCTGAGTTGGTATTTTTAAAACAACTATTTGAATATGATCCAAGAGGGCCATAGTCCACTTCCCGCTGGATTCAAGTGTTTGACGTGTTTTGACAGCATCCGCGTCTATGTTTAGTAGAAGTTCTGGTTCTGGATATCCTTTAAATGGCTAGGCAAACCAAAATTCCATAGATTTATGCTTTCAGAACACTTGTTTGGAAGAAATTCGACAAATGAATTTTAACAAATCGAAAACTAGTTTTAATTAACAATTTAAAAGCAATTATATTTTTATTATCTTTAAATATACTTTATAATTGAAGCTTTCGCTCAGATCGACTTAATTATTATTCATATTAGGAATCACAATCTGTTTCTTTGGTGGTTTGTGTTTCTGAAGCATCCTGATAGAAGAAAGTTCAAGGTCATGAATCTAGACCTGTGTTCAAAAAATCATTGACCAAAAATTTGGGTTTAGTTTTTTTGTTTTTGGAAGAAGAAAAACGATTTGATTGTCAATTTATAGCTAGAGACATTCTCATTACAAATTGTAATATGCACGCGAACATCACCGAATAAGTCAAGATGGATTCTCTTTCGCTTTGCCTGCTGATGAAGTATAGCGAAGAAGAAATCAATTTAATCGAGATAATATTCATCAAAAAAGCACAAAACACGGTTGAAAACTAAGACGAAATGTTGTTTGTTTAAATCTTTTTTCATTAAAATTGCAAGCAAAACACTCACATTTCAAACTTAAACGGTTACTTTCGACCGCAGCTGGAACCAAGGTATCGCTCTGTTCAAGTGTTCCAAAGACTCTGCACGCAACGACGACGCCTGGATCCCATTTCCACTCCACGAAGAAAAGATTCTGCATCAAATCGAGAGCAACAAAGCGGCGCCGACTTAGATGAAGCCATTAAGCCACCTTCTCCTTCTCCATCTCCACTTCTTCCTACACCGGGGCAAACAATCGGCGACACTCGGCGACCACTCGGCCATTGAGTCTGTCGATGACACCCAGGGGCCCCAAATCCCGCTATCAGATCCATTTCGAGCACGCAGCAGCAGCAGCAGCAGCAGAGATGATTCGTCATGCGTGACTGCTGAGGGTGGCCGGTCCGACGTACCCGGAGCGTGACGCCATCGCCGACGCTGACATAGCGCTTCGTGAGAAAACTGCCCCGCCCCCCGCCCCGCCCCGGGGGTCCGGAAGGAATCAAAACACGACACGCCGGTCGATCGCGCCATTTGATCTCTGTAGAAGAAGGAGGAGGAGGAAGAGAAGGAGGAAGAGGAAGAGGAGCTCCTGGAACACAAAAGGCAACATGGAGGAAGTAAACTGAGCGCGTGGGAGCAACGCTGCTCGGCACTCATTTCACGCTTTGGCATGGGGGGGGGGGGGGTGAAGAGGCTGTCGACTGCGTTAGTTGGCTTCCACTTCCATCCCTCCCCCAACCGGAGGAGTTGGTGTTGCGAATCATCTCTTTTGCGCGCGGTTTGCGGTCACCACTCGGCGGCGGCGTCGGCGGCGGCGCACTCAACGGTGACAATGGCGGCATGTCTCCGGACTCTTTGACGGCTCTTTGAAGCCAATGCGTGCGCCCCACATCGATACGCCACCACCCGGGAATTGACCTGCCCTCCTCCCCAAGGGGGCCTCGTCATAAACCCATAAATGGCCGGCTTTCGATGCCGGCGGCATCGTCGGCGGTGACGATCACCAAATGAAAACAAACGAATTGTTTGTTGGGGAGTTTTGCGCGGCAAACGATCGTCCACTCCCCTTTTTCGGTTACTTTTTATTGATCGTTCGACCTCCCCTCCCCTATTGCCCGAAAATACAAACCGCGGCAAATCATGGACTGTTGACCTCTTCGGTAAATGTGTTTGCATCATAAAAGGCGGCACGGCGCGACAAACGCCTTCGATCGGTCGATCGATTGATCGCGAAAGGGTATTAGGATGCAATCAGAGACACCACAAAGCTGAAGTGCCACTAAAGAGCTAGCATTTTAATGCTCGGAGATGATCTATGATTGTCATTGAAGGTACTAAAGTAATAACGTGACCTTTGTAGGGGGGAGTTGATTAGAGCGGTTGGCTTTCGATCGGATGGAGGCGCATGGTCGAGGGTTGGTTTTTTTTGGTCGCGTTTGTCAGCAAAGATTGTGCCACGCATGAGGTCACGATGCCAACAATGACTTTCTTATACTTGATTTGCATTTTTCTTACATTGTTCTTCAATTTTTTCTTTATATTCGAATTCCAATCAATTGAATGCGAAGTCAAATTATAATTATAATTATAATTATTATACAAGGCGCTGTTCTAAGATGAAAACATTTATGAGAAGATTCTGAAAAGAAAAATAAATACTATTCTAAAAAGAAAGTATCAAAGAGAGACAGGAAAATGGAGAATGAAAACAAAAAAATAAACCTCATCTCAAAAAGGTTTTGGATGTTAAACGAGAAGTACTTGAAAGCAGATGATCTCAACTACCCTAGATCTATCGCAAAAAAAGAATGTGAATTACTCAAATGAAAAAACCTCGCACCAGAGACGTGATCGAGCACCAAAAACCCCGTACGCGCAAGGTGATCGCGATCTTAAAATAAAATCCAAATCCATCACAACGCACCAGCCGTGGGGCACTAGTGCACGAATCATGACGACCGAATCATGATTGACCGTAGCCATTAATCAACGTAAGTGAATCGGAAAGCAAGCGAGGAACGAGAAGCTGCCGCGGAAGTGGGGCACCAGTGCAACCAATACTCAACGCGACTCGTGACTGCCACCTCCACCAACCGAACCGTTGTTCAAGTTCGCGTTCAATAAAATGATTTCATTAAATTCAAAGTGACACACCAAGAAGTGGAAGGGCGGGAGACGGTGAGGTCGCCATTTTGTCGTCTCATGCCGTGTGGCTGCTGCTGAGTTATTTAAATACATGCTCACCGACGGACACGTGCTGTCGGCCGTCGATCGCGGTTCTGGTTAACGATTAGACAGCAGAACATCCGGCGCTACATCCGTCAACCAGTGGACCGTGTGGCGGGTAGAGGTGTTGGAATTGGCGCCGATTGTGGCACCACCGATCGCACCTTTGACACATCCTTCCGATCACGTTCCTCGATCCGGATTGGAGTTTGAATGGAGCACCGCAGATCGAGATCCGCTCTTCCGGCGTACAGGTCCCGTCCCTGCTTTTCAGCATGAAAAGGTCAAACTAATTAACAGCTAACAGCGGCGCACACACACACACACACACACACGCGCGCGCTGACAGCTGCCAAAACATAGCCGCCGCAGAACGACGACGTGGCGTTCCGCGCTCCAAAAAACCCGGCCACAATTTGCACACCCGCGCCAATCAGCTGCTCATGCGTCGGGCCCGCTGCATCGCATACCGAGCGCGCGTGCGACCGCGACCGCGACCGCAGCCCGATTCGTGCGCCTCTCGCGGAACTTCCAGCACGTGCAACAACCACGACGGCCACGACGAGGACGAGGTCGCGAGAGGAATTCGGTTAATTTATACGCAAAATATCATCTTCATTATCGGCCACTCGCTCACGGTCTCCCGG
Organism: Anopheles darlingi; assembly: GCF_943734745.1. Taxonomy (NCBI): domain Eukaryota; kingdom Metazoa; phylum Arthropoda; class Insecta; order Diptera; family Culicidae; genus Anopheles; species Anopheles darlingi. The sequence goes on from NC_064875.1 coordinate 57,062,172, forward strand.
TTCTTTGGCTGCAGACACATAAATTTGGCGTTCGATTTGCGTCGCCGTCGCCGTCGTACGAGTGGCGCTGATCGTGCGCGCGCGCGCACACACACACACGCGCGCGCGTGTGCTACGGTAGATCACCGGACCGCTAGATCGAGCCGAGGGTTTCAATGCAAATTTTCGGTCACGAAACCGGGCAAAGAACCTCTTTCGCCAAGAGCTTTGCGCTTTTAACGCTCGGAGCGATACCGCCGAGATGCACACAAAAGGGGGAAGCATAAGGATCCTCGTGCAATGGTCTGTTTGTGGCGGGCAGTGTGAGAAAACGAGAGAAAGAGAGAGAAAAAGAGTGGCAAGATCAAAATATTTTCGGTAATTTATATTATGCTAATGAGCTCGCCCCAAGACCGAGGGGCTCGAGCGGCTTGAGAGGGGTTTCCTTTGAAACGAGATTCGTAAATAGGTAACCGGCGTTCCCGCCATTGCCGCTCGCTCGCACGCAACCGCCTTGACGGTATCTTTCATCATCGAGCAACATGTCACCGTTTGAGCAACATGCCGGTCGAATGGCGGCTCGTTAGCGTTTATTGCGTGGCTTCCACCGTGGCTGCCGGTATTTGAGACGACGTATCTAGGCATCTGAAGGACGCCAGGGAACGGGAACAGCATGAGAGGGGCTGTTGTTTTTTTTTTAATGAACCGGTGAATTTGTGTAATTATCGTTCACGCGTGCTCACGTATATTAGGGTGCTTAGGAAGGCTGCGTCCTCGGTATTAGATATCCATCGGTATCCATAGCTACCCGAACGGATAACTGGATTAGGTTCTGGCGGATTCTCACTCACTCATTCACTTGCACTCACTCGGTATGTAAAATGCATCACATGCATCCCCCGCCTGGTCATGTATCCTTCCTCGACCAGTCTTCCGACAACCGTAACGACGACGGTTACTGTTCCGGTTATTTATGGCTCATAAGCAGCAGCAGTACTACACGGCATAAATATCGGGGGAACAAGAACTACTGGACAATGGGACTGCCCAGCGGCATGCAACTGAGCGGGGCGCGCGATATCCCCGAGCTCCTCGAAAAGTGTTGCTGGTGAATTGTGTTTGTTTGCTGTTATCTGGTGTTTGTTTGTGAATCGTGTTTTTTTTTGCTGCGGTCCAATTTCGTTTCGCAATCTCATCCTTTTTGGCGGAAATCGATGTTTCAATTTTAGTTTTAAACTTGTTTTTGATTTTTTTCCAACTATCGAACAACATAAAAATCGAACAACATAAAAAAATATATTCTTTGTTAACAAATAAACAAACGACGCAAGAAGGAGTAGAGTTTTTGAGGTCATGATCATTGACTTGGGAGTTGGAGGAGGATTGTTGAAGTTGAACTATATTTTTTCTTATTTTAGTGTATACAATTCAAAGTGTGTAAATATATTTGTTATAATATAATGATTGAAGGGTTCCTACGTTGTAAACGGAAAGGAATTATTCCCGTACTCCTGATTAAGTAGCGCTTCATTCTCCATACACTATCTGATATTCCGTTTTTTGGAATGAGCAAATTACTTTATAGTGATGGCAACTAAAGTCACTAAAGCTATTTGCAAGCTAGATTCTACTTTTACTCTGGTAATCTGGTGATACCATCGCTATTATTCTTGCCAAGCTATTTAACACATCTAACTCTTTAGAAGTTCTCATCAATGCTACTTTTTCTGTAAATTACGCATGAGGTTATAGCGACTAAATTTAGAGTCTGCTGAGATGGTCTTCTCACTATGGAAATCACTATGAAGCTCACTATGGAGCTTGACAGCGTTGATTGCATTCCTTTGCCTCGTCCCGAAATGATAAAGTGATTATTAGATATTAGTACATGACGTAATATAATCTAAGAAGCCGAATCAAATGAGTCAAGTAACATGAATCACTTCGCCCAACCCATCCCTTCTTGGCACATTTACGATCTTGAAATGGGCGCCGCATCACGCTTCGCTTCGACACCTCCATGCCGGTCGCGGCCACGAACCGCCGCGACACATGCTAATTGGCAGCATGCGCGCCGAACAAGTGAATGCCGAACAAACTGGCACACATCCGACGGACGTTAACGACCGAAAACGGAAGTAAGACACACCAACATGGCGTGGCATGTCGTATGAGATCGTCACACTTGAATGCCCCCAACGACGACGACGACGGCGACGACGGAAAAACCTCGAACCACGCGCACACCCCGCGTGCTAATTGAGGTCGGAAATGGAAGTCATTTTCGCGGTTGGGCGCGCTTCAAGCCTCGCTCGCACCGTTCGCCCTCGAGATTCCTCACTTCCGCAGTCTCCAGGGGCAGCATCACTGTGTTGGATCGCAAATAGAGAGAGAAAGAGAGAGAGAGAGAGCCCTCAGAGGCGTGCATTGTTGCTGAATGAATCGAATCGATTGCATGATTGCATCGCACGTGTCGCGTCATTTTTTGGCACCGAGATTTAAACAACATAAACAAGGGGCGCCCATTACCCTGGTTCTGGTGTGTCACGGAACTTGTCACCATAAATCATCAAACAGCGGAAGCAAAACGAAATTCGCGAGCACGGAATTCCGTCGTGACGTCGGTGTCCGATGCTTGGGAATCGATTGTTTTGTCTATTTGTTTTGCTTCAATTTTGTTTTCTGTCATTACCGTCGCCCTGTGTGTGTGTGTGTGTGTGTGCACTTGAGACCTTCATTTCAAAATCAGTAAGAGGGTAAGGGGGGTATATAGGAGGACATCGCAACATTTATGAACAGCTTCATTCACTTCCGAGACAATCGAGGAATCGTCGTCGTCGTCGTCATGCGCCCAACGCTAACGACCCAATTTTCGATACGACGTTCACGATCGCAAAGGAAGTAGTTGTCAATACTGCCGGCTCTGCTCGCAACTTGGTTAATTGGCCAAGGACACGCGTAGGCAACGCACCAAAATGGCGCGGGCGCGCGCGCGTGACCGAATCGGAGGATCGAACGCGGGATCGCGAGGATTCCAAGCAAACGATCACGAGCGACCGAGCAGCGTTGCTGCAATCGAATAAACAACGACACGGAAGACAACAACCCCCCTTTCTCCCTCCCTTTACCACGAGGATAAGCAAACGCGATCCGAGCCGCTAATCCAAACGAGCGGCGCGCCTGATCCTGAAGACCATTTATCTTATCGCTAAATTGGGAGTCGTGGTACACACAAAGGCACACAAAGACACCGTTGGCACCAGCAGCAGCACCAGCAGCAGCACCAGCAGCTGCTGCTGATCTTTTGCTCCTCTGTATCTGCCGCCAGACCGGACCGAGATCGCCGAGATCCCGGCTGAACGAAGGAACACAAAAGCCGCGTGTTGCGATCAGTGACGGTGATTGCACCGCACCATCACCACCACCACCACCACCCGGACCACCACGCGTCCAGTAGACGCGGACACTTATCAATCTTCTGTCACTGTCACCGTTCACCGTAAATGATTCATCTTGATCATCTTTGGTTTGAAACCTGATTTGATCGTCCGCAACCCGGAACGCCCGGAGAATGCTGGAGAATTATTTATTTTCTGAAAAATCGCGCCGCACGCCCGCGGTCCACCCGGGGGCCACTTTATCGGCGCCCTCGGAGGCAGCACGACGATCATCACGCGGGGCCCGGGCCATCCGGGCCTGTCGCCTGAAAATGTTTAATTATTCGAAAAAAAAACCCGGCATTCTCGCGAACGCTGTCCCACGTTCCACCGCCATTCATCCGGTTTCGGTCCAACCGAAAAAAGGCCAAAGGAAGGGGAGGGGGGAGGGGGTGGATGGCGCAAACCTGACAGATCGGATCGGACCTACTGGCACCCTTAGCCTCCCCCCGATGGAAAGGTGAAAACCAAACAAAACAAAGCAGCGACGCGGTGTTGCTGCTGCTGCTGCTGCTGCTGATCCGCTGCTGCTGAGCGCAACATCGAGTGGCGTTCGAGCAACGCACCCAACACGGATCCCGTGGCCGGGCGATAATCCTGGGCGAGAAGAAGCTGAAAATTAAATCAAAATAATTGATCGAAACGGTGCGATAAGCGCGAGCGGACGGGCGCAGTTCGAGTGCCAAGAAGGAGGCGAGGGACCTTTTGATTTGTTGCTGGCCTGGCGCACTCCGGGCCCGGTGTCGTTTCTGGCGTGAGTCGCGCGCACGCTCGTGCCTTTCAAAGGGGGGGAGCCCAGCCACGGTTAATGCACATCCCTTGTATGCGGTTTTGACTGTTGCTTCTGTTGTAGAGAACCAGCAGCGAGATAGCGCTATCGCCAGGAGGAGGCGAGAAGGGTACATAAATGCTTATACATTCATCATTTAGCAGAGGGGCGCAGATGCTGCTGCTGCAGCCTCGCTGGTGGACCCCAAAACGATGGTTTTGCGATTAGCATTACACGAGGATTCGAGGACTCCGTTCCCGAAAACGTTTTCCGCTCCCGGCTGCTCGGGCTGCTCGATTAGACCTGAACGATCGTGAAAAGAGTCCCCCCAATATCTCATTGTTCTCGTCCTGAACAATTACCTCCAGCAAGCATCATGCCGTCGAGTCGATTTTTTTGGTTTTTTTTCGAGTTCCTCGCTTTCGTTGAAGTCTTTTGTTTTTAGCGGCGAACGTGCTGCACCACATCCATCCATCCTCGTTTTCATGGCTTAATCTAGTGCTTTGGGTTGCAGAGTGAGTATCCGGACACACAAACATACACATTCTCTCTCTCTCTCACACACACACACACACACAGCTCGATGGAATGCATCGAGGATCGTTCAGTGAGCGCGCGCGATCACCATTATCCCGAAGCATTAGACGATAAGATCGATGTCTGCCGTCCACATTCTAACCGAAACCATCATCATGCTCATCCCTCGCGGTCGTGGTCAGCACCAGAAACTTGTTTTACGCAGAAAATGCGCCGATTATTAATATCCGTACTCGTCGTCCTCCGAGCAACCGAGCGGCAATTCCTACTAACTCTTCCTTCATGCTTCTCTCTCCATAACTCATCGTCCTCGTGTTTCTCTCTCTCTCTCTCTCTCTCTCTCTCTCTCTCTCTCTCTCTCTCTCTCTCTCTCTCTCTCTCTGCCGGATGTAATTTGACTCGCGACAGCAGACAGGATAACTGACCCCAGGGAAGGGAGGGTTCCTTGCAATAACTTTTAGTTTCATTTGACCGGACCCAAAAAACGACAAACTGTGCTCGAGTGATCGCTTGGAAGGGTGCATTAGATGGTATAGTGCTGCAGCCACATCCTCATTCATCTCGGAGTACCAGCAGCAACGGCGAGCAATATGTTTTGGAATTTGTTAGCAAACTGACGCGCAAAAAAAAAACACACGCCCATTGCGACCCATAAATAATGTACATTCTTTTTGCCTTTCGTTTCGCGAAAGGGTTTCGCCAACCGCGGAATTGATGTGCCCCGGCGATGATGATGATGATGATGAGCAGGAGGATGTGGAGTTCTCTGCTCGATCTCTGCACGATGCTGCGATGCTTCCGCTCCGCTCCGTGGCGTCGTCGCTTTGGGCGACAAATTTGCTTCACCGAAAAGTTTCTCATTCGAAAAATCCCCTTTCACCAATAATGCGAAAGGGATGCGGCCAGGCCAGGGATGCAGCTTCTGTTTCCTTTCGTGAGAGGATCGTTAGCGATCGGCAATCAGATTCTGGAGCGATAGAGTTATCATCGGCAGCATCCAACAGTAATAAGCTGCAGCATCTCTGGTTTCGGCCGGCTGATCATCCAGTGGCTCCAGTTCTCTCCGGGGTTTTAGTTTCTGTGTTCTGTGCTGCCATTTTACTACCGCTCAACGAGCAACGAGGGTGGGGAACAGGAGAACGGGCGCCCGTTGCATGCACGAATGCTCGAAATGCAATTTCATTTCCAATCAACGAATCGCCGCCATTTATCAGTCAATCGAAAGACTTTACGACATCATTCATCTTCCAAGGGAGGGGGCGAGAAGATGAAGGGAGGAAACCTCATCGTCTGATCGTCAGATCGAAGGTTGAAACTTTCGTCTGGATGATCCGCCGTGTCCGGTGCTTGCATGCCCCGGAGGCCAGCACACACGCACGCACGCACACACACACTCCATCTCGCTCTCACAGCAGCAGCTTCCAGCGAAAGACAATCACCATTAAGGAATCAACCGCACACGCATCATAACATCGGCAGCAGCAGAAGCAGCAGCAGCAGTAGCAGCAGCAGCAGTAGCAGCAGCAGCAGTAGCAGCGAACAGTTTCGGTAGCTGTAAGCCGCCTTCCCTTCGCCCACTACATAAAACCGGGATAAGACGGAAGCCGTTTTGATCATCCTCCGCTTCGGCGTTGGTCGAGGTCGAGGCAATCCAGCCACGAAGATCGATCGATCGATGCCTGCCTGATTACGCATCAGCATACAGCAGCTACAGCAACAGCAGCAACAACCGCCGACCAGAGATGCATCGATGAGGACGCTGGTCGACGACGACGAAGATAGCGATGTCTGTGGTGACACGGGCACGGCTACGGACGCTACGGAACATGCATGTTGTGGCTACCGAATACCGCTGTCGAAAGCATTAAGCAACCGGTGGAAGAACCGGTGGCAAAAGCGGATCATCACGACGATCATCATAATGCAGATGACGGCGTTTTAAAGGTCAGAGAAGAGAGGGGGAAGGGGTGAAGGATTATTATTTGTGGCGTCCCCAATCCCCCTTCACGATCGCCACTTATCGATCTTCGTGCGCTGATGTGAACATGCATTTAAAGATTATGATTAATGTTTCTGGTAGCAGCAAACAGAAGCCAACGGAGAGAACCATGTCGAGTGTCAAAAAAGTGGTTGCGGTTGTGTGTGTGTGTGTGTGTCGGGGGGGATTGATCCTCAAATCCTGCTTAATTATCTCCAGCATCATGCAAGTGGGAGCATGGAACCAGCATGGAAAGTGACTCACTACGTTTCTAAAAAGAAAACAAAAAATCCCACCAAAAATTCCCCGCGTTCCACAATGAATCACGAACGTAGAGGAGGAGAAGCAACGGTTACCGGCGATGGAATGTCCGGTGATGTCGGTCTGGCCTGGCGGTCAGGTTTCGTAAAACAAAAGAGGCCCTTCTCCCCCTACCCTCGCTTCCTGGATGATTAATAAATTGCATTTTTGGGCCCGGGCGGTTTGCGGCCTACAGTTGGCGCACAAATTGGTGCGTCTCAGGCTCAGGCTCAGTGTGCACAGTTCTCATTACCGCTGATCTGATTGAACATTTTATTGCCGTACTCTGGCTCACTGGCAGAACGAGCGGTGTGCAGCCTTTGATTGCCTGCGTCATTTGCTTGGGCTTGGGCACAGTTGAAAAAAACTTTTATTGATTCTTTTGCGATTGGCAATAATATTTGGAAAGATTAAGCATCCTGCCTTCTTTTTATGCTGAACCGTAACAACATAAGCATCGAATTCACTTACTTTTTACAACGGCGATACTTGCTGGCCAACAAGGAAAAATGAGGGTAACACCAGTTTTATGTCTTTTTCCGTCTTGTTTGAGTTGCATTCGAAAGACTTCGATTCAAAAGACTTCAATCTGGGGTTAATAAAATGAAAAAACGATCAGTTTGCGATCTCAATGTAGTTGAAAGTACCTTTCTCGGATCGAAAGCGACCATCGTGTGCTTCTAGGAATAGAAAGTGCCGGGGCGGTGCGCGCTCACTGTAAAAACTAATACCAAAGATCACCCGAATACCAGAGTTCGTCGTCTGTCCCTCGGGCGAGAACCAGTTCCCACGGGATTCTGCACTGATTTACATATGTTGCAGGTGTTTCCGCTCCTCTCAACCATTCTCATCTGCAGCTCTAGATCGTAAACCACGATCCACGATCGATCGGCCAGGTTCGATTAGACTGGCTACCGAAACACGGATCTCTCCCCAAAAACGATCTTTTGATCGAAACGTTCGATCGTGGAGAAGTCGTGGACGTAGAATGAGCATAATTTTCTAACATTATCTCCCGCTTTATGATCGCGTTTTTTTCTAGTGGACATAAATTTACGATTAGAATCCGAGTCGACGACGAGGACGACGATGAGAACGGCGCGACACAGCCGATCACCACCACTGATCATCGCCGGGTTTTCGGAAGCAATTTGTCTCGCGCGCGCCTCCCGGCTCGCCGGCACACCCCGGCTGATAAATTCCGCCAGTGTGCTTGAGGCGATCGTTCGGAGAATCCGAATGGGCCACCGTTTCGGAAGCTGCTCCCGATGAGACGCTTTTAATGACGATCGTTTGGACCGGCGGACGGGGCTTGTTGTTGTTGCGGGGTGTACACGATGATGATGAGCTGTAAAGAGGGCTAGACATCACACACACACAGACACATAGAGGCTGCTTAGTTGGCTCGAGGCCACCTCAAGAACTGACATTGACGACAGACAGTAGACGGAATGTCCTTGGGCGATCGAGAACGATCGAGTCGTCGGTCCACCACCAAGTCCATGATCGATTGTCATCCCTTCCAGGGAGTGTTCCATCTGCCAGCAAAAAGGTAGAATTTCGAAGAGAAACTCTCTGCTTCTGCTACATCTCAGGGTGCAAAACGATCTTCTTTCGTTCGATCGTCCGTTTTCTACCCCGGATGGAACGCACCCTTACTGCCGAGCGATCGAGCGGCACGCGGAGTGTGAAACTAAGAATCGAGACGACGACGACGAAAGAACGACGATCGGGACAGGATGTGGCAACTAATTTCCAGAATTAGCTCCAGAATTCAATCTTCCCTTTCCCTCCCTGTTTTGCAACCCCCTGCGCGGTAACCCACCTCGGGACCCGGCGTTGATAAATGGAACAATTTGGGGCGCGGATTCTAAGCATCCTGCCTTCGCTCGTTCGCGTTAAGCGGCCGTTCCTCTTTCTCTGCTCAGCCATGCCTGCAGGACATGTTTGGGTCCGCTTGGACATTCCGATCGCATGTGGCGCAAGGGGCAGAAGACACGGGAATATGATATCCTCGGGAGCCGCGCGGAGGTTTGCTTTGGACCCTCAGGGAAAAAGGCAACACACAAAAGCATCACGGGCATGGTCGTCGTAATTTGATTCCACGATCCAGCGAGCGAACCGCAGTCCCGTGTGTGATCGCGGGATCGTACAAGGATCGGCGACATCGACATCCTCTTGCCATTTTGTGCGCGTCCCGCGACAGGAACCGCAGGTGCAATGTCCGTTTTTGGGGGCAGTTGGCTGCCCGTGGGAGAGAGAGATCCGCGAGCCACGATCCGCGCCAAACCGAAAGTTGCGATCTCGCGATCTATTCCTTGTACGGAATCCTGGCTCCGGGAGGGGGTTTTCCATTGACCAACGGGACCAACGGGACCCTTCTCTTGCCCTCTTGTCACGTGGATGATGTGGCGCGAGCGGGAATCGAATTCGGTTTCGTCGCCGCCACCCAAATCTTCCTCCCTTTCTTCATTGTTTTCTTCCTCGTTTGGCTGGACGACGATGAAAAGGAGAAACCGAGCGATCGATCGAGAGAGTGCAGTTGGGGTGCACTTTCGCACCAGCTTCCTTTTGAGCACGCCACGCACGCATTGAATGCATTTCATGCCAGATTTGGTGTTGTTGGAGGGCGATCCGTGATCGTTGGACGCTCGCGCGCCCGGACGCTGCAACAAATTATGCCGCGAGCGGTTCTGTTTTTTCTTTTTGGGGCCACCCTCGTCCTTATTTGGGGTGATGTCCGTCGCAGCTGGCCGTTCCCGTGGTCGATTCGGTTTCGGTGGATTTGACATTAAAGTGGGAAAAATTCGGGAACACTTTGGATTGAGGGAGAAAGTGGTTCACGCGACACGTGACCGGGCACTCCAAATGAGGTGCATTTATGGGAAAATCGAGAGATCGACAGAGAGAGAGAGAGAGAGAGAGAGAGAGAGAGAAAGAGAGATAGAGAGAGAATATTGGCATCATTCGCGAAGGTGTTTGACGCTTCAATGTCATCCATTCTGGAGCAACAAATTCGAACGAAACATTAATGGAGCTCCTCGTCGGTTGCGTGACGCCAAGAACCGCCACCGGCGCAGCAAGCAGCACACACACACACACACATACACACACACATGCGCTCGCGGACGCGCAATTAGATTGCGAGTGGCGCACGCACGATTCGCGCCGCTAAAAACCTCGTCCAAAGCCGCGACCATGACCGTCATCGTTGAGCGCCGATCGGTCGGACCGTCTGGCCTATCTGTCTGTCCGTCTGTCCGTCCGTCTGTCCGTCTGTCTGGCGGCCAGCTATCAAGCGAAACGCACACCGGTGTAGTCCGGTCGTCTAGTCGGTGTCGCACTCGGTTCCACCTCAGTGAGCCAGTTCTTGTCACAGCACTCGCGCGCGATCTCAGCGGTAGTTCACCGGCCACGACACACCATTTTCACGCCGCCATTTGTCTGGACATCAGGACGCAAGGTGTTTGCCAGAAGAGAACGAGATTGTAGCTTGCTTTGATGAAATTGCCCCCCCAAAAAAAAATAGAACGAATTTAACTTTCGCGTTTCTGCTAAGCCGCAGTTTAGTTCAAAAGACTGCAACGCCACCGCACGATACGAACCGCATCGTTTGAACGAAAAAGGAAACGCGGGAAGGTTAGTTGCATCATAAAACGACCAATCCAAATAAGAGAACCCTCCTTTCCCCTCGGTGTGCAATTAAACTCCCCTTTCCCTTTCGATAAGCCGCGCGGCGCCACCCAACGAGTGACCTCGCGGATCGTTCGATCGATTTATCAATTTATCGCGGAGGTGATAGTGTGATGGTGATGGCCTTTGATGAAAATGGCGCCCGGTGCCGGTGCGGCCGGCCGAACGAAGAATGCGGAAGGAAGCGATCGCAAGATCGCTCACCCATAACCATTGCCGCTGGTGACACACATATACCACTCCGAATCACCACGCCACCGCCACCACCATCTCATGGTCAGCTCATGGTCAGCGTGCAAGAGTCGCACGAAACAAAACCTAATTTCCGCAAAATCGGCGTCGCAAGGCAGGTAGGCCGGGAAATGGGTCAATGAGGCAGTAATGCAATGCTGATGGCCACGGTCACGGCGTGTGTCTAAGGTGCCAGAACACACTCACATAAACCACCCCGCCGTGATCAGTCGCGATCTAATCCCCGACTTTAAAGCACAAATGTTTCCTTCCTACTTGCTGAGGGCGTAACGGAATGGTGTTTTCAGAGGAAAACAAGCAACAAAATTAGTATTTATGGTTCAAAATTTACCACGGAAGTGAGTTGCCGTTGCTATCGTTACTTGAAATAAAAAAAGCAACACAAATTCATCCTTCGCTGGACGAAATTCTTTGGACGAAAACAAACAAACAACGAGCATCGGAGTGGTCACTTCCACGACGACGACGCCGACGATAGAAAGTCAACTCTTCCCCTCTTGATAAACACCCGCATTAGTCGCATCGTTCATTAGCGAGCTGATTTATGCCGGCAAGCGGCTCCCGTGAATCTATTTTCCCGCTCAACGATCATGCAACGATTGTGAGTGAGTGACTGACTGACTGACTGACGACCAGACCCCGAACCATCCACGGTGGGTGATCCATCACGAAGGGGTGGTGGTGGTGGCCAAGGGTGGCTGTGAAACTGCCCTCCACCAAACGAAAAAAAAAAACGAACGAACGAACCAACCAAGTGACAACTCACCGGTGGTATCGGTGAACCGCAATCTTGCCCTGCCGTGGCTTCGGGGCTTCTATCCGCTGCTATCGGCCAGCCTCATCTTCGCACGCCGAGCCGCGGGGCCCTCCGGAAAGTGTGACGGAATGTGTGCAGCGCAGTTTGTTTTATCAATTAGACACCCTTTGGGAGCCGCACCGGGGAGGGGGGTCGTTGTTAATAGATGGTGCCGGTGCCACGAGCAGAGCCTCGAGTCGAGTAGGCCTTGAAGGCCAGCCACGGGTTTTGCCGTCGATCAACGTCGTAGGAAAGAGAAAAAGGAGCAGATGTCGAAGAGAAGAAGAAGGAAGATGGGGGAGGGAAATCATTTACAGAAACACGTGCTTCCTAACAGGCCTATCCACACACACACACACACATAGCGAAAGAGCGCAATCGACAACGAAAACGACGATGACGACGAAAGATCGATCCATCTGATCGGTGGCGGTGTGGCTAAATATATCGTTTATTTATTTAAATCAACCACAAGCCGGGCCAGCGTGGCCGCGGGCACCACGGGCACTATCAACCCCTCCTCCTCCTCCACCATTCCCTTCCTCAACCGTAGTGCCAGTTAATTTTATTTTCCCCGAGCGTGTGAAAGCCAGAGGAAATCGATGCGATTTGCATAATTAATTTGGTGGCCAGCCAGACCCAGATCCGTCGTCGAGCACGCAATACACGCGGGCGTGAGGGCGCGCGCGCGTACGACCACCTTTGCCATGCCATGCCAGGCGTTCCACAGGCACCGAGGCTCGAACTGGGGATGGATCGAAGAGGACGGCGCAGCGATCGTGGGCTGTCATTCGCGGATTGATTCTTTTGTTTCGTTTCGATTGATCCTAGACAGTGCTTTCAGGAGAGCTGTCCGGTAAAGTGTGCTACGATTACGCGCAATGTTATGGATCAATATTCTGGACTGCTTTGATTTTTTTTTTTGGTTATTCGGTAAATATATTTCAATGTTTCTGAAAATGCGTTCAATAAATCAAAGCAATCTAGAATAATGGCAACTGTTATCACACGCTTGGAGGTCTAACATCGCGTTTGCCGCTCGTAAATCGTACAACGCTCCAGTGGAGCAGAGATTTAGCAAGATGATCGGCCCGTGTCCCCGAAGCACACGCCTCGGTACGGTTTTTGATTTTAAATCATCTGTCAAAATTACTGGAATTAAAACCAGACGAATCGAGCATCGTACGCAAGCAACGTAAATGGCCTCTGCTGGTCCGTAGATTTATTCCATTCGTCCAGACCAATGGAAAGGTTAAAAATCTGTCACTATCTGTCACTTCAGTTGGAACTTCTAACGTTTTAAATCCTTTAATGAAATACCGCCCTTTTTCGCTAATCGCCATTTTGGGCTCGAGCCCTATCAAGCTCTTGAGATGTGACATTTCATTCACTTCATTTTGATAACCGACAGCCAATCCTTCCGCAATTGTTTTTGCTACATTACATTGCCGAGGGTAGGGAATACCATTCCATCCACGGCCCCAAAAAACCTCACGAATCCAACCGTTGCAGCTGCCCGAAAAGCTCACCCTCCACTTCTTCTTCCTCCTCTTCTTCTCCTCCTCATCTTCTTCCTCGTCGCGAGCGCTCCGACATGAAAGGTTCGCCCCACGATAAATAACGAAACATCTCACACCCAACGCCTCGCGATAGCCTAAATTGAATTCCCGGTACAACGAGCGCGCGTGTGTGTGTGTGTCCCGCCCGGAGGCACTAAAGGCTGCTCTGCTATCTGCTCAGGAATTCCTTCCCATCAGCAGCAGCAGCAGCAGCAACGAACCACCCACTCACGCCGGGATCCATAGCGTGACTTGAAGTTCCACGAGGCTTGGCAACCGGGATCAACCGACGCCAACGCCAATTCCGAGGCTCGCGCTCTCATTTGCAGATGCCTGGCAGGTGCAGGTGCCATTCGCAACATCTCACCCTCACTCCCTCTCTATCCTTCTCTCTCACTCTCTCCTAAGCGAGACAGAGAGCACGGAGCGGATTGTGTGTGTTCCTTTGTTTAATCTCATAATTCATTTTTTATGTATTCCCGCACATACCATATACGGAGAGTCCGAGCGATCCCGGATTGCATCTCAATTGGCTGTGGCACACGAGGCACACGAGGCACACGGACAGCAGCAAAAGAAGATGAAGAAGAGGCAAACAGCAACGACATCAGCGGCGCAAGGCTTCATCCTGCCAGCCAGAAGGAATCCGGGAAGGCTGTCTCCTTCTGCGAGTCCCGTGGTGACCGGTAAGCCTCCGGCCGGACTCACGCTCCCACACACAGTTCCCAGGTGCCACACCCACCCACCCACCCCGGCCCCGGCCCCTTCGCGAGAAGCTGCAAACATTAAAAACGACTTAAAAACAATCAATTCCCCCGAAAAAGGGCGACGAGAAACGAACTCCACCGCACGGTACCATCGTCCTCGACGACGACGATGAGGATGCTGATGATGGCATGGCATGGTATGGTCTCTGGCATACACCACGCTGCTCCACGAACCTCGCAACCGCCCACGCATTCAATTTAAAACTCACGAGTTCTTGATTGGATGCGAAATAAACCCCCGACACACCACTCCATGCCACCCCCTTTTTTTACTGTCCGGATGGTAGGATGAGGCCTTTCTCTTGGAGGAGCCCTGACAGTTGGTGTGCGCTGGATTTTGATGATGGCCAGGTGCAACTGCGCGATCACGATTAACGTTCGCGCGATCCCCCCATGAACAACAAGCAGACGATTGCAGCGGGCGGGGAAAATGGGGGTGGGGACGGAACGGGAAACGGGAAACGGGACGCGAACGAACAAACAAACAAACAAACAAACAAGGGGAAACGCGATCGCGACACCCGCTCGCGATCGCGAACCGTTAAAATGGTAATTAATCCTGCGGATTAATCGAAATACCGGATCCAGGAGCGAGCCAGGAGCATGATTCACGCTGCGTGTGTGTGTGTGTGCGCTCGCACGCGTGTGTGTGATCAGTACCAAAACCAGGGCTACAAAAGTTGGTCAACAATACATTATCCTGTTAGTTTGCGAGCGCATAAAGTGGACGTTTTAAAGGTTTGTTTCTCAATCATCGTCGGGAAAAAATGGGATCAAAACGGGATCGGGAACCACCACCACCCCCCAGGAAACCGTGCACCCGGTGAAAGCGCACGCATGTCGATCTGTGCACGCGGCCGCAGCCTTTTTAGGGGCAGCCGGATTGTATTGCAATGCAATGAAATGTTTTAATGAAGAGCGTAATGAAGGGCCGGCCGAAAAAGCAAAATGCAAAATGATTGAATTCCAACCTCTGCTTAATCTCATCGCGCCCAACACTAATGAAGCGACATCCCGATCATCGGTCGCATTCCAGAGAAGGTCCCAGAAATGGGCGCCTTTTCTTGGTGTGCTACCCGGGGGTGCACAGTGAAAGTAGGCGTTGGACATCGATGTGTCAAACGAAAACGCACGCGAGAGCAGCGGAAGAATTTACACAGGTCAGCCTGATTGCTAGAACGTTCGTAAGTATTGCCATGGAGATGACAAGCCGACTCCATGACAAGCCCTCGGAGGAGAAAAGAAGAAACCAAAAAAAAAGTCCAAAGGAAAGAAGAAGGAAGGCGCGACAGGTGCGCACATCCGTCGCTTCGATCTCGAACGCGAACGGTCTTTCGCGGATTTACGCGACGCGCCTTTACGATCAACTCCACCTTTATGCTCTCCCTGCTCCCCACCTTTTAAAAAAGTCTTAAAGCTCAGCTCGTGCCACCATTTATCGCGATGGATCCGCACCGCAGCGCCATCCCGTCCTCCCTTTCCGTTCCGTCCTCCCCTTTTCGGTGCCGCATTTCTCCACCGACGATATCGCGCGCAGTTTGGCTCGTGTTTCGCCTTTTCTTGACTTTTATGTCCTCTACCGTGGGCCAAGGAAGGGAGGAACGAGGGGCGCGCGGTTTAATTTTCCGTATCGCTGCACACGCCGCGAGGAAATGAAAGATTTGTGTACCTCACGGCGCACGAGAAAGTATATTGTCACCATGCGAACAGAACGGCTCGCGGAACAGGTTCGGTCTGATTTTGAACTGGTTTTTTTTTCGGGTTTGGGGAGGGCAGCGAAAGGGGGTTGGATGCACCCCCCCCCCCCACCCTGATCGACCGGTGATCGAGCGGAGCATTAAATGAAATCACTGTTTGTGCACATTACACCTTGTAATCTCGGTAACGGGCCGCGATGCAGCTGCTGCTCGCTGCACTGTCCGCCACTGCGAAGCGATCTTGAACCGATCGTCAACCCCTTTTGTGAACGGGGGTGGGGGATGAAATTTGAAAAATCAATAAACAACCCACATGTAACAGGAATTCATTGGAAGGATTCACACTTTGGTCCTCCATCATCCCCGAACAAAAAAAAAACCCACCCCTTAACACTTATTTTGCCTCGTCTGCCAATTAGGGGATGGGGATGGTGGGTGGCCGAGAGTATAGAGAAAAAATAAATAGGCCAGAAAGCGGGCGGCGTTCGCGGTTACGAAACCATCCGAGGTGTAAACCATCCACGGCCAGATGGCGTTAATACATGGCGATCGCCGGGTGTGCCCGTGTGATCGCGGGTACCTAACAGAAAAGTCAATATTTTTGACACTACCCCTCCCTTCCGCGGGTCAACCGTCACACACGGTGGGTACTGCGGTCAAATCGAATCGGGATCACAAAAACAGAAAATTGTCCCCAAACAACAAAGACACACGCACCACTGCGCACCGGAGTAGCGCGCGATCGCGATTGACGTCAATCGGAGCGGAGGGGTGCGCGATCGGGCGATCAACCACGACCGCGACGACGACGTCGACGGCGATGCCGATATGGGGCCATCGCCGGTCAGTTTGCTCCGGCTGCTGTCGCTATTTGTTTTCGTTGGACCGTTGACGACGAGACGACGAGACAGCGCCGGGAACTACCGCGTGCGCGCGATCGCGGTCAACGCAAATTGAATCTGTCAATATTGGATCTAGTCATCGGTGGCCATCGCCGTCGGTGGGGCTGCGGCTGGTCCGTGTCTGTTGACACTTCTGGCGCACCGTCGGTGCCGTTGCCGTTGCTGCTGTTGCTGCTGTTGCGTGCTCTTTGTGTAGCTCACACTTCCCTCGCTGCTGCTCATCCCCGTCACCCTCGACGGGCGGGAGAAGGGCGTAAGGTTTGGCTCCGTGATGCACGGGGCCCGCGATCGAGCCCCTGATCGAGTGTCGCGGTGTTTGAATGAAAATTTTCCATCCACACGTCGTCACCGTGGCCACTCTGCTCGACACGCTGATGACGCTGATGGCGCACGCGGATGCCCGGTAATTATATTTACACCTCGCACACACACACACACACAACACACACACAACACACACAGGCGCACACAAACAGCGGCTGGATGGCGCGCGCGCGCGCGATCCCATTTGCTACGCGATCGATCGGAAACAAACGGAAACGGAGTGTGTGTGTGTGTGTGTGTGTGTGTATGTGTCTGTTGACTTCGATTCTTCGCGGCCACATCTTCGCCAAACGAAAGTGACGCCAGCAGTGGCCACACCGGCCGATAGCGACACACGCGAACGCCCCACCATTTGCTGAGCGTATTAACGATCGTACTTAGCGGTCGCTAGGTGGAGTTCGGTACCGGTTGCCGGTGTTGCCTGATTCCCTTTTTAGCTGTTGTTGTTGTTGTTGATTTTTACCTGCCTGCCGGTGATCAGAACGCAAATTGAGGTAATTACCGCTCCAGCAAGCAAGCAAGAGAGAGAGAGAGAGAGAGAAAGAGAAAGAATGCAGCTTGGCATTCAACAATCGGGCACGCAGCTGTTGTTGGGGATAGCCACGAGTCGTGAAGACTCCTTGTTCGAATCGAATGTTGATTTGACAGTTCGCACCTCGTACACGATCTCGATCTCGCTCGCAAGATCGCTCGTGCGTCACGGGGAAGGTAACGAGTAAACCGACAAACATGTTTTCATGACGATCGCCACTGTCTACCATATTGTGCTACTGGCCGAAAGACCTGACCGAAAGGTGTCCGATAAGCTCTTCCAGTGCTTATCCTAAGTTGTATATCCTTACAACTATGAGCTTAGCACGGTTGAACCTGTTACTGATAGTTTTTTACACCTGTATAGTATTCGAACTTCCTGATCGATTCGCTTGTAGCTGTTTGCTGATAATGTCCGAAAACAATGCATCTACTGCACAAGATCGACTTCCTGGCGATTGGAGCAAATTTCTGGGGATTCTTAGTATAATCCAATGCAGAAATTCGCTGTACTAAGGGTGCTTTAAGACCTCAACAGATATTTGTTCAAGATGAAGTGTTACACAAAGTGTAGCTGCTTCTACAGAGTTGCTGGACTACTACTAGTTACTACTGAAATTAAGAATCTGGTCCCAATATATGAGCAATATCTTGAATACTTAATCTTGTAGCTGCTCGTACACTTG
Source organism: Anopheles darlingi (assembly GCF_943734745.1). Taxonomy (NCBI): domain Eukaryota; kingdom Metazoa; phylum Arthropoda; class Insecta; order Diptera; family Culicidae; genus Anopheles; species Anopheles darlingi. The sequence continues at coordinate 57,080,379 of NC_064875.1, forward strand.
GACCTTTAGTATTGCTCGTACACTTTTACACACCTTTAGTATTTGTTGATTTATTCCTGCTGAGGATGCTTTCGACTTAATTATTCGCTTTTTATTCGGATTATAACTGAAGCTAGAATTGAAGCTCTCACATTTTATTCTAATGTATTTTTTCTGTTCTTGTAAGCGTCTCGATAACGAATCATATCAAATCAATAATTGCTTATTGAAGCGTTATGTCAAGAGTAGTCCACATTTCGTGCAACATATCGATGGAGCAAAAATCGAAACGCCGTCCAGCCTCATATTCATCCATTTCTTTCATCTCACGATCACGTTCTGAGCCGTCACCCGCTCTTACAGATTGAGCATTCCTTCACCATTCCCTCCCAGCCTTCAGTCGGAGAGCTAATGTTTTATCGCCCCGGACGAACCACGCGAGGCAGCATGAAGCTTTGGTGCTGACAGTAGATCCCTATCTACGAGATCCAACAGGTCCCACGCCTCGCCACAACAAACCAACCGTTGCTACCGTTGCCTTGAAGAGCGGCCGGACACCAAAAAGAAAAAATCCACGGCACACACACACACACACGCAGGGCACACCACGAGGTAGCAAAAAAAAGCTCTCTCGCGTCGGGGCGATGGTGCTGCAATTAAATTGCGCTTTTTATGGCACAATCAGCAGAAACTTGAAAGCCTAATTTGCAACATTGTCCCCCGGCCCGGTTAACCCATAAGGCTCACACGGAATGTCGTAGAAGAAGGAGTGTAAGAAGACGAAGAAGAAGAAGCAAGCAACGAAAACCTTCAAATCGTCACCTTCTCCCCCCCCCCCCCAGGCCGCCATCTTTACTTCGAAACGCAGGCTTGGAGCTCCCGGTGTCGTTTTCTTGGGTCCGTCGACAGGATCGTTTGTAATACTTGTCACCTCCCCACCACCACCACCACCACCAGCATGTCACCCTCCCTCAGGTACCCGGTAGCCACGGATTGTCCACCACTCGCGGTTCTCGTTCGCTTGTTCGAGCGCCACACGATGATAGTGGCGATCGATAAGGAGTCGACGGTCCCGGCCCGGGACGGTAAATTATCTTGATAATCAAGCGGCAACGCGATAAATAATATTTTATGCTGAACACACCGTGGCCGGGGCCGGGGCCAAGGCCAAGACACAAAAAAGGGATCGAGGTCCACACAACCACCGTCGGTACGGGAACACTCCACGGAAGCCCGGTAGATGAAACCAGAAGGAGGAAAAAAAAACTGAAAATTAATAAAAACCGGTGGCACACCGGTGTGCGTGTGTCTGTGTGTGTGTGTGTCCTGGTCGCGGTTCTGGAAGGTCGGCCAGCGAGCCGGGCCTGCCGGTAGCTGATAGCTCGCACGGTATCCTGCCTTAATTATACGCACATTGGCGAACGGAATTGGCCGCCATCTATAAATTATCGTCCAAACCGACCGACCAACCGACCGTCCACCTCGACTACAAAGGACCCTCTGTCACGCCCGCCTGTGTGCATGCGTGCACCTCGTGTCCCCACACTCCCATCCTCCCGCAAACGACGCGCGCGTTATGCAATGATGAGTTGTCGGGACCGGCTCGGGAGTTCATCAAAGGGGAGCGTAGCGCTCATCGCGTCGCTCTATTAAATACTAATTTAATCTCACTTTTCGCACCACAAACACACGCGACACACACACACCGCCGTCACGGACATCGTTGCTCAGGTGCTCGCAGGGGTCGCTAATGTTTTGATTTCGTTTTCGGGCCAAGTGCCCGGTTTTTGGCACGCCATCAGGTCCGCGCTGCAGGTCCACGCTCCTTGCGAATTAGTTACAAAACATTCAAGCAGCACCGAAGATTGCATGCGATCGCAACACGCTGCACATCCCCCCCGGACCCCTCTAATTATCATCATTACCGTCACCGTCAGAATGTGATAAGAACGATGTAACATAATCGACGAAACGGTCGCATCAAAAATTGCCGATGCGCAGGTGGACGCCAGCGTTGCTCTCGCCAGCGGCAACTTCCTTTCATCCGATTGCGAGCAGCAGAACACGGAAACGGAGGCAAGCACGAGAGGAGTAGTGGCAGGAGCAGTGCAGTGTAAAGCTGCTTTCACATCGAGCGCGTTTAAACGCCACTAATAGACGCAGCAGGTTTTTTGACGCAGAAAACACGGTTGTATCACATCAAAATATATGGAAGTGTTCACGAAACGCACCGACAGCTATTTTTGGAGCTTTTGAAGAGCTTAAAAGTTGGCGTTTTTTTCGGATCTGTAAAAATCTACAGATTGTGGCAGGTTCTGAGCCGACTGTAGCAGGCTACGCAAGCAAGCCAGCGTTGCCCTTTGGTTTTGCAATTTGTTATGGCAGGAATGTGTTGAAATCCGGGTAATAACTATTTTGCGTGAAGATTAAACTAAATTTTCATGATTTGATAAGGTGGCGGTAGTGATTTGGTGCTGATTTTCGTGTATTTAAATCGACCTTCGCGCAACATAGGTGTGAACAATAAAATAAGCTTTTGCGTCAAAAAACGCCAACTTTGGCGTTTTTAAAAACGCGCTCGATGTGAAAGCAGCTTAATGGTGATGCACTTTCAATGTTTTCCTTCCTTCTGCTCATCTCCCGAGCACGACCGAGTAGGCGTCTGCGTGAAGTGAGTTGTGCTTCTCACAACTCACAGCTCACTGCTCGACGAGCTCTCATCTCGCGTATGGTAATTAGTAATGCAGTCTGTAAGGCTTAATGCCCCCCGTCCTTCGGTTCGTGGCACAAAACCGGTCCCATTGGCTCGCCAACGAGCCACCCCAAACGCTGAATGGTTAGTTGTTTTAATTAATTTTTAATTAAACCACGATGCGCAGTCGCTGGTGGCCACTAACACCGCCACCAACAAGTGCATCTCGTTATAAAAAATGTCTCCTAAAATTGGCTTCGGCACGGTGCTGTCCGCTGGCGAATCCGAACGGCGCCGCCGCCTCGCAGATCACCGTGAGCATCGGAGTCTTATCCATTCCGGGTGAAGACGAGTCATTAGCAATCAGCCTCGTGGGAGCGGCGTGTCGCGCACGGCCTTTGCGCGGCCGGTCATAAAATTAATCAAACGAGCAAACATTTTGGGTAATCGAGAATCGTGTTTTTTGTTTTGGGCGATGGGAAGGAATTCTGTTTTTTTGGCGTGGCGCCAGCACCTTGGTTTCCGGTGGGAGAAATGGTAGGAGAAAGCAACGCTGTTCGAGGTGAGTCGGGGACGTGATGTTCTGGAGAAAATATTAAAATTGTCCCCCGGGAGTTGGGGCCGCGAGAAAACGCGAAAATACGCTTCGTAAATCGCAAATCACGTCAAGCGGGAGAGAGGAAGATGGCAGCAGAGAGGGAAAGGCAGAAGGCAGGTCCTGGAATTGCCTCGACGAACGGCTCGAGGGGGTATCGAGAAGTGTAAAATTTAATTATTTTCCGGCACGCAGCTCGACAGCGACAGCAACCACTGTTTGCAACCGGCGTTCCGCGCACCGCTTGTTCTACTGTCCGAGAGCCACGCACACACACACACACGCCGCGAGGCTCATAAATCTTGCCGCACACATAATTACTCCTTTGCAAGGCGGTGGCAACGCGGGCAAGTTCATGTTTCCCTCGGCTGGAATTCCGAAATTTGCATACGAGAAGAGCATGCCGTTCCGCGATCTTCGCGAGGATCCCTCTTCGCGTGGCCACGTCCCCGGACGGGCACGGACGCCCGGATTACCCCGGGAAAGCCAGCGACAGAATGCAATTTGCAATTGCAATCCCGAACCGGCACCGGTCCATGTCAGCGATCATACGCGCGTTGCTGCGGTCCCCATTGGATGGGGATCGCATGGATTAATGGAAATGGGTTCCCCTTTTTCAACACTACTTGCCCGGCCCCCCCTGTGCCCCCTCGTGTGAGCCCTCGTGACCCTCTTAATTATCGTTACGCACGAATGTGAAACAAGCGCTTGTCGGTGGTTGTCGGCCGGTCTGGAAAAGGGCGCAACAAGGAAGCAACATTAACATATGACATCGCTTCCTGGTTCCAATGCCAGGATGAGGGTTACTCACTGGCCGCCGTTGGCCACCGTTTTCCGTGCGAAAGTGGAACAACGGATTTACATGATTTCGGGACTCGAACTTCGAGACAAAATATGGTTTACATATTTACACATACACACAGCATTAACCGCTGGACGTAGCGCATCAAAACGGCAAACATAAAGGCAGAAGGGATCAAGGTTTGGCCCGTTCCCCAGCCACGATTTACCGAACGATCGAAGTCCGAAATGAGCGTCGTTCTCGCTGATAACAACGGCACTCAAAGGGGGTAATACTCGGGCGTTGATTCGCGCCGGCCGGAACAACAACAACACAACATCAACAACAAGACAACCGGATTTAAGCTGCGTATCGTAAAGTTTCAAATAATTTCGCCGCCTCCCCTCTCCCCCCCGCCGGATTGGTCGCCAATGCCATGGAACCACCGTAATGATCAATAAAAAGATTACAGACCATTGAATGGGCTGCGGGGATGCAGGCTCGATCCCGATACTTTGGCCAGATAAATGAGCATAAACCGTTGTAGCCGTCGCCGCCGCCACCGAGGCATGGATTTTGATTGGGTTCGTGGCCGGTGCAGCGAACGTTCCCAGTAAGCTTTTGAGTAAACATTAAGACGTCATAAATTAATGACACATAATCGATCGATCGACCGCTTATCGATCGCAAAAAAAAAACGAGAGAGAAAAAGGAACGAAAGAGAGAGAGAGAGAGAGAGATAGAGAGAGAGAGAGAGAGAGAGAGATAGAGAGAGAGAGAGCGGATGAGCAGAATTGGATATGGATTTTGCAGTTCTCCTCCCCGAAAAACAAAGAAACAAAAACAAAGAAAATCTGGGAGGGGATCTTTACTTGATTGGAAGTGATCAGATTTGGTGGTTTGCTGGCCTTCCGTTCCCTTCATCCTGTATGTTTGTGTGTGTGCGTGTGCAATCACTTTCATCGGGAAAAAGGGAAGCCAGCAGCAGCCAGCAGCAGCTGTTGTTGCTGTGGAGCTCACTTGGGTAGTCCTAGGGATACCATTAATCGAAATTAATATTAATAAATTGTTTGAACAAACCCCGGGACAAAAGCTCTTTCGCTTTTGATCACGGTTGCTGGTTGGTTGGTACGATCGGTACTGCGCACCTGGAGCCTGGGACCTCGAATCCAGGCCCAGGACCCAGGCCGGTAGTTGATAATTTGAAAGATTAATTTTATTTTCCCTTTTTTTTTGGTTTTAAGGTGTACTTTGGAGTTAATGGTTTGAAGGTTTTTTTTTTTTGGAGGGGCGATTACCGGTAATGAGGAAGGAAGCCAAACGATGGTCAAACGCTGGGCGGAACGCTGGGAACGCGGCTCTAGCGGTGACCGTTACGTGGCGTGCTGGCACCTGGGCATACGATCCGAACGCTCGCTGTTATCAAAAGGCTCCAATCGCGGATCTTCCCGTACACCGAAAAACGGAGGAGCCCACGGGGATCAGCACGGGCACGGACAGGGGCATGCCGTGTCGTCACGCTATGTCCGTCCGCATTGAAGAGTTGCTCGGTTCCTAGTAGCCCAGGGAACGCGTTCAGTATCTGCATTCAATCTCTTTCTCACTCTCTCTCGTTCGTAATACTGATCCGTCCGATACGTCACCGTGAGTGAGGTGAGATCGGATCCTTTTTTTTTGGAGGGTAGGTGAAGTGAAGACATTGCAGTGAGAAGGATACCAAGCGCCAACCAACCAAGGGGTTCGTCGTCTTCAGTGGCCAGTAATCTGTTAACCGCATCTTGGTGTGTGGAACGACGCAACGCATGCCCTGCAGGACACGGACACACGGACACACACTGACACCAATCATTATCCCGCGATGCCGGGCTCCCAGATATAGTGGCGGCGCTCCAGGATTGAGCGTTGACCCCGGCAAAAAACACACGCGTAAAACGACGAGCAGGCGACGACGACGGCGACGACAATCTGGAGCACGGAGCATAGATCGTATCCCGGATACGGCGTGTGGCGTGACGTGACGTGGCACGGCATGCTGCGGTTCCCATCCTGATGCCGATCGTGTGCCAACCGTTCAACACCAAACCGACCAAAGGTTTATCTAAGATTCTGTCTCCCTCGCCTCTTCCTCCCCACAGAGGTACGTGACATCACGAAATCGTGTGCCGACGCAGGATACTTCAACTCCAAGGGGGTGTTGCGAGCGGCTATCAGCAACATGCAATCGCTAAGGCTTGGCACTGGCCAGCCACTCCAGGATCCCTTTTCAGCAGCGAAGCGATAAATCACAATCACGCCAATTGTGCTGCGGACTGCAACCACCTCTCCCCCACCATGAAACTCACCCCCAAAAAATACGTCACGATTTTTGGATATCATGTGCATCCCCCCCCCCCCTTCTCTGGTTGTTGATTGATCTCCTTCTCAGCATGCCAGCGCGCCAGAGCCAGAGAAGGGAACACGAGAATTGACGCGTCGGATTCGAGCGCTGCACCGCAGGAAGAGGATTCGGACGAGAGATTAAACCCATCACCACCACCACCTTTCCTTGCACCCTGTCACCGTTCCCAGCGCTCTGCTGAAGATAATAAATTATCCAACATTGCAGCGCCCCCGTCTGTGTGTGTCTGTGTGTGTGTGTGAGAGGACGTTGGTTTGCGTTGGTGTTGGGTCCTCTGGCTTATCGGCGGGATCGCGCTTTCTGCACTTTTCCATGCCACGAACAGGACAAGATCCTGGATCCTCATCTGCTTCTGCTTCGGTTGCTGCTGTTCCTGTTGCTGCACCCCTTCTCTTCGTCTCGCCTCCTTCCTACCCGGATGGAATCTGATCTCTGCCGGCATCTCCTTCCAAATGCGCGTCTTATCTTCGTGGCATTTCCTTAAAAAGCCTCCTGTACGGTCCAGTCCGGGGCCAGTAGCCCAGCCAGAAGCGGTAGCCACTGACAGGATTTAATTGATGTAGAAAGTTCCGTGTCTGTGAGCTTGTGTGTGTGTGTGCTGTCCTTCTGTGAAGATGGCGGTTCGGTGGTGGCGTAATAAATCGTACTCATTACCGCCCCAAAGGCACCATCAGCTGGCACACCACCTCACCGGCATCCCCACCCTCCCCTCGGGGCCGTACAGGAATCCACGAAAAAGTCCCATTCCCCGTCCCGTGGCCCGCCATTCCGTAGCATGCCAAGTGTCTCTCCGCCTTAATGCTTACCGACGCCGTTCCGCCCGAAATGACACCATGCCCTGCCGTCTGCCACAATACACGCGGGTCCTCCCTGTGACACACATTTTTATTACATCCCGCGGGTCCCTCCCCATCCAATCGTTGGTGGTGGTTGGAGTGGGCAGTCCGCCCGGCAGTCCTTTCGAACCTCATCACCATTAAATCCATCCGAAAAATGGAAAGAAAAGAACAACAAACCAGTGAAGAGAGCGCTCGACGACGACGGCGACCCCGGCAGAGCGAAAGACAAAAGAATTCAATCAGCGGCATGGCGACGAACCTCGTTTGCTCGTGAGGAGAGGCAGGGCCGCGAGTTGGTGGTGGTGGTGGTGGCCCACCTGGCCATGCCTTGTCTTGTTATTGAGTAAATTAACTAAATTGCACGATCGCGAAATGATACCACGCGTGTCGCTCTGCGTGTGTATGCGTGCGTGTGTGTTTGTAATGATACGCTCGTAGAGGGGATCGTTGTGCGGATCAATAAAAGCGACGATGGCGGTAATGGTGGGAAACTGGGCTGGGCTGTATTCGGGTGTATTGGCTCGTGGCCTGGCGTGGTACATTGTAACCGTCGTCGTCCGAGGCCTTCTCGGATCATTATGACGGCATCATCGTTACGAGGAATCAACCATTTGGGTGCCAACCAAGCAGCGTATAACGATATCATTTCGTAGAAAACAAAAACGAAGTGTAATGAGGTAAAAGGGAAGGGAAGGGCAACTGTTATCATTACCACTTGCAGTGCTGTGCTTACGATGGATGTAGGATGGTAGGATGTAATACGTAAGAAATTCAAAAGGTACATAAACCATTTATTTCGTTAATTTGGTTTTAGTAAATTACAGATTGCTAAAACTAAACTGATTTAAAAGATTATTTAAAAATTGTCTGAATTACAATAATAACACTCTTAAAAGAAGCGTATGCAAGGATTACGGAAGGAGATTAGTTTTGTTTTATTGGGTTATATTGTTCTTTTTTGAAAACAGTTTTAATGTCCTAATTTAACATACAGATTCCCCCGATAAAACAATTTTCGATGCTCCACAAAGAATATTGTAGTTTTCATCTCATTATTGCTCTAAATATTGAATCATAAGCAGTGCAAGTAAAAAATGTTGTTTGACTATAATGTTAATACTGCTACGGCGACGTTTTGTGAACATCTTACTAATCATCGTCCTCATCGATCGTAAGCTAGTGATTGTAATAAATAAAGAAATAAATGGTCTAATAATTCATCAAAAACAGATGAAAACCATTAACACCTACAGTATAATTTAGGCCAAATACACATACGAAAAAATCAAATGAATAAATAACCACCGCGAGCTTATGATTACCGATTCAACATTCTAACATAAATGGGCATCGAATTGTATAAATTCAAATTCCATTCCTTGTCCCATTCCTTCCATCACCGTTGTGTTCATATATCAACCATTTGATGATCGATATCGCAAACTACCACCATACGATCATGATGCGATCCTAGTCAACGATACAGACATCGACCTGACTTCGGGCAATTCAGCGAATGAAGCACTCAACGCATTTATCGCTCACGATCACCCTTTCACCTTCTCGAAAGCAAAATAGCGTCATTATCGCCGCCGCAACATCAAATAAATCACTAAACGACACCGTTAAAAAATTTCCACCCCTACCACCCCCCCCCCCCCCTCCAGCCGCCCTGCCAAAATGCATTTCGAAACGCCCCGAAACCGTGGCTCCATTCGAGGCGCCCATCCGGACGATAATCATGACGCGAGAGCCCAAAAGGCCACCACGACACGATCGCTTACTCCTGGCACCTTCTGATCGCCATTGCGATTCCCTTGTCACGAATCTGTCACCAAAAAAAAATCAGCTCGCAGATGTGATGTTCGGTAAAAGCCAAAGCCCTTCTTCGGAGCCGGAGACGGAGTGTTGCACAAGCGGATTGATCACTTGCGTCGTTGGTTCGTTGGCTGGATGTGTCATACCACCTGGTCAGAGAGGACGAAACCAATGGAAGCCCTCGGGCCACGTGAAGACACTCTGCGCCTCCTTTCCCAATCGCCGGCGAAACCTGTTCCGATGAGCGCGCGCGTGCTCCGTCGCCATTCGACGGTAAAGGTGTGTGACCTGGGCGCGTGTCTCGTTCACTAGAAGCGCGAGCGCGCGTGCTCGTTACCTCCTCCCCTCCTGACCCGTTGATACACGTATCGATTGGAGACGACCAAACCAACGAATGAACGGGCCAGGTTGACATTTCGAACTCCAGCTGACCGTGTGATTGGATTTACGGAACGGCGTTGAGACGTAAAGACAAAACAAAATGTCCACCACGCTGTACACTCCGATCGCCGATGACAAAGCTACCAGTCTGGGCGTTTGACCTGCGGTCAAGGACACCCCGCCGACACCCCGAAAGGGAGTTGTCTTGCACTCTGGGACCACCGGTTGCATCATCATCATCATCATCACCATCATCGCGGCAACCTCGCGGTCCTCAAGGACACAGCTCAACTTCACTCAAATCCACTTAAGACCAACGCCAAGCAGCAGTCCGATGGCGTGCCAAACCCGTGTTCTGTTCCTCGTCGCCATCAGTGTCATTATCGGACCGTTTTGTGGTGAATGGACCTCGGGCGGGGGGGGGACTCTTCTGAGCAGCAAATCGATTGACCACAGAGGCCACAGAGGCCGCGAGCAAATCGAGAATTGAGCCGAAAATTGGGGTCTCTCTGGCGACAAGCCAGACACACGCACACACACACACGTACGCCACTAGGTGGAGAGGGAGGGGGTATATAAAAGCCACCAAGAGTGACCTACGGCCGGACATTTCGTTCCCACCGATCGCAGCAGCAGCAGCAGCAGCAGCATCACCATCCAAAGCATCAACATGAACGCGATTGTTACCGTAAGTGACCTATTGGAGTCTATTGACCTACAACTGCGTTAGTCTACTGCCAGTTGATGTTGATCCTTCTCCACTGCTAGGTGCTGCTCCTGTTCGTCGCGGCCGGTTGCTGTCGTTCGATCGAACCGTTCAAGGGCACGCGCACCTACAACCTTGCGACGGATGCTGATCGGTACGATCGGTACGAGCGCGTGCTGATCGGTCTCCGCTCTTCCGAGGGTCTCAAACTCGATCCGGCGGTCCTGCGCGACGTCCGGGAGGTGCTGCTGCGTGAGGAAAACGAAGCGAAAGCTCCAACGGACCCCAACACGGTTGCCATCCATCTCGGTAAACCGATGCAATCGCGTCACATCGCGGAGCTGTTGTACCGGCAGCGACCACCTTCGGCCGGTGCAACCAAACCAGCGCCAGCCCGGACACTACTACACCGGGGTCAGCATCGTGTACGATAAACAACGGGCCCAGGGCCGGCGGAAAATGCAACGAAAAATCGCAACAACAACAACAACAACAGAAAAATAAAACATTCACAAACCCGAAAAACGCAACTCAGCTTCCGTCCGACTGCGTTTGTGGCTGCGATTTGCGCCGAGTCACGGTGGTGGCAGAGGGAAAGGGAAGGCCCCCTCCCCCCCTGCTTCCCGAGATCGGAATGAAAATTTGCCACACCGGACTCCGGCTGGATTCGGCGTCTTCGGGCGTCCTCCCCCCATCCGATTGTGTTGCGCGTAATTTAATGATTACAATTACAAATAAATAACGGCAGCTGCACGGCGACTGTTCGCTTATGGCCTGGAGGTTGCAATCGCAGCAGCAGCAGCAACAGCACCAGCAGCATCTCGGTCCAATCGAACGGGTGTCCCGGAGGAGGGGAAGTCGAGAAGTTCTTTGGTGTGTCGCGCGCGCGCGCTCGCGCTCTCTGGCGCGTTCTTCTGCTTTTGTGCCTGTCAGCCTCTGGTCTTTCGGTTTTTATCTGTTCTTTCTGGCTGCTGCTGCTGCTCCTTGAAGGTCCAGGTTTTTGCAGGAAAGGAAGCGTGGAATCCGGGAGCGGCCACAACCCGCTACCGACCCCGGCAGTGGCATTGTAATCGTTGAAAGCGATTCGGCCACCATCTTCTGCTGTTCGTTATCTCGCTGTAGCTTCTGCGCGCGATCACGTCTCGGGGAAGCCGAACAAGAAGAAGGCCGGCGAGGGAGGGACGAGGGGAAGGGGGGCTTATCGCGAGGCGAGGTGAACCCGAAAAAGGCGCTCAATCATGCCCACCGGTGTTTGTGGCCGGACCGATTCGCAATTTCTGATGATCGTCCCGCATCTCGCGCGCGTGTGTGTGTGTATGCCCATGTGTGTGTGTGTGTTGGTAGCCGGCACGGCACATCGGCTCTAAAGAAGGGAAACAAATTTGTTGATCATTAATCAGATCGGAAACAAGAGTTATGATCAAGCAACATCAAGTTCCAGAGAGACAACACGAGAGGTAGAGAACGAGAGAGAAAGGATGCAATTTTGGGGAAGGAGATGGAGGCATTGGATTTCGCGGTGCGGTGGCGATTCATGGCGGCGTATGCAAATTGCAAATTGGGAGCAATACATTGGGAGCGATGTTTTAAAAAGGAGTTTAATGCATCAGCATCAGGTTGGGAGCGATGCTTTCAAACACATTAGCAGCAAAGTTCGCGTTTGCTCTGGAACGGTGTAAATGAAATGTAAATAGGAACCGGCATTACGAGAAGCTGTAATGGATCAGAAACAGGTTTCGTTAAAAGAACTACAATATAAAAATAAGATAATTATGAAACAAGTAGCAGTGAAGTTGTAGATAAGCGTTTAAAATTGTACTTGCAGAACGGATAATCAAAGTCTGAAATATGTGCAATATTTTCAAATCGGTAATCAAATAATTAACGTATTTGAATGGAAAAAAGGTAAAGATATAAATAGATCAAATAAGAAATAGCACATTTGTGAGCAATTTTTGAAAGAGAATAACGAAAGAAAAACAAAAACAAATAATTAATAATCGCAGTAATGCCACAACAATCGAGACAAAAGGGATCAATAATCCTATTCAATAAAAACGACAAAAAAGGAAACAGGTTCCATTTCGAGGCACCACCATTTCAAACAAGGTAATTATGAATCCAGTAGCTGTTAGTCCAGTGGGTAATAAAATATATGTACAAACTAAAAGGCAACGCTCAAGGGCAAGTCCCCCGGGGGGGGAAAAACATCTGCAATATTATGACAGCATTTTGAAAAAACAAAAAACAGGGAACCCAGATCCAGTTCCCCGCCATTGTCCTAACCTGGAGCGTGATTATCCTACCGTTCCTACCGTTCATCTACATTCAAGGACGTTATAATCAGTGGAAAAGAGTCACGAGTGCGTAAATCACCCAGACCGTTGTACCCCCTCCCAATTCCACTACCGGCGGCCGCCACTGGATTTTGTGGTACAAAAAATGAATATAATATATTCCCTCTCACATCGCCCATAATCGTGACCGGAGCTTGAAGGCTACCTGGCTGGCCGGCCGTCCGAGAGATCAGTTGGCAGTTTCACTCCTCATCAATTTAGGGCACCCCCTCAGGCATGTTATCAAGCCGGGCATGTTAAAACGAATCATATTTTTCCGTTCGAATCCCTAGAACCTTCCACTCACTCAACCGTACGCGGAAGAAGAAGAAGAAAAAGAAGAAGAAGCTGATCTCCTTCAGGACGATATCTCCATTCACGCGCATGTGTGCGTGTGTGTGAGTGTCTGGATCGGCTCATTACAAGATGTGCAGCATGCGGGTTGACGAAACTCCTTTTTCCCCGGAAGGGACATCAAAGGCCACCTTCTGCCTCCTTTCTGGTTTCCTCCTGATGTTGCTGCTACGGCTGCTGCTGCTGCTGCTCCTGGCCCATCCGGGCACACCATTTATCACGGCACCGATTATCGATATAAGCCGTGGCCGCCCTCTCCCGCAGTTGGTAATGAATCACGCCCGCGATCTGTCAATTGCCCTGTCATTGATCGATATCGAACCGAACCAGGAACAACACGCGCCCGGAGGAAGGAAGCCTCACGGGGACACGCGAGATCGCGGGATTAAGATTTACTTGTGCAATGGCGGCGGCAGCACCGAAAGCAGCAGCAGATGGATGGCGAAAGTGGCTGACCGGCGTTCGATCATACCAAGTGACAAAGCCAATGGCGAATGTCTTTGTTTGTGTGTGTGTGTGGAGTGTGGGGTATGTGAGTAATGAGCGTGAGGCGAACAGGGGAACCGAGGGTGGCTGGCTTGTGACCCCTCCCCCCTCCACCGTTCCCTTTGTTTACGTAGGCGACGCGCAGACGCAGCCGCAGACCGATCGCACTCGATCGCGTATGACTGATGAGGTGCAGGTTGTTGTTTGGTGCAGCGCGCGTCTCCACGGAACGACTCAATTCCCGTGTGTCCCGTGTCTCTACCCGTCCTCCCCTCCATCCCGGGGGGCTCAATCACGCCACGCACGCCACGGGGTGCACTCTGCTGTCTGCTGAATATTCATTTCCCTCCACTTTTGACCGACTCTTGGGTATTGGGTATTGGTCAGCTGCAATTCAATGGAATCGAACGGAACTGAACTTTTGGGCCTGCAACTGCGGTCGACATTGGTCGACATTGTTATCGATTATGCGATTGAATAGCTACCTCACCCCTCGGGGGGGAAAGTCGACCAACAGTCCACAACCGATCGATCGATCGCTGCAACCGAACGAGAGGTCAGCCGTCAATCAGTGGCCGTGTTTTGTGTCAAATGAACGGGGTGGCGGGGACGGAGAGGGGGCACCTGAACGTCCACGGATCCAAAACCGACGAATCATTAAGTCGCGAATGATCGCGCGACGCGTTTCGATGAATCGGCCGGATGCTGCCGCAGGTGTTCCGCGATTCTGTTGCTAACGTCGGACTGCCAACGGACTGAGATTCGTGCATCGATCAACTCGAACGCGTCCTGTTCCTGACACGGCCACAGAATTTCATTAAACTTCCACGATCGAGACTCGCGAGCAACAATTAGACCTCACATCAACACCGGAATCGGGTTTTTTGGGGCAATCAAACCCACAGGTGTGTCCGTCCTGGCGACGGCGGTTCGAAATATTAATGCTGCTGCAAGATGAAGATACAAGGAGTTAATTACAATTTCTAATAAATTTCTTCCTTCTCCGCCTCCTCCTTCTCGCGCCCGCAAAATGGTGCCTCAAATGCCAATTTGAAAACGACTTCAAATGCCAACTCAGATGCTCGTGGTGGAGATTAAGTCATTTTAGTCGTTGGTTCAAATTTGCGGTTTTGGTCAAAGTAGTCTCGAAGGTGATCAGAATTCAATTTTCATAAATTCTCACAAAAGAATGGCTGTCCCCCCATGGAATGAGCCGCCGTGAGTGACTTGATCATCGCGCGTCGATTAACGCGATCAGCTCGCAGATCCGGCCGGCCCGATAATGCTGCTTTCAATTTGGGGAAAAATACGTTCCCAGCAATGAGAGCATCAGCAGCAGAGTAAAGGGCTGATCGGCATTCTTCGGCCAAAAGAAGATGGGCGGCTCCTGGTTGCAGCCGCAGATCGTTGCCGTGAGATTCCGGGGAACAATTTACGAACCACCCCGGGAAATGTCCCTGGAAGAGACATGAGCCAGACTAAGCAACGCGTACCTGTTGGGTGCACTGTTGGGCGTGGTGTTGGGCAGCCGCAACAGAAACGCGAAATCGATTTCCAAAGTCCGGGGCGCGGCGCGAGAGGCCAGAAGGCCATTTTGCCACCAAATCTTCACACCTTCCACGGTGCGGTGCGCGGCACGGTTAACAGCAGCTTAGCTGGCACCATCACCAGAGGATCCCGCGCTACGCGAGGTTTAGACATCAGGAGCAGCAGCATCAGCAGCAGTAGCATCAGTTCCACGAACAAATCTCCTTCGGTAGTTGAATATCCTAAAATCTGCCTTCGGCGGGCGTACTCTGGTGATCATTTATCAAATCTGCTAGCCAGCAGAAAAAGAAGGAGATGGAAGAAGCTGGTGCGCGCGATGCGCACCGAGAGTGCACAGAAAGCACCGAAAATCGTGCTGATTGCATCTCGGTTGCAACCGGAAACGCAGCAGCAGCAGTCACCGAATCATCTGGCCAGCGAGCGAGCGAGCGAGCGATCGAATGAACTGGAGGTTGGCGGCATAATTTATTCGGATTTAATTGCCAGTTGCGGATGGGGCCCCTTCGGTGGATCGTTTCGTTTCCTCTGGTCTCGACTCGATACGCAACAAAAAAAGGAGAAAAACCAAAACGAGGACGAATGCTTAACCACCATTAAGCACCATTTGAGCACCAGCGCGAGTAAGACGCGCCTGCCAATGGCTGGAACCTGGGAGCATAACTGGTCAGTGTCACTGCGACTGCGATGTCCGAGGCGCAACAGCTCGATCATCAAAACAGGCCGGACGCAGGCAGCCAGCATTACGCGTCGATCGCGCGCACTGGCGATTTGTACCGTCGGTTGGTCAGTTGGTTTGTCTGCCTTGAGCGATGAAACAATGAATCCCGTCACTGCGCCCGGCGCACCGGTATTACCGGCGATAATCTACGGTACTACGGCATGGCGAGTGTTCCGCATCACGACGACCACGACATCGGTACGATGGACGAAGCGTGGTAAGCGTGGAGGTTGAGTGAGTGTGAATAATGAGATGATTAATCGTCACAAATTGCTACCAGAGAGTCAGCTAGCTAGCTGAGTGGCAAGCGAGCTAGCCACTGGCTACTGGCATCATCGTTGGCTCGTTAATGGCCTACTGGCCAAGGTGAGCTAGATTCTGTTGCTGCTGATGCTGCTGCTGCTGCCGTATAAGTAGCAGCAGCAGCAGCAACATGAGATGTGGCGCCTACGGCGGCGCCTTTTGCCGGTGGCATAAGTCATATTTTACGACTAAATAGTCCGCCTATTCGTCAATTCGTCTGGCCGTCCAAGCGGCGAGCTGGCTCACAAATGGCCTCGGTGGTGTTCACAGGATGGTCAGCATAACTGAGTAACAACGTTGGCAACGTTGGCTCTAAACTCTTCTCCTCTCCCATGAAATTGTTTGAGACATCACAAATGATCGGACAGTGAGGAGGAATCCCACGGAAAAAATCTCATAAAAAGTGACGAATTAAGGACATCAAACTGGAGCGAAGGTGCAGTGATCCATCTTATCTCTCCGTTCCCTTATATCCTGATAGCGAGCCTCTCTCTCTCTCTCTTTGATCCCCGCCCTCTCGCTCGTCAGGCCGTCATGATAATGATGATGATGATTGTGAGAAAGCAAAGCAAAAACAAATGCCAGATCTGATATCACAAACCCCTTTCGTCATCTTCCGTGGTTGTGGCTATTAAACGCTTGAAATTACACGCTGCTCCTCCACTCCAGCTTACCCTTCATCGGTGCTCGTTGTCAATGCGACGTCGGCGTCGGCGGCGCCGCCGGCTCATCATCCTAAGACGGACCGTTTAGTTCGCGTTTCATAGATGATTTGATTTATAAACGGTAGTTCCATTTATTATGGTGGTGCCGCCGCCAGCCAGCCAGCAAACCAGTCAGCAGATCAATCGCAGCTCGCTGGAAAGGATGAGCTGAGACTTGGGCTGACGGAACGCCAGGAAAGAAGCACCGACAAGACCTGGGCCCCCATATGCGATGCGTGGCGTCCGTCGTGTGGCGTGCAAAAGGAAATAAATTCCCTTTATTAATGCGGCTAATGAGGCGGTGGATGCGGCGCTAGTGGCTGGGTTGGGGGGGATTATCATCATAGGGATCCAAGCAATGGAAGGAAGTGACAGCGACTGGAGATTGTGCGGCGTAAACGTATACGATCGTGGCGCAGAAGGTGTGAAGGAGCAGTTAAAGTTAAGCATCGTTCGTACAAACGATTCATTACCCCCACGGTCCCCGTGGTTGGTGGTGCCTGGTCGTGGCGCGAGATGGTAGGAATTAGTTTTAATGACCTGGGGGTAAGATCGTGTAAGATGGCGCTCGCTATCTGCTGTAGCATCACTGTATGCGGCAACAATGTATGGGAGTAGCTATAGTTAAAGGCTTGATCCTCATTGCGTGCTTACGATTGAATGTTTTCTACATGGAAGCGTACACAGTGATCGGCTTTGGAAGGATCATAAGAAGGTTCTTTACGGTGCTAGGACAGGTTCATTTATTGAAGAGGTCCGCTGATGCGCTCTCGAAGGCGTTCTTGCTTCTTCTGAATGGTTGTGCTAATAATGTTTAATCCAGGTGCTCAATTGGAACCTTTTCAATCAATTACAATCACCTTTTAGAGTTCGTTGTCACGTTGAGCGGTTAAAAATATATATTAGAATCAAGTTTTTTTGAAAACACATTTTTATGAACTCTTTATATAAGCTCTTGCCAGGCATATAACATTGAAAGTACAACGAAAACTATGAAAACAAAATCTCTTCAATTTTCCCCATACATTCTCTATTAAAAATCGAATCCGTTATCTTACCAAGGTAATCATTGAAGATGTGTAGATGGTACTGGTTGCGATGCAGTTTAATTCGATTCGATAACAGATTATTTTCACTCCAAACTGATGTTATTAAAGGATTCTTCTCTTTGTACGGACTCTTTTTGTTCTTTGGTAGGCTGTTGTCTTTTAATATTACTTAAATGAAATCAAACCAAAAGAATACATTAATTGAACATGTGGAAATAAATTTAATACTTTAATAACAACATCTAGCATCAAAGCAGACCTTGATAAAATGAATCAAATGCTAATCAAAACGAAAATAGGAATGACAATGAGATTAATCAGAACTTGAAGACAAACGATAAATCAAAATGCTCCTTAAAGTTTCTTTGAAGTTAGGGGATTAAATTAAAACGACACAAGAAAACAACTTACATTAGAATGCCTTATTCATACCAGAAAATGGAATACTTTCTACCAATCAATCGCTTTGACAATACTTAATATAAACATCACTCGTATAACCAGAAGAACTAATGAAAACGCTTATTTGCACGCCAC
This sequence comes from Anopheles darlingi, assembly GCF_943734745.1. Lineage (NCBI taxonomy): Eukaryota > Metazoa > Arthropoda > Insecta > Diptera > Culicidae > Anopheles > Anopheles darlingi. The sequence continues at coordinate 57,098,603 of NC_064875.1, forward strand.
GACCACACCTAAAGCTGGTTCGATCATTATCGGCCCGATTGAAAAACTGCTTCTAAATTAAACCAACTTGTCATCCCTGCCGAGGATGACCAACCTCATCATCAACAAACCGTTGAAAGGGGCCACGTGTGGCATCCGTAGACGATTATCTACTCATATCCTCTTCCTGCCCCTCTCTCTCTCGCTCGCGCGGTTGCGATGCCGCGAATCATTATTCAAATCGCTTCCTAATTAGCAGATCGTTAAACATTACATCACACACCGAGGGCGAGGGCCCGGGCCCGACCCCAGGGCGCACGCGTCCCCACGAGCATGCCCATCAATATGCAACGGTTTTGCAACAATGTACGTTGCTGCTGCTGCTGCTGCTGCTGCTGCCTCAGAAGCTGAACACAGAATCGAGGAGCTCCACGCGATAACTGCATAGCGCATCCGGGGCGGCGGACGGATGTTGGCGCCACTAGCGGGGCGAGAAGGGTGATGCGAGAACACTAACCCCAGGTAACACCCCTCAGCAACGCCCGCTAATTGCAAACGTGACACACACACACACAAACACACGAGGGCGCTGATGGTGCCACCAGCCCGCAATCCCCTCGGCGACCCTTCCAATCAACCTTTGATCCACCGTATGTGAGGACCGTTCCTCCGGTACATCGGTTACCGGGGGTGCGGGACCGGAAATTAGCAACACTGCGCACTGGCCGAGGACCGGCGTTGGGTTGTCTAGCACACGGATCGCGCGTTCAGGGCGATAGACTCGCCACGGAACCAACTCGGTTCGGTTGGTCGGTTGGTTGGTTGGCACTTGTGCAAAGTTTATTGCCAGCCATTCCTCCACTCGAAACGGCAACGAAACTCGAGCGCCGCCACTTGTCGGCGAGTTTTGTCGCGAGTGGCACTCGAGTTTGCTGGAGATGCGCGTTGCTTGTTGCCAATCGAATACCAGGATGGAGATGGGACCGCCACCGCCAACATTGTCGCCTGTAGCTTCTCCAACGCGGGGTTCCAGGTGGCCAGGCCAGTGAGAGAGATGGCGAGGCGATGGCGGTGGCGGCAGGCTGAGGCTTCTCGTCAATATTTGCCCGTTCGATCGATGGCCCGTTCGATGGGGCCGGTTGGTGACTAGATAATGGGGCCCGTGGCGGTGAACCTCGGTTATTGGCACACGCTGGCCCCGAGTGATGGTCGGAAGGGGAAGCAGGACACTTGAAACTGCGTGACTGCGGGGACTGGAAGTTTATTGAAAGACCGCGAGACCTGAGCTTCTGCCTGAACTTCTGGGCCCGTCGCGTTTAATTCGCTTTCGCGGCTTACGGTTCCGGTCGTCTGCTCGGAAAACCCCGTAAGCCCTGTTCTGAGCCGAAGCCATCGTCCCGTTTGGTCCAACTAATTAAAAACCGAGTGAAGCCCAGAATCCAGCCCTCCACTTTAGACCTCAAGTGTCCAGCGAGCACCTTTTAATGATCGTAGTAAATACTGATTCACCGACGGATTGACGGATCGGGTTTATTGCCGGGCTGCATCTGTTTATATGGAGTAGTATAGATGCTGGATTCGGATGTCCATAATTTTTAATCCGTTCGTCACCGGTGTGCCATGTTCCGTCGATCGGCTTTATTTCCGAAAATGGACTCTCCGAAAAACGACTAATAGACAGACATGATCTGTTGAGTAACTTGAACATTTCGAGAAACGGTTTTTGAATGCCTCTAGCTTTTCGATCATTATATCCTCGTTTTTCTCCAATAAACGCCAATGTCTCTTGCCACCTTAAAGACGATCTATTAGACGCGCCAGGCAGGCTCAGAAGCTACAACAGGACAACAGACGGCGAACGGAGAAAAAAATGTTAATAAGTGATCGTTACCAACCGAGGAGATCAGAGTAGCATAAACAACAACAACGCCATTTCCATCCCATTTCTAGCGAGCAGACTACGGGGCCGAGGACCAATAATGATCGTTGGGAACAACACAAATTCATTACTAATTGCTGCTGCGAACACGCCATTCGCGGAGACGCTTTCAGGTACTCGTAAATTGTCCCCTCGACCAGGGAGGAGCAAGAAGAGAGAGCACACGAGAGAGGCCACTGTTAAAGAGGAGATCTCCGCCGTGTCAAGGATGCCGCCACGGCCATCGCCATGAAGACCGCGTGTCCAAATTTACGTTATCAATTTGTATGATAATTAATTAACACTTGCGTCGGTCCGTCGGTCAGAAAAGGGCCACTGCGCTGCTCGCTCGCTCGCCACTTTCCACTGAGACCCAGTTCACTGGCCAGCTAGTGTGCGGATCGAGGATCGAGGGGATGGATGCTAATTCCATTTATCACCCATCATTAGCATCACAAACTGTCCAAACGCCGTAGCGACGGCGTCAGTGATGGAAATTGATTTTTTGAGGTCCCCCCACTTTCAAGCTCTCTCCCGGCACACTACATAAAACGGGACGAGACCGCGGTAGAGTAGGGGAAGAGGGCTTTTCGCCATTAAAAAAGGAACGAAACTCGACGCCGAAATGCACTTGAGTGAAGTGCATTTTTAGCGCGCGATCCCGATCATTGCACCGTCCTTAACATTGTAACATTGGTCCGAGGTCCGGGCACACACACACACAGAGGCACGCACATGCGGAACACGGAAAGCGCATTGTGCGATCATCATCAACAGACATGCAGCAGCAACGGCAGCAGCAGCAGCAGCAGCATCAACATCTTGGTCAGCGGTCGCGGCCACGGTGAAGGTGCGATTGAATGGGAATATAATTTCGAGTTAATGAGCGCGAGCACGAGCACACCAGATGCATCAACGGGGGTGCATGCACATTGTGACATTGTTTTGCACACCCGAACGGCCGCATGGTGAAGGTGGTGGTAATGCGTTTTTCATTTCACGCCTCGCATCATGCAAACACCCCTGCACACACACACACACACACACACACACACACACACACACACACACACACACACACACACACACACACACACACACACCAATGAGTGAGAACCGCACCGCCACTTAATGACACCCCTTTTGGGGACCGCTCATCGGGATCGGGAGCATCAAAGATTTTGTTTCCATTTATGATCCCTCGATCGTGCCGCACGATTGCAGCTTTCGATGATTTCGGATGCTTTCTCGACGACGACGACGATGACGACGACGGCGATCGACTCGAAACCTTTTTCATCGAATTCTTCAATTCCGGAAAATCAATGCCTACCGCGTGAACGCCAAAACCTGCTCGAGAGACCCGAAAGGAGAGAGCATCTTACATGTTTATGCTAATTGTGTATAGCATCACTCTCGATTTTTATGGTAGCGAGAAGGGGTTTTTTTTTATTTTTGGGGGAAGCGAGCGAACGCAATAATTGGTGCCAGCGAAGCGCAACGCAACGGCGGCAACAAAACAGACCAAGAACAGACAACAGGCGAAGCAACATTGCAACCAAGAGCAGCAGCGGCCGCGACCACGGCCACGCTCTCGATCATTAATCAATTACATAATTTATCACTCGATCGCATGCATCGTCGCGCTTCGCACGCTGGTGGGAAATCGGTCCCGGTCCCGCTAAGGGACACGGAACTGGTGCATTGGATGCAGAATTGGGTGTCGGGATACCGGGCCGGTGATGACCATCCTCTTGCAGGGCATCTGCACCGACGCGAGGACGCGATGACTGCAGTGCAATAGCGGTCATTAGCGACTTAACACCTGTATACGAGTTCGACGATCGGTTCGGCATCGCGGCTTCCCCGAAAATGCACCCGCCTTTATCGCGGCCCACCAATAACGGAGGTAACGGAATTGGGAATGAGCTCATCATTTGCATACAGAATGATGATGATGATGATGCTGATGCTGATGCTGATGATGATGATAGGTGGTTTGTGGTTGCATGTGATCCCGCGATCGTCACAGCGAATGCCATACCATCGTAAAAACCATCGTACTGGGGGTGCAAATGGACAAGCGCGTGGTGTTAGGATGTTACCGTCGGTCTCACGATACTTTTAGTATGCGTTTTTTCAAATTTAAAATTACCATAAAGATGGGTTTTACTATAAATTTGGTTTGTAATGTATTTAAATTTTAGCTGTGTAAAAATATTTTTCACTTGAAGAAAATTACGGTAGAAACATCCACTTTAATCAATTTCCAACCGTTTCAATATGTTTTAAAGGATGTTAATTTTCATGCGTAGAAATTCAATGAAAATCCGTAAGCGTTTGCAAACTGTTTTTAATTTTTCATCGAATATGTGCATGCATTTTCATGATAAAAATCCTTGTGTCAAATCCCATTCGAAAATATCATAGTAGCTGCAGCCATAGCGTTAGTGACGCGTGCAATGCCTTTCTGGAACATCATCCTTCCGTGCGAACACTGTTCAGGGTCTTATCAAGTAGGCTTTGCATGTCTAACACTCTGTCGAAAATACAAGCGCACCGGGATCGAGTCCATCCCCTTTTATCGGGTTTTCTCCATTTTACAATGTCCGAACATGCTACCAACCCCTTCCTGCCGAGGTTTATCCATCTCCTTTTGACCGCGACCAGCATGAAACATAAGCGAGCATGCGAGCGCGCCTAGCGAGCCGCTATCAGTAGAGTCCGTTGCCGAAACGCATGTCCACTAAACGGTGAACGCTGTTCTCACCGGACATCGCAACATGCCTAGCCCGTAACCCAAAACAAAACACCGAAACCGATGTCAAACGTGATGTTGTGAGCAGCAGCAGCAGACCAGGACCGAGACCGAGACCGAGCCCAACATAAATCTCCAAAATTAACGACGCAAACTATGCATTAGCATCGCCCGGTGGTTCGCTCGCCGCGGTTCGGAGCTTGGGCGCGATTTATGGTGCGTCCTTTGCCGGCTTTGCCACCTCCTCCCCCAAAAAAGGCTTATGCGTTTAGGGAGAGGTGCCATACTCCGGGAGTCGGGAATTTCCGCGCTATCTTAACGATCCCGATTGTGAGAGAGGCAAAAAATGGGCCGCGACGTTCCACGCGACGCTGCACAAAACGTTAAACCTGGCGATGTATGATCGCCATGGAAGATCGCCGCGAATTCCGCGCCGCTACCAGAGAACCGGCCACCGATCTGGCGATTAGGGACGCGACGAGGACTCGGGCGCGGATGCGGTCAAAAGGCACATCGTATCGGTTAAAATGTCACCAAAAACGCCGGTGGGCACCGCAGACCGTGGTCGCTAAGTTATGATCGCCATTATCGCCTGCGCACACACACACACACGCACCGCCGACAACGACTTTCTCACGGCCAGCTCACGGCTACGGTACCGTTTGAAGGGGCGCGCGCCTGTACGTCACCGCAACATCCAAACGGCGTCGTCGTCGTCGTCAGTGAAAATCATTTGAATAATAATCATCCGTGGGGTTCATAAAATCGCTTGACGTATCACCGCGGTGGCGAGTGCGTTGCTGCTGCTGCTGCTGCTGCTGCACGGCAAATGAGTGTGTGTTCTGCGATAAGACAGCGCCTCTCCTCCTCCTCCTCCTCCAATCCTTTCTCCGTTCCGTTCGAAGGTTGACTACCGATAACTGCGATGAATGTTCGGCAGCAACAGCCCCCCGGGGGAAACAACTCATTATGGTCCTCACGCGAGTAGCCGTTCTGATGACGATGATGAGAAAGCTTGGACGGAACTGCGGTGCGGCCAGCCCCACTAATTATACGGAGAAGTATGGCGGCAGGTATGCCACCAGGTTGTTGGCGCCAGTCCCACCAACCGCGGCTTAATTGAATCGATGACAGATAATTTAGCGCAATTACACACATCGGGCCGCCGGATCGGGCCGTAATGCCGCGCGAGAGGAACTGCAAATGATGAAGCCGCGAACCCTTTGATTGTTGATCGATCGCGTATTGATTCCGGGGAGGGTTTTTTCCCCCATTTTCTTGGCG